>NW_026683193.1:674937-1012405 GCF_027579445.1 Ammospiza nelsoni
GAAATAACCCCTGGAAGGTGGATTTAGCAGTAGAGTGGGACAATGGAGCCCTCTTTAAGCTGGCCCTGGGGCACCTACATACCGCCCGTCACCCTCCTCGCAGGCGCCCCCCCCCCCCCCCCCCAATGAACTAATAAGCTATTTAGCCAAAGATGATGTAAGTTGTAACAAGGTCAGTGTACCAGAAGGTGCACTTAGGCTACCAAGACGTAGCTTCAGCAAAAGCATTGAACTTAAACCTGAAAAATGTCTGCTAACACCAGATTGTCTTGATGCCAAACTCTAGCCCAATCGACATGATCTGGAATAACAAAGCTACTCCCCCGCACCCAACTAAAGCATTCACTATTCCCAGTATAGGTGATAGAAAAGACACCATTGGCGCGATAGAGACCACGTACCGTAAGGGAAAGATGAAATAATAATAAAAACTAAGCTATAAAGAGCAAAGATCAACCCTTGTACCTTTTGCATCATGGTCTAGCAAGAAAAATAATGCAAAATGAATTTAAGTTTGCTACCCCGAAACCCAAGCGAGCTACTTACGAGCAGCTATTATTGAGCGAACCCGTCTCTGTGGCAAAAGAGTGGGATGACTTGTCAGTAGAGGTGAAAAGCCAGTTGAGCTGGGTGATAGCTAGTTGCCTGTGAAACGAATCTAAGTTCACTCTTAATTCTTCTCCAAGGAAAACCTACAAACCCTAATGAAGCGAATTAAGGGCCATTTAAAGGAGGTACAGCTCCTTTAAAAAAGAATACAATCTCTCTGAGCAGATAAATATTGGGTTTTCCAACTGCATTGTGGGCCCTCAAGCAGCCATCAACAAAGAGTGCGTTAAAGCTCTACATTACAAAAATATAAGAACCTTATGACTCCCTCCCCATTAACAGGCTAACCTATATTCAAATAGGAGAAATAATGCTAGAATGAGTAACCAGGGTCCTCCCTCTATGACGCAAGCTTACATCTGTACATTATGAACAAACCACCAATATACGTCAAATCAAACAAGCACAGTATTAAGTATCTTGTTAACCTGACAGAGGAGTGTCCATTAAGAAAGATTAAAACCTGTAAAAGGAACTAGGCAAACCCGTCAAGGCCCAACTGTTTACCAAAAGCATAGCCTTCAGCAAATGCAAAACAAGTTTTGAAGGTGATGCCTGCCCGGTGACTCACGTTCAACGGCCGCGGTATCCTTACCGTGCAAAGGTAGTGGAATCAATTGTCCCACAAATCGAGACTAGTATGAATGGCTAAACGAGGTCTTAACTGTCTCTTACCAGCAATCAGTGAAATTGATCTCCCTGTACAAAAGCAGGGATAAACCTGTAAGACAAGAAGACCCTGTGGAACTTCAAAACCAGCAACCACCTTAAAACACATACTCACCTACTGGCTTCTGGTCTGCGTTTTTCGGTTGGGGCGACCTTGGAGCAAAACAAAACCTCCAAAAATTAGACCACACCTCTAGACTAAGAGCAACCCCTCAACATGCTAATAGCATCCAGACCCAATACAATTGATCGATGGACCAAGCTACCCCGGGGATAACAGCGCAATGTCCTCCGAGAGTCTGTATTGACGAGGAGGTTTACGACCTTGATCAGGACATCGTAGTGGTGCAGCTGCTACTAAGGGTTTGTTTGTTCAACGATTAACAGTCCTACGTGATCTGAGTTCTGGCGCAATCCAGGTCGGTTTCTATCTATGATGAACTCTTCCCAGTACGAAAGGATAGGAAAAGTGAGGCCAATACCACAAGCAAGCCTTCGCCTTAAGTAATGAAAACAACTAAATTACAAAAGGCTATTACACCCCACCACGTCCAAGAAAAGGACCAGCTAGCGTGGCAGAGCTCGGAAAATGCAAAAGACTTCAGTCCTTTAACTCAGAGGTTCCGATCCTCTTCCTAGCTTAACCCAAACCACCCTCATTATTAACCTCATCATAGCTCGCTCCTATGCCCTCCCAAACTTAATCGCAGTAGCCTTCCTTACACTAGCAGAGCGCAAAATCCTAAGCTACATTACAACAGTAGTCCTAGTCCAACTATTCAGCCTTTCCTGAAGGTCTGCCAGTCTGCATTTTCAAAGATGTCTTGCTTGTCCCAGCAAACTGAGGAAATGACAGACTCTGCTGCCACAGACTCTCCCATGGAGCCATCGGAAGCCCTGCAGGTTCCCCTGCAAATGCTGCCCCTGTGGCTGCAGACATCCATTTTTAAGATGAACGCCTTGACAGGAGCTTTACCAAAACAGTGGTATCCTAATGCTCTTTCTGTTTCAAAACCAGAAACTCAGTCACTAAGAAAGAGAAGGAAGACATACAAAAGCCGGGTTAGGATACACCCTAACCTAAGCAGAGGGGAAACATCTACTTACGTGTGAAATATGCTACAAAATAGGCACCATAGGTAATTCCATAGGCAGTGAAAAGCAAAGGAGCAATTCCCTCAATCATTTTAACACTGTCCTGCAAGTTTGCAGGCTGTGCTCACACACTGGAAAAAGCAAGGCTCCTGTCAGTGTGCAACAGCCCACTGACAATTTCCTCAATCAGGAGGATTCTCCTGAACTGAGCAAGTGCTAGGACTGCTCTGACACTCAGGCCTTCCATGCACCAGGGTAACCTTCTGATGTTGCTACGACAAGGTGGCAAACATGCCCTGACATCACAAAGCAAACGCTCCATGTTGGTCTGTAAATTTATGCCAAGCAATAACCAACCTTCCCTACAGGAAACACAAAATAGCCTGGGAACTTCTCCTCTGTCACAAAGCAGCAGAAATTCCCCTTGCGGGCCAAACCCTGTCTTTCAAGGGATCCAACAGGAACTCCAGGAGTGCACAAAGCACCTACAGCCTGTACCCCAACTGAGCACTCAGATGGCACCCAAGCAAAGGAAACGAGACCAAGAAAATGGCCCAAAGCATTGCCCATCTGAGAAATTACCCTCCTTTTAACTTTTTAAAGGTTTATTAAACCTTAAGAAAAGGCTGTATAAGGAAAGATTGGAGCACTGGAAAGTCTCCATGATTAGCAGCCACATGCTCATCTACAAAAGGGATGCTCTGCTTTTCATACCCTTAACCCCTCCCAATGTTTTTTCAGTCAACTCTTTCTCTGCCGTTCAGTGGTGGAGATTACTTTCTTGCATCTTGATTGGAGGTCAGGTGTTGTTACACCCCGCCTGCTGGTCACAAACCAGCCCTCCCCAACTGCCCTGACTACCAAGGCTATTACAAGGGGGAAAAGAAAGAGGACTATGAGAGGACATATTACAATAGCAGCACTTTACATTTGAACAGAATATCTATCCACATAATATCTATCTCTTAATTGTGAGAGCCAACTATTACATTACTCACCTATAATGCACAGAAGCAAGAAAGAAGGCACTGGGTTGGCATAACAGCTGAAATCATTGCTAACAAATCTCCCCACATATTTGCACCTTTATTGGACATGGCCAGGACTCCTGTGGATGTACATCTCTGCCTTTCTTGCCCTTTGGAAGCAGTCAACCTGGCAACTTGTGGGGAAACCAAGGGCTTTGTGGGGGCTGCATTGCTCTGCACACACCCAGGCCCCCCGTGGCACAGAGCTTTGGTGCCTAAAAAGATCAACCAGAGGAAAACAGCTGGAGAAGGTTTCATTTGGACCTTTCTTCCCTGCTAACAGAAGTTGTCAAAATGAAAGTGACCAAGCAGGGCCTGATCCCTGCTGCCAGCTCAGGGTTAGAAAGGAGGCATTACTTGATTTCATTGCTGGGTGCACAGGGAGTAACTTCCCTAAGTCAAGCACACCCAGCAATCTCACCTAGTAGTTTGTATCCATGGAACTAAGACATATTCAATACTTTGCTGAAACTCACAGGCTAAACATTACCTCCAATTTATTGACATATTTCAGTCACTTCTCAGAATTTATTGACATCAGAGTAGGAGTGCCCTGTAGATCCCTGCTGGTCATTGTCACAGGTTCAGGTGACCCATGCACAAAATAACCCAGGACAAAACTGGGCTTGCAAAGCAAATTCATTCCATTACTTGCAATAGCATATAATACATACTGACCTCTGGATTCCCAAAAATCAACTGGAGAAGGAGTTGGAGCTTGGTGCTCAGCAGCAGGGGCAGGTAGGCAGTGCACTTGCAGGACATCCCCTTGATCAAAACGCTATGCATCTCGTCCTTCTCAAATCTCCAGCCCAGAATTAGGTCTTGTATCTCCTGCTCAGGAGCGGAATTTCCCCAGTTACAGCATCAGCTCACACATGCCTGGCGTGTGAGATGATGGCTCAGGATGACTCCATGACTCCCTGCCACCAAGGGCTCTATTGTGCATTGCTCTCCTTTCAAAGCTTGACTGCCCACCCATTGACCAATCCATTGTTTCTCTTTCAAGGCTCAAGGTCCCAGCTCTTAAACAAGACACTTTTCTTCATTGTCTTGTCAACCTGCTCAAACATGGATCAAATATGGCAGGGCCTGGGACACAACTCCAGTTCCTGACACAGTCCTTTGGGAAATATTCCCATTCCTCAAATTCTCCTTTGGTGGTCAAGAGCCTCCTAAAAACATTTTCTTCCCCCTGAATGCATTCCAGCTACCTTCTTAGCAGGACCACTCTCCTTATTCTCAAGGCCAAGATAGCCACTTGCACACAGTAAGCACTGCAGTGGGGGAATACGTGGTTCAGCACTCCTGTTAAAGCTAAAGGAATTGAAAAGACTATGCCCTGTTTGTTGGACTTAATGCCTCTCCATCCTATTCTGGGAATCAAACACAAGTGTTTCAGCAATACACCCTGCAAGTGCTCTTGCTGAGTGAAGCCACATTGCTGTGTCAATAAAGCAGCCAGGACTCAGTTTCTTCATGCAGGGAAAGCCAATTCTTTAGTCAAATAACTCATTTTTATACTGTTTTCACAGACCTCGTGTTCAACTCCAACTGGCTGGTAGTTTCCTTGCCACACAATTTATTGCTTAGAAGGTGTATTAGTGTGTACATGCTAAGACTCACACTTTCTAAGACTCACTCTTACTCAGGTGATTACACTTTTTTTCGTGCACGCTCATGGACAGGTTTCTTGTTTATTACAGATGCAAACAGTTTTCTCAGCACAATAGCTTGTTGTGCTAACTGCACTCATGACTATTCCCATGGGAAGTTAGCTGGCTGCATGTAGAAGATGCAACAGGACAGTTAGGAATTTACCACAGTGTGGTAAATAGGTATGATTCATGCTGATAAAAATTGAAACAAGAATCAATATTGATACAGTAATTAATATTTAGAAATATTAAAACAGTAAAAAGTTGTAATGCCAAAGAAAAAGGGAGAGGCGGGGCTCTACCTTCCCCCCCCTCCCCGCAGATGTTCAGGAACAGGAGGAAAGCAAGAGATAATGGTTGCTAAAAACTAACAAAGAAGGGACACTCTGGTTGTGTCCCAAGAAAATGCTAATTATAAGGGATTTATTGCCTTGATGCCTAAATGCAGTAATTTTGTTAGTTTTGGCTTACATTGTATTGGCTTGGTGGGCATGTGTAACGCAAAGCTGAATTAAAGGACAAAGAGGAAGACTACAAAATCTTCCTCAGATGACCCCCAAAGACTTGTGCGACCACCAAACTGAGTGGTGGCACATGCGTGGTAAAGATGATAATGAGGGCGGAGGTAGAAGTGTGCTGAATCGAAAATGGGAGGAGATGGCATTGACAGATGGCATATAAGGAAGAATCTTCACTTGGCAAGCTCGTACGTGATTTGGCAAGGGTCCCAGAGCCCTGCACTCCACACCCCGTGGTTATCTTTTGCTTATGTGCTATTATTGGAACCAAATTCTCCCTTATTTTAATCAAATATAATATAACCAATTTTTAATTTTTTTAATTTTAAATAATAAATTAAAATTGCTACTACTTTTAATATTGTTTGGGGTTTTTTTATGATGGGATAACTGAGCAAACATAGCAATAGGAAGGCCTGATTTTATAAGGTCTTTCTTTTCTAATAACCCTACCTGTGTGCAGCACATTATGACTTTCTTTCAGAAATTAATGAAGAAAACACAAATTGCCTACTGAAACCCTTCTGCCCCCTGCCAAATCAGTTCACTCCTCAAGCACAAGCCTCAGGCAAATCCCTGATGTGCCTCTCTCCCAGGAGCTCAGAGCTGCATTGCACAGCCCTTGCTGTGCGCCAGAGAGCACAAAGCAGGCTGGCCTGGTGGGCCTGCATATTTCTGCCAAACACTCTGCATGTCACACCTTTGCTCTGGCTCAGTGCAGAACTGCAGGGTTGCAGGCGCTTCCTCCCAGAGCTGCGTGAGGCGCTGGCTCCTGCAGATGGGCCCTGCCAAGCTGTCCCTGCCTCACGCTGGTCTCGCTTCCCCTGGCACAAGTGCCGGGCCTGAAGGAGCTGCCCTGTGCTCCAGCCTGCCGAGCAGCCCGGCTCCCTGCCCTGGTGCCCAGAGTGCTGCACACACTGCTGGCCTTTGCCAGCAGTTGCAGGGCAGCCAGCAGAAGAGGAGGAATCCTCCGCCAGCCCAGCGGCCCGCGGCTGCCCTTGGCCTTTCTCTGCTCCTGGGCACACTGCAGATGGCCAATGCCTCCAGGCTGGGCTGTGCCCAGCACGGCTGCGCTTCCCCTTGGCAGCAGCCAGCTGCCACCTGGGCTCTGAGGGCAGAGGATTCGCCTGCTCCCAGGAAGAGGCACCCAGGGCCCGGCTGCTGCCTCTTGCAGCTCCAAGGGCCTCTTTCCACCCTGTCTCGGCCGCGGCTCAGCTGGGGCTCCAGCCCGGGCAAGGCCGGGCCCGCTCTCACCTCACAGGCGCTGACAGCTCTGCACCACAGGAGACCTTCCCGAGCACCCTCTCTGATCTTTCTGCTTTCTCACTTGAGCAAGGCTTTCCTCCAGCCAAAGAGATTATTGCATTTAGGGATCCAAGTCTAAGTGGCAGGAGCCCCAATGCTCTCCAGTCACAGCTGAAGGCCTGCATCTGCATAAGATGTTTGGGCTGCCCCATTCTTCCTTTGCTTTTGCCTGCAAATGCCATTGTCCTTTCTGCCTCAAATAGAAGTACCAAAGATGGCCAAAAACTGACCAGTGGGCCATATTCCAAAGGCAGTCTGGTCTGGAGAGGATGACTGAAGAAGATCCTTCCCCACTTTGACACCATACCAAAGACACCGTTTCACTTTCCTCCTTTAAGAAACAACAGACAATTCAGATGGAATTCTGGAGTTCATTCGCAGAGTGAGAAGGAAGGGGATCTTCAAGGTGAGTTGTGGTTTCAGAAACTTTATTGATTTTCAATCCTATTCTGCAGTCCTATTAGACAATCCTACTCTAACCCTAACCCTTACCTTAACCCTAATCCTTATCCTTATCCTTATCCTTATCCTTATCCTTATCCTTATCCTTATCCTTATCCTTATCCTTATCCTTATCCTTATCTTTGTCCTTGTCCTTATCCTTATCCTTATCCTTATCCTTATCCTTATCCTTATCCTTATCTTTATCCTTATCCTTATCCTTGTCCTTATCCTTATCCTTATCCATATGTTTATCCTTATGTTTATCGTTATGCCTATGCTTATCCTTATCCTTATGCTTATCCTTATCCTTATGCTTATCCTTATCCTTATCCTTATCCTTATCCTTATCCTTATCCTTATCCTAATCCTTAATCTAATCCTAATCCTAGTCCTAACCTACAATCCTACTCTAAACCTGTTAAGGAATAAATAAATGGTCCTGATGTGATTGTCACATTTTTGTCTCCTTCTTCTTCACTGCAACAATCAGTGGCACCAGGCTGGACGCAGGCTCAGCATATCTTACAAATGGATGCTGCCCAAAGGGAAAAAAACCAAATCAACAAAATACAATGAACCATGACTTTCCAAGCTCAGTGCTTCACAGGATTGCTCCTGCCCCTAGAAGGATGCAGGAAGAGGAACAATGGGACCGTCTACACCTCCATCTTGATGTGCAGGATTTTGCCATCACAGGCAAACCTGGCCCAGAATCTCACTCACCCATTTATACAGGTGTCTTCATCTTGCTGAGATTTTAGCCCTGCCAGTGCTCTAGAAATGGTGCTTTCTGTCCTTGGAGTTTCTTCTTTTCAGGAAACTCCAAAGCCTCTCATTGGTCCCTCTCTTTGTAAGACAGGCACTGTGCTGATTTCCGCAGGGAGACAGAGCAGTGTCTACCTTTCCATGCCCTGCCCCTTGTGTGCTGGTCGGCACCTTCCTTCCCAGCAGGGCCAGCCCAGGGGCACTGGGCCCTGCAGTTCCCACTCTGCCACACAACCTGGCAGCAACCCTGGCACAGTTCCCGTCTGCTTGAGGGTGCCAGGCAGCAGATGGGGCTGGGACAAGTCCCTCCTGGCTGTCTCTGTTTGTTGCAGAAACCTCTAAGGGTGGGCTGGGGGGCACAAACCAGGGCCCCTCAGAGGCTCAGAGTGAACCCCCACAGCCCCTCCTGCCCACAGCCAAATCTCTGCTCAGCTGGGACTGGCTTCCTTGGGTTCCTGCACCTCCATTTCATGTCTCTGTACCCTGCATTGCTCTACTTCAATTCTTTTGACATTAGGTAAAACTGAACACAGCACCAAATTAAAAAACTAAGAGCGTGACAGAAACAGAAAACAGAGCACCTCTCCTCTCAGGAAATGTAGAGAGAGGTGGAGTTATTCAGCTTTGTGAAGAACAGGCCCCAGGGAGACTTTATTGCCACTTTCCAAGACTTCAGAGTGGCTTTGAAGAACGTGGGGGACATCTTTTTTAACTAGGCCAATTACAATAGGATGTGGGTGAATATTTTTAAACAAAATGGGGATCAAGTCAGAGTAGGTCTAAGGAAGAACTTGTTTACTCGGAGCATGGTGCCACCCTGGCACAGGTTGCCCCAAGAGCTTGTAGGTGTTCCGTCCCTGCAACCATTTCAAGTCAGGTGGGAAAGGGCTCTGAGCTACCTGATCTCTTTCAAGATGTCCCTGCTCATTGCAGGACACTTGGACCAGAGGACCTTTACAGGGCCCTGCCAGCCCAGCCCAGTCTAGGATTCCTCACCATTTTCATTTGAAGAGCCCCAAGAGTGGAAGTGAGGAAGAAGAGGGCTCATCTGATGTCTTGGACTTGAGTGGAGGAGGAGCCCATCCCTCAGAGCCTGTTTCACCTGCAGCCCCTTCACATTTTACCTGCAGGAGCTCCTTGGCAGACCAGCGCTGCTCCTCATCTCTCTGCAGGCAGCAGCTCAGGAAGTCACGCAGCAAAGCTGAGAGGAGCTTGGGATGCTGCAGTTTTGGGGTCCCTACTTTGGCTATCAGGCGTCGAGCCTGGAGAAAAAAACCCATGAGGCTCCACCTGCTGCTTTCACATCTCTAAGGCTCTCCCAGATCCCTTTGTTTAGCCTCTGTTCCTCAGTGGCAGTTACTGCCCTGACAGAGACCCAGAGATGACTTTCCTTTCCCAACCAAAAATCCAAACCCTGATGCGGCCACAGCTTTTCCACCATCCCACAGATCTTGCCTTGGCAGCTGATTTCATTGACTGACCTAGTTAGTGGGAACTACATCAGCAAAAGCATGTTTACTTCTCTGAGGATTCATACCAGTTTTAGAGGCTTTATGGAAGAGGGACTGTGCTATACTAACTAATTTCAAGGGTTAGTTCATGAAAGGCATCTCTGCACTGCTTGTTGGTCCTTTAAGCACACGTGCCTTAGAACAAAACTCATCAAGCTTTTTGTGCTGTTCTTGAAAACAATGGGAATTGGAAGAAAAGAAAGAAAATCCATCAGGTAATCCCCAGGTAAGGAAATAAAGATTTACAAACTCATCTTCAACACAGCCACATTAAGATGCCTGCTGCGGTGTATTGGGATGGAAATGCTTGCTTGGGCACACAGGTGCCACCTGCAGCTCTGTCTCTCAGCAGTCTGAAAATTGCAGCTTCCCATTTTGCAGCAAAAGACAAAATTGTCATGGTCAGAAGAAGGAGAGGTGCCATCCCTATGGTCACCCTCTGCTCATTTGGCTACTCAAGTCAATGCATTAGTGGTAGGCCCATCTCAGAAAGTGCCAGGAAACAAACGGGAGGTTTTGGCAGGCTCTCCACATCACCAGGCTCTGGCTTGGTGACACAGAGAACGTGCCTTGGGCTGTGAAAAAACATGGTCACTAAATGCAGTACAGCAGCACTGCACAAGAAGCAGAAGAGACTCAGTGGCCTTTACACACTCATGCCCAGGTTGCAGGCATGTTTCCCAGTGAGAAGAAACTGCACACTGGGTTAGGTTCCTCTCTAAAGACTACAGTTTTAGAAACTTTGTTGGGTTTGGGTTTCCTTCCTTCATTTATGGAAAGATAACAGAAGTTCTAAGATGCTTGTTTCCTTTTTCTGGGGCCATCTCCACAGACAAAAGAACTGGAACCACTTATAAGCCAAAGGAAAGTGTTTCCTGAGAATGGAGTTTGTTTGCATGTGGTAAGGCTTGAGTTCGACCACTGATGTATCCAAATCTACAGCAGATGCTGATGTGTTGCAGGAACATTTTTAGAGGAGACCTTGGTGGAAGTAGTTCCAGCAGATGGCAATGGGATTTTGCCCAATGGCATGCAGGGCATGGGACAGGTGAGAAAGACAGTGGGATCAGTGAGTATTTGCTGCTTACCGAGGCATGACTTTGGTCCCAGTAAGGAGGTTCTTTTTCTAACATTTCAATCCCCACAATTCCAAAAGACCATATGTCCACTTTGGGGCCATATGGTTGACCTGTCGCCACTTCAGGTGCCATCCACCAAGGAGTCCCGGCTACCAAGCACGGTCTGCTCTGCTCAGAGTTGAGCTGAGTAGAGAGGCCAAAATCAGCTGAGGAGAAAGAAAAATACTGGTTTTATTTTAATTCTGTGCAATTAGGAAAAGCAAGCAAAAGAATTCCCCAGTAGAGGTTTGAAAATGTGCTGTTGAATCTCCTGGAAATGGCAACTTAAAAAATCCCCTGATTT
Source organism: Ammospiza nelsoni (assembly GCF_027579445.1). Taxonomy (NCBI): domain Eukaryota; kingdom Metazoa; phylum Chordata; class Aves; order Passeriformes; family Passerellidae; genus Ammospiza; species Ammospiza nelsoni. The sequence continues at coordinate 685,962 of NW_026683193.1, forward strand.
TTTACACTGCCTCCAGCAGTGGCTTTTGTTCTTTGGAAACTTTAGACTTGTAGCTCCCTCCCTCTTCCTGGACACACACAGGATAACACTACTCTTGACTTCTTGTTCCTTGTCCTATCTCTGTGCACGTGGCAACTGCGCCCTCAGCTCACAGTGGGTGTCCCTGCGCTGCCACCAGCACCATTTTTGGGGAGCTGGCTGTCACTCCAAGCAGCCCCACACCCACATCCCTGGAACGCTGCACCTGACCAAGAATCTACTGACTCAGCTTGACAGAGCCATCGGTTCTGAGAAGGATGTTGTCACTCTTCACATCTCGATGGATCACATTGTTTGAATGAAGAAAATCCAGTCCTTGCAGGCACTGAGAGAGGAAAGAGAAAGAGGAGGGCAAAAATGAGTGATGTGATTTCATCACACGAGAAAGAAACAAAGAATCTAAAAGATTCCCGCTCCAGGGGAATGGGGAGTAATGGCAGAACACAGTGCCACTGAGAGGAAGAGCTTGCTGCTCCAACACTTGCCGAGCAGGACCTTTCTGAGGAAAGGCATGTCAGCTTTGGAAAGAGCAACAGCACCTGCTCTTTTAGACTTTCCCCTGCAAACCAGCCAGGATGACTCCTGCTGCAGTGGATGTGCTCAGAAGCAAAGAGCATTTTGGCTGCACTTCTATCCTTCTTAGCTAAGGACTGAGAGAATCGAGTCTAACTTTTTTCTTTGCTGTTTGTTTCAAATCCTGCCACCAGCACCTTTGCTTTAACAGGCAAGGAATGCAGTGAGGACAGAAAAAAGTTTAGCGAGGCAAGATGGGGAACAGCAAATACAAGAGGCGGAGCGAGAGTACAACAGTAGGAGATAAGAGTACTGGCTACTGAGTACAGTGAGTGCAGGGCCACTGGCAGGCCTTTCACTTGAGATGCTTTTACTTGCCCATAGCATACCAGCCAGACAGAAACAAAGCTTGGCACATGAAATCACTCCTGTTCTGAGCCCCTGTTCCCAGACAATCCTGCCCAAGGCCTCAGAAGCACAGATGGGATTGCTGACCTCCCGACTGATGGCTGCAATGTGGTCTTCAGACAGGAAGGTCTTGCGGATGACATCACTCAGGGTGCCTCCATCCATGTACTCCATTACCAGCCAGAGTTCCTCACCCAGAAGGTAGCTGAAAGAAGGAAACAAGGCCGGGGAAATAAACATGCATGGCTACCTTGATGTTTTGCTTCCGAGTTTCTTGTTTCCAGGTGCCTTTGTGACTAGGACAGAATCAAAGGAATAGACAATCTGCAGTCTGTGAAGTCTGGAGGAGAAAGGCACAGCAGTGAAAAAGGAGATGTCTTAGAGATGTCTTAGATGGCCAGCAGGTGAAAAATGCAGTTTAGTAACAGCCCAGGTAAAAACCTGTCAGGCATGGTGTTTCTGGAAATAAGCACCAAGTCTTCCTGGCATGCCCAGCAATGACAAAGAGGGCAACGATCTAAGAGAAATCCACTTTAGGATGGTTCATCAGCATTTAAGAAACTTTAAAAAATCAATCCCGAAAAAATGTGGAGGCAATGTAGTCTGAGGGTGTTGACTTAGTAAGATACAGCTGACCCAGGTTTCAATAATTTTGGAATAATTTTCAAATGACAAGTGGCAGGGAAAACTCATGCAGACAAGATGCACTCTCCTCACATCCATTGGAGATGAGTAAAGAAATATGAATAAATAAAAATTAACAGCTCTACTTTCTGCCACTGACCAAAGTGGATTTTTAACCTCTCATGTTTGCTGTATGTAAATGCCCATTGATGGGATAAGACCATGACCTCTCACCTGTCTAAATAATTCACAACACTGGGACTCCTACACTTCTTCATGATCATGATTTCATTAACAGTTAGTTCCTTCGTTCTCAGTCCTTGAAGATGTATTTTCTTTATGGCCACCTAAAATGACATTAAAAATCAGTAACTCGAGAAGTTGGTGGCACGAGACGACAACGCACATGGAGCAAGTGATTTTGCAATGACACAGCTGAGCTGTGCCAAACTGCCTTGTGATTAGGCACTGTAGTAATTAGGAACTGACATTCCAACAGCCCATTTCTCTGCTCCCTTGGGGGACAGTTACAGGACATGTGGGGCCACTGACGTTTTGCCTTGTCCACTTGGTAACAGTGGTGTCTCAGCTATCACCCACAAACCTCTGACCACACTCTCTGCTGCTTTGTTTGGGATTCAGAAGAAGTAATCCATGCCCTAATACTCTGTGCATACATCTTGGGCTATGGGCAGGGCTTAGGGCTTTTAGGGACACCTTGCAGATCTCTCCCTACGTGCAGTTCCCAAGTGAAGCACTGCAGGTGGCTAAGGAACTACCAGTAGCTTTCAGATGGATTTGCTGACAGTCAGAAATAAGAATTCAGGACTCTGAAGCTGTAGCCCCAAAGAGCAGTGAGGTGCTCTAAGGCACCACCTTTGTTTTAGCAATGGAGAGTGAGTGAGCACGTCCTTCTGTGAAAGGAACCGCTGCCTCCGTGCCTTCCTTCTGGCAGCTGAGGAGGACAAAGTCCCAAATGTATTGTGCAGGCTGGCACCAGTCTGTGCTTCTTGAGCCTTTTCAGCACAGCTCTGCCCAGAGCTCCAGCCACAGCTCACACCAGAGGGGAAAGCCCTCATGTGCAGCAGAGTCTGTGGGGCTTGTTGACATTTACCTCTCCTCCTGTGGCATTGTTGAGTGCTCTGACCACTTGTCCAAAACCCCTAGAAACAAAACAGAAGCAGAGAACGGAGAAGCTGTTTAGCTCCTAGAGTGAAAGCCAGCCCACACAGGAGATGTCTGCTGGAAGTGTCAAAAACCTGCGGGAGGCAGGAGGGCTCTGCCGGAAGGCAGATGATGCATTTTCCTCTCAAGTGCATGGGCACTGGGCCTGTTTCTGAAGCACTGGGATTCAACTTCTAAAGGGAGTTTAGTCATTCCTCTTGGGTTTCACTTTCTAAACTGTGTGGTTCCTATCCTGACCACAGAGTATTTCCTTCTGCAAAGCAGGGGAAAGAAATGTTCTTGGGAACTGTTATCTCACACAGCTTTGATAGAGGCTAGGTTGCTCTTTCAGGCAAGCAAGTTTCTTCTTCTCTCATTAATGGGGCAGTATGATTTGGAGACATACAAAAATGCTAAGGAAATTAACACAGAGCTGTCCCACACTTGAGACACAAGGAGATCTTCCACGTCCTGTTCCTTGATGCAGGCAAGACCTTGGCAGCACGGAGATGTCACTGACAATGCCTTCTGAGCACACTCACAAATTCTGAGCAGCACTGAGAGATGGGGTCATCTTATCCCCAGTGTGTGAACATGTTTGCAGCTGGCCTGACTTCACACTGGATAGACATTCCACCAGAAAAACACCTGGGCCATGGCTGTGCAGGAGTAACTGTGGTTGGACTCACCCGCTGCCAATGTGTTCCATTTCGGTGTATATCCTAAAGGGATTTTCCTGGTTCACCATTCTCTCTGAGGGAAACAAAATGCGGGATGGTGACTTTAAAGCAGAGATCCCAGCTTCCAGGAGATACAAAAGGCAGCCCCACTGTCTGGGGCTCTGAGCCCTTTGTGGTCAGCTGGGTAACAACAACCACAACCACAACAGCAACAGGACAGGCAGCCCTGCAGTGCAGATGGCTGGCACAGAGACTGATTTTGTACAGTCCTTTGAAGAGTTCTCTTGACAGGAAACAAAGCATGGGGAGATGCATTCCCAGGAGAGAAGGATATCTTCCCCACCCTTTCAGCAGTTGGCCAAAGGAATTTATTTCCATTTGTAAACCAGAGCAGCTCATGCTGTAACTGATCCCAAAGGGGCTTTCAGCATCAGGAGCCTGACCTGTTTATGAGCAGGCTGAGCTCAAAGATGCCCCTCTCCCAGCTAAGGAAGGCTGCAGCCTCTGCAGTCCCTCCAGCCCTCAGGGGCAGGGCAGCTAGCACATCAAGGCTGGCAAAGCCCAAGCACGAGCACTGGCAAGCAGTGGGAAGAAGCCACAGCAAGCCTGAGCCTCTTACAAGCTGTTGCCCCCATTGAGGACACGACAGGATGGGCTTTGAGATCAGCCACACCGAGGGTGTGTGTGGGCAAAAAGTGCCCTTTTTGTCCCAACAGGTGATGGCAGACACAGAATCCACTGGGCTCTGGTCTCAGCCCCACCAGGTCTTATCTGAGAGCACAGCACTGGCAGCTGTTACAGGCAAGAAGCAGATTCATTGGGGTGTGCTGCAGAATCACAAAGGACTTGATGTGTTTTCCTGGAGACTGATCTGAGCAGGGCTTGGGCCAATGGGTAGGATTCTAACAGTCATGGGAAAGAGTGGGAATCGGGTATGGAAAAGTGCCATGGATCTGAGGAATATACCATGGCTGGGCTGGAGGCTCTCTCCTGAGAAATGCCTGTAGTACAGTTTTATCTGATCATGCCACTTGGATGCGTCTCTTGGACTCATCTTGATAAGCATAAAACTAGAAGATTAAATAAAGGTTGCTACAAAAGTATCGCTTTTTTCTTTGGGGGCACATGGAAAACATCTCTTGCTCTCTATTTGTCCTGTAACCTGTTGTCCTTCCAAAATAGTTCTTATTGACAAAAAGATAGCATTCTTGTCAAAATAAACTGCAGATGTAGTAGTGGTAACAGTAGCAGTCATAAAAATGCCATCAGTAAGACATGGGGCAGAAGGGTGTTTTCAGGATGGAGAAAAACCAACTCCACTAAAAAAGCCCCACAAACCATAAACCGAAAAAACCCAAAACACAAAAAAAACCCGCCACAGAAAAAAAAAAAAGGCCTCCACAAAAAATAAACAACACAAAAACATGGCCCCACTCCCAAAAAAAAAAGTCCCCAACCAAAAAGACAAAACTCCAAAACCAGTCCATTTCTGTGAAGTTTTTTGCTCTGATTACTGGTTCGAAGTCAGGAGTCTAAGGAGAATTTAGGAAAGTAAAAATTCTGTTCAGTTTGGCACTAGCACACAAGACTTGTCTAGATCATTTGCAAGGTCACAGCCTTCTGTTGATCCCAGAACATCCCCTGCTTCAACCTTTAGCAGAGAGAGAAGCTCAGGCAAACCCAAGCCAGTCCAAGGTGCCCTCAGAGGCAGCAGGAACACCCAGAGCTCTCTCTCGCTGCCTCGGAGCACAGCACTTCCTCTGGGGAGTCCTAAATGGCCCTGTGACACCAAACTCAGGAGGAGCATTTGGTACAGCTCTGCTGACACCTGCCCACAACACACTGTCCCTCAGACAAGAAACACCCCAGACGTACCCAGCATCTCCAGGTGCTTCTTCTCAGTCTCCTCTTTCAGGGAGATGAAGTAACTGCCCGAGCTTGAGCTCCGAGCTTCGACAGAAAGGCTTCCTTGGGATGATGCTGCTGCGGCAGCAGGATCAGAGCCCATGATGTGCTGGACCTGGAGCACTTCTGGTGGGCACTGTTCCTGTGCCTCACTCCAAACTTGGGGCCCTTCATTGCCAGACATTGGCTGGAATTCTTTGCAGGCTGCCCGGTGAGATGTCAACACTCGCACCTCAAGTCAAACAGAACAAAGCAGTCAGACACTACAGCTTGTCCCTGTCAGCCAGGAGTCATTGACTGTGAGGAAAGGCAAAGAAGAGATTGACAAGGGATACAGACAGCTTGTTTCAGTCCTCCATCTGGGTCACCACGTTCCACTGTACAAACACTTGAAGGAACAAGGACAGCAGGAATAGGCCAGAAGAACAGAGCAGCAGTGGAGATTGAGCACACCAGGAAATGTCCTTCAGAGTGACTGTGATACACACTAGAGCAAGATGGCACTCAGAGGCATGGCCCCACTCCCTGCTGCTCTGAGTGGAAAGGCAAGAAGGGCAGAAACCACCAGTTTGGTGACTGCAGTGACTGCATCCCACTTTCACTCATTCTAGAGCCTGAGGGAGGCGATTAAGTTTCTCTCTGACAATTTTCATTTCTTCCTCCAGCCTCTTCTCCCTTGCCCTGTTGCTAGCCTCAGAGTCCTGCAGCTCTGCCTGCACGTGTCCTTTGATAGACTGTAAAGGAGAAGGGAAAGGACACTTCATGAGTGGAGTGGCTGCCACTCTTTCACTCACCTGGTTTTGTTGATGGCTCCTGTGCTGATGGAGATTCTCCTCTTGAATTCTTCCCATGTCTTCCCTGTTCTTTCTCTTCACATCCATGATGGCACTCTGAGCTTCGGGCAGCTCTGCTTGTGGCTCTGCCTTGATCTTCTGTGCACACAAATGCAGAGCAAGTGACTGGGAGCTGCCATCAAGCTCAGCTTTTTCCTCTTGCAGCCTCAAAATCACATTTATTCAGCCACTTCTTTCTGCTTCCCTCCCCACATCTGCTTCCATTGCAAACCTCCTGTCCCAGGGCTGATCTCTGCAAATTCCAAGGCCCTGTGCTTTCAGTGCCTGTGGGACTCCTGGCCTCCCCAGTCCCAAGAGCTCTGGTTTATGCCCCTCTTCCTGCCCTTCCCTCTGTCTCCTGGCCAGTCAGGCTCACCTGGCCATTCTCCTGTGGCTCTTCCACCTGCTGCCTGAGCTGCTCTTCCTGCTCTCGGGCTGGGAACAGCTCTCCCTGAGTCTGGCATGGCATCTCTGATGAAGCACTCTGCTCCTGCTCTTTCTCTAGAAGCACCTGCACAGAAAGCAAGAGAAGATGGGTTTCAACTTCCCACATGACCTTTGTGGGTCAAGACTCAAAGACTGCTGGGCTCACACGTTCCAAAAGCACTGTGCTGCTGCTCTGCTGGGTCATTCTCTGCCCGAGAGGAGGCACAGATTCCAAAGTGACCCTGGCCTTATAATCAGGGGCCATCTGGGATTGAAGCTTAAACAGCCTCTCAGGCAGCTGACAGGGAAGGTGAGGCATTTCTCAAGGGTCTGGTGAGGGCCTCCCTCTGCTTCTGCCATGTCCTGTTTGTCTTTCTGTAGTGACTGACACCCCACCATGTCCCACAGCTCCATCCTGGCTCTGCAGGTGGCATCCTGGGTGAGCTCAGCCCTTGTGAGAGACACTCCTGGAGTTCATGTTCTCTTCAGGCCTGCACCAGCATTTCTGCCTTTCTGACATCCACTCTCTTGCTAGAAAACCTGGTCATTCAGGAGATGAGGATGCATGCAAAGATCTCTGATGGAGGTCACAGAGCCTCTATGGCCACCTCAGTACATGGAGGAAGACCAAAGTCCCTCTTCTGTCAACTGAGAATTCTGACCAGCAGAAAAAGACACTCTCCTAAGGTCCCATGAACGAATGCACTTACACAGCCCTGAGGAAGCCAGTGAAGGAAACCATGTGTCATGTAATGCATGGCATGTATGACCAGAGTCACCAAACACCACCTAAACATGGAATTGTTGCACCTCTCTAGGACAGGCAGAAATTGAAAGAATTAATAGGAGACATCAGGACACAAAAAGCCTAAGGAGGAAAACAATTCTGAATGGAAAAACCATCATATCTGGAGGGGGAAACATCTGTGCCTGCTCAGAATTGGTCGAGGGAACATGTCTCTAATCCTCTCCAGAAGGGATGCTTTTGGTGATCTTTGCATCCCCAACTGCCTTGGGCCAGAGCCAGGAAGATTCAGTTATGTAAATGTTACATAGATAGATAGGTAGGAAGATAGACAGATAGATCTCACTACTATAATCTCCAGTTACTGCCCTCTCTGTTGCTGCACACATCAAACCTGGTAGCCAGTGTGCCGATCAGCAGCAATCCTGAAATTGTTCTCCTGTTCCTCAAAAAAGCACATTCTTGGGGAATGTGGAGATTGTAGGTCCTTATGGAAAGGAGTCAGACCCAGAGCATTGCAGTGGGAACTGCACTCTTTGCGCATCTGTGCTCGGGCAAGTTCTCTTGGACTCAACCACACTGACAGTGCTAAAGTGGCTGGAATAGAAATGCAGCCCAGCCCCTTCCAGTTTCTGTGATCTCTGAGGAGCAGATGGAATGCAAGGACATTGACCTCCTGCTAAATTTCCAAACACGTCACACAGTGATTCTCAGGGCTGTTGAAAAACAGAGACAGTGTTAAACCCAAAGTGATCTTTAAGGCCATGCATGAAGGCTTGGAAACACAAATGCTCCATCTGCATCAAGGTAAAAAAAGGGTGCGAAATGCCTTCCAGAGCTTGATAAGGGCAGAAAAGATAGCGCAGCAGCATCCTTGCTTGCTGGAAAAAGAGAAAATGAACAGGGCTTTTCCTCCTAGGAAACCCACAAATCACAAGATGGAAGTGTCAACCACTCCAGTATCTTAAGCCCTTGGATGCAGTGATGGCAAGTTTGGCACTGAAACAGCCCTTGTGCTGAGCACTGTCATGCAGGGATTGATGGAAGTCTGCCTGGAGGTGCCTCAAGAGCCTCCCATTGTCCAGGCTGAAGCTTCCTCAGCACCTCCTCACTGGCCTTGTGCTCCACCCCCTTGCCCAGCTCCCCTGTCCTTCTGTGCACACGCTGCAGCCCCTCCATGACTCTCTGCTTCCCAGGGGCCCACAACTGCACACAGCACTCCAGCTGTGGCCGCGGCGCTGCCCAGCACAGGGCCACGCTCACTGCCCTGCTCCTGCTGCCCCACTGCTGCTGACACAGGCCACCATGCCCTTGGCCTTCTTGGCCCCCTGGCCACACGCTGACTCATCTGCAGCTACTCAAGGCCGGCAGCAAGCCTGCGTCCTTTAGGCCCATGCAGCTCCGCAGCCACAAAGGTGCCCATTTCACTTCAGATACAGCAGGAACAACTGCAGGTTGGCCTTCCTGTTCTGAGCAACACAAGACAGCAGTCAAGGACTTGCAGCATCACCCCCACTCTTGGCTCCAATGCACTTGCCAAAGCTTCATTCTTCACCACTAAACAGATCAGCCGAAAGTTTCCCCATCTGGTGTTTGAACCTTCCCAAAATCCAAAACACAGCTGGGCCAACAGTGTCTCTGCAAGTGAAGAATGACTCAAGAAAACTGCAGAACACTCCCACAAGCCAAAGACACCTTTCCAAAAAGGGAAAAGAAGCAAACAAAGCCTTTTGACCTCCAGCACTACCATGTGTGCCCTTGGCCATGACATCGCAGAAGCCCAGAGATGGAGCTTCCCTGAACCAAGCAGACAGAAGCTCAGCTGAAGCCCCCAACTCTGCACTGCCCCAACAGGACAGGTCAAAGGCCAATTTCTCGCTGTCACTCCCTGCAGGAAATGGCTACGTCCTGCAGGACTGCGGTACTCAGCATTCTCGGCCAGACACAGCAAGTGCTGGCTGCTCAGAAACTTGCATCTCTGCCTTGCACTAAAGACAGCGCCCCCCACAACGGGCACTTACTCTCTTGAAATGATGAGCAGGCCGTGGTCTGACCATGGCTGGACAAAGGCAGTGGTCGTCTTTCTCATTATCCTTTTCTCTGGCTTCTTCTTCAATAGCAGAGAGAGCCAGGGGGAAGACGGCTCTTGCTTTCCTCACCTGTGGCAAGAGAGAATCATAAGGACACGACGTTACCTGATGCCTATAACCTTGTTTCTCCTCATACCCACCGCCACCTCTTCTAAGGAGAAATCATCAACTTTGTTAGCAATGGCATTCTAAGTCACTCCAACCAGATTAAAATGGGCACATTCAAAAAAACAGCACATGGCTATGACTTCGATATTCCTCCCTGGCTATTTGCAGGAAAATTTATCTCTGCAAAAGGCAGCTTTTGGTTCTTGAAAGCTCTGAAATGGAAAAGTAGGAAAGAGCCAGCAAGGTCTTTGCAACTGCTTAGCAGATATGGAAAAGTAAAAAGGGCTCAGAATCCCATCCAGTGCCTATAGGGATAGGAAAGTTTTTGCGGAAGCATCCCTACTTGCTGGAAAAAGAGAAAATGAATAGGGCTTCTCCTCCTAGGAAACTCACAAACCACAAGATGGAAGTGGCACCCACTGCAGAGTCTAAAGCCCTTGGATGCAGTGATGGCATGTTTGGCACTGAAACAGCCCTTGTGCTGAGCACTGTCATGCAGGGATTGATGGAAGTCTGCCTGGAGGTGCCTCAAGAGCCTCCCATTGTCCAGGCTGAAGCTCCGTCAGCACCTCCTCACGGGCCTTGTGCTCCACCCCCTTGCCCAGCTCCCCTGTCCCTCTGTGCACACGCTGCAGCCCCTCAATGACTCTCTGCTTCCCACGGGCCCACAGTGCACACAGCACTCCAGCTGTGGCCGCGGTGCTGCCCAGCACAGGGCCACGCTCACTGGCCTGCTCCTGCTGCCCCACTGCTGCTGACACAGGCCACCATGCCCTTGGCCTTCTTGGCCACCTGGCCACACGCTGCCTCATCTTCAGCTACTCAAGACCACCAGCCCTGCGTCCTTTTGGGCCACGCAGCTCCCCAGACACAATGGTGCCCATTTCACTTCAGATACAGCAGGCACCATTGCAAGATGGTCTACCTCTTCCGAGGAGCACAAGACAGCAGGCAAGGACTTGCAGCTTAACCCGCACTCATGGCTCCAAGGCACTTGCTAAAGCTGCGGACTAAACCAAAATATGCCCCAACAGAAACTGGCCGCTTCTGCTTTTGGCCTGACAAGGCGGCGTCGCAAATCCGCACTTTGTTCCTTTTCCACATGGGACAAGAATGGCCCCCCACAGCTGCATGGACAACACAATCCTCCTTTGCAGCTTATCAAAAGCCAAAAGACAGTGTGCCCAAATTAGACTCTACCAGTGAAGAACTGCTCAAGGAAAGTGCAGACCACTTTCACAAGCCAAACACACCTTGCCAAAAAGGGAAAACAAACAAACCAAGCCCTGGCACCTCCAGCACCTCCTCCTTTGCTCTTGGCCATAGCACTGCAGAAGCCAAGACATAGAGCTTCCCTGAGCCAAGCAGCCAGATGCTCTCCCAGAGGCACCAGCCCTTTGCGGCCTCAACATGACAGGTCAAAGGCCAAGTTGTGCGGTGGCTGCCTGGAGGAAATCCCTAGCTCCTGGCAGGACTCCAGCGCCCAGCATCCTCAGCCTGCAACAGCAAAGTGCTGGCTGCTCCAAAACTGTCAGCTCTGCCTTGCACTAAAGACAGCACCACACACAACTGGCACTTACAGGTCTGGAATAGGGCGGTGAGAACAACGTTGGAGGGTTGTTGTCATCCACCTCATTTTGCTCCTCTTTGGCTTCTTCTTCAGGAGCAGCGGGAGCCAGGGGAGAGACGGCTCTTGCTTCTGTCATCTGTGGCAAGAGAGAAGCATGAGGGACAGCCCGGTACCTATCATGTAGAACCTCATTTCTTTTAACAGCTACCACCACATCTTCTAAGGAAAAAGTCGTAACATTTCATAGCGACAGAGGGGTTCTAAGTCACAGCCACCAAATTAAAAAGAGACAATTCAACAGCACTCTAGATGGATATGAAGTTGATTCTCCTGCCTGGCTGCTATCAGCAAGCAAGGTTATCTCAGAAAAACAGAGCTTTTAGTTCTTGAAAGCACTGAAATGGTAAACAAGGAAAGCAACAGCAATGCCTTTGCTACTGCTGCTGCAGATGTGGAAACCTAAAACTGGATCAGAATCCCATCCAGGGCAGGAAAAAGCAGAAAACGCTGTGCAGAAGCATCTTTGCTTGCTGGATAAACAGGAAAATGAACAGCCTGTCTCGTGCTTGCAAACCAAGGAGCCAACAAACCACCAGATGGAAGTGTCACCCACTCCAGTGTCTAAAGCCCTTGGATGCAGTGATGGCATGTTTGGCACTGAAACAGCCCTTGTGCTGAGCACTGTCATGCAGGGATTGATGGAAGTCTGCCTGGAGGTGCCTCAAGAGCCTCCCATTGTCCAGGCTGAAGCTCCCTCAGCACCTCCTCATTGGCCTTGTGCTCCACTCCCTTGCCTAGCTCCCCTGTCCTTCTATGCACACGCTGCAGCCCCTCAATGACTCTCTGCTTCCCACGGGCCCACAGTGCACACAGCACTCCAGCTGTGGCCGCGGCGCTGCCCAGCACAGGGCCACGCTCACTGGCCTGCTCCTGCTGCCCCACTGCTGCTGACACAGGCCACCATGCCCTTGGCCTTCTTGGCCACCTGGCCACACGCTGCCTCATCTTCAGCTACTCAAGACCACCAGCCCTGCGTCCTTTTGGGCCACGCAGCTCCCCAGACACAATGGTGCCCATTTCACTTCAGATACAGCAGGCACCATTGCAAGGTGTCCTTCCTTTTCTACAACGACATCTTCTAAGTAGGTGTCATAAAGTTTGATAAGAATAGAATTGTAAGGCACTGTGTCTAAATTAAAATTGTCTAATTCAACTGTACAGGAATTTGCTCTTAAGTAAATATTCCACCCTATCTGCTGTCAGCAAGCAAGGTTCTCTCTGCAAAACTGGATTTGTCGTTCTTCCATCCTCTGAGATGGAAATTTTAAAGTATCCTCTCATGCCTTTGTTATTTTTGTTGTAGGTATTAATATGTATTTTCTTTCGGCCTTCCTAGCTGGCCCTCTACACTCTACTTCTACTGGCCAAGCTCACATCTTCCTCTACAATTCTTAAACACCAGCAACATGAAATGTTCCTTTCTCACTCACCTCAGGATCTTCAGCACTGCTGAATACACGCTTCAGGTGTCCTGTATTTGGAAGGGAAAATTAACCAGATGCTCTCATAAAACTGCCTGGGCTGCTGAATCCCACAGAGCAAGTCAACCCAAACCGAGATGATTTCCCGTTTCACAACATCCCTCCAGGAGACACATTTCATTCACACAGCTAGCAAGAGATCAGGACAATCTTCTTGCTTGTGCCTACACTGCAGCCAGTTTAGCCAGTAAATGAATACAAATTTGATCTAGAAAATGCAAATTGATCTTTAACACTCAATGCTCCTGTTCTACCAAACACATAAGACAGCTTCTGAAATCCTCTCTTTCAGGTACTCCTTCTTTTTTCAATCAGTGTCATGCACTAATTCTGATTAACTTTCAGGAAACAGTGTCCCAGAAAAGGTTCCCCAAAATCCCCCTGAGCTATGTCAGTTCTATTGTGGAAGAGCACAGCAGCACCTCTGAGGTTCAGGAGCAGACACTCACTGCTTTAGAGTTTGCACTTGCTTTCCAAGGGAACAACTATTTTAGCACTCAGTAAAAGGTCAAGTTAGTCAAATCCTTTCATGACAAAATTTAAAAAGAAAGAAGCTTTCTCTGAATTCTGGGAACAACTGCAGAGATTTTAAAAGGCATTCCAAGAAGGTCTGCCAGTCTACATTTTCCAAGGTGTCTTGCTTGTCCCAGCAAACTGAGGAAATGACAGACTCTGCTGCCACAGACTCTCCTGTGGAGGGAATGGAAGCCCTGCAGGTTCCCTTGCAAATGCTGCCCCTGTGGCTACAGACACTCCCTTTTTAGATGAATGCCTTGACAGGAGCTTTACCAAAGCAGTGGCACCCTAATGCTCTTTCTGTTTCAAAATCAGACACTCAGTCACTAAGTAAGAGAAGGAAGACATAGAAAACCCAGGTCAGGTTACACCATAACCTAAACGGAAGGGAAACACCTACTTACGTGCGAAATTCGTAAAATAATAAATGGAATAAGCAATGCCATATGCAGCAAAAGCTGCAGTGGCGAGATGGTTCATTATTGGTATTTCTGCAACTTTTCTAAAAGCTAAATAAACAAGCCTCTTGTCAGTAGGCAGCTGCCTACTGACACATGCTTTGACCAGGAAGGTTCTCCTGATCTGAGCAGGCCTAGGGCTGCTCTGACACTCAGGCCTTCTGTGCACCAAGGCAACCTTCTGATGTCACTATGACGACGTGGCAACCATGCCCTGACATCACAAAGGAACAGCTCTGTGTTGGCCTGTGAGTTTATGCAAAGCAATACCCAACCTTCCCTACAGCAAACACAAAAGAGCCTGGGAAGTTCTCCTCTGTCACAAAGCAGCACAAATTCCCCTCATGGGCCAAACCCTGTCTTTCAAGGGATCCAAGAGGAACTCCAGGAGTGCCCCAAGCACGTACAGTCTGTACCCCAACTGAGCACTCAGATGGCACCCAAGCAAAGGAAATCAGACCAAGACAATGGCCCACAGCATTGCAAGTGTGAGAAATGACTCTCACTTTTAACATTTTAAAGGTATATTAAACATTAACAAAGGAATGAATAAGGAATGATTGCAGCATTGAGAGCCTCCATGACTAGCAGACATGTGCTCATCTACAAAGAGGATGCTCTGCCTTTTATACCCTTAGCCCCTCCAAAAGTTTTGTCAGTCAACTTTTTCTCTGCTGTCCATTGGTGGAGATTACTTTCTTGCACCTTGACTGCAGGACAGATGTTGTTTCCCCCTGCCTGCTGGTCACAAGCCAGCCCTCCCCAAATGCCCTGACTACCAAGGCTATTACAAAGGGGAGGAGAAAGAGGACTATGGGAGGATATATAACAATATCATCACTACACATTTGAACATCCACATAACAGTTGCTTCTTAATTGTCAGAGCCAACCATTGCATTACTTGTCTAGAACACACAGAACCAGGAGAGAAGGCACTGTTGGCATCACAACTGAAATCCTTCCTAACAAATCTCTCCAAATATTTGCACCTTTCTTGGACATGCCCAGAGCTCTGGTGCATGTACATCTCTGCCTTTCTTGCCCTTTGGCAGCAGTCGAACCGGCAGCATCTGCCCGCCAGCAGCAGCTGCTCCAAGCTGGGAACGCTGCTGGCGGTGCTGATTTCCAGAGGCTTCTGTGTGCCAGGGGAAGCCAAGGCAGGAGCGGGTTGAACGGTGCTGGCGCTGCTGCTGCTCTGTGCCAGAGAGCCCCGGCTGGGCAGGGCACGGTGCCCACTGTGCTGCGGGCTCCTTCTCCTGCCACAGCTGGGCACACCTGGCAGCAAGGCATGACAACTGGTGGGCAAGCCAAGGGGTTTCTGGGGCTGCTCTGCTCTGCACACACCCAGGACACCTGCAGCACAGAATTTTAACCCTCAAACAGGTGAACCAAAGGGAAACAGCTGGAAAAGATTTAATTTGGGCCATTCTTACCTGCTCAACAGAAGTCTTCAAAATGAATGTTACCAAGCAGGGCTTGATCCCTGCTGCCAGCTCAGGGTTAGAAGAGAGGCAATACTTGATCTCAGCACTGGGTGTGTGGGGAATCACTTCCCTGATACGTGCACATCCAGCAATCTCACTTACTTGTTTGTACCCATGGATCTAAGACATTTTCAATACTTTGCTAAAACTCACAGGCTAAATATTCCGCCAAATTATTTGATTTACTGATTGATACCTTTTGACTTATTGATACTTAAAGCACTTCTCAGAATTTCCTGACATGAGTATAGGAGTGTCCTGTAGGTCCCTGCTGGCCTTTGTCACAGGTTCAGGAGGAGCCCCATGCACAAAAGAGCCCAGGACAAAACAGGGCTTGCAAAGCAAATTCATTCTATTAGTTGCAATAGCAAATAATACACAGCAACCCCTGGATTCCTAAAAATCTGCGAAGCAGGAGAAGGAGGCGGAGCATGGTGCTCGGCTGCAGGGGAAGGTAGGCAGTGCACTTTCAGGACATCCCCCGGATGAAAATGGTGTGCATCTCATCCTTCTCACCCTTCCAGCTCAGAACCAGGCCCTATATCTCCTGCTCAGGAGTGGAATTTCCCAGTTACGTCATTGGCTCACACATGGCTGGCGAGATGAGGCCAATGAATCAAGGATTTAAAAGAACTGGAAGAGTTAAAATTTCAGCAAGATTTAGTTAGGGGGAAGGAGTATAGCAAGAAGAGTAGAAATAATAAGGGATAGTTAATGTTTTGCAGGTAAGGTAGTTAAGGCTAGGGTAATATATCCCTTGCCTGTCTTTACTATGTTTAAAGAAGCAGGATGGGATGCGGATTTCTTTGTGACAAAGAAGAGGACCAGAGCCTGCACCTGGGCCCCGAAACTTCAGCTATAGCCAAGAAGTGCAAAAGCCTGCCAACAGGTCATAAGGAAAGAGGTCAAATTGAGGAAGACGTCTTGGCCTTCATCAGAAGGACACCATTCCCAACCTTAAAACCCACCAACCCATTTGAAGTGAAAGACTGCAGAAATGTGAAGGAACTTTGGACTCAATTATAATACATTTTAATACAAAGGAGGGTAGGCAGTGTTACCTAATGAATATGTGTTGGGTTTTTTGGGAATTATATGAATGTGTAAGATATTTTAGATAAGTAGAGAGGCAGTGATTCTTCACACATGTCTTTAGGAGACAACTCCTCCTGTGCCTGGTGCTGTAATAAACACACCACCTTCTAACTTCAGCTGTGGTGAGTTCTATTCCACACCTCATTTGGTGACCGCGCCAGGAACGCTTCTCTGCTCCAGCGAGAACAGCCGCGCTGTGGACGTCTCTGGGCACTGCCAGGACATTCCTTTCCTGGAGGCACCTCCGCTCTTGGCTGTCCCTCATGGAGGACAGACAAGACTGCTGGGACTGTGGAGAAAGGGAATGTTTAACTCTGTATAAAGTAACCCGTACGGCGAACGCAGGGGAAGGGCTGTTCCTAAGTCACACAGAGATGTCCTGTGCACAACGTACGCCTGTACAGTTTGGGTTTGGGTCTGGCCACCAGCAGAAAGGATTTGCTGTGTCAATAAGGACCTGCTAGCAATTCTGGGGGTGAATTGAGCAAATCCTGTTTTATTGCTGCAATTTTTCCTGTGTGTTGTAATTGTGGTTGTGTTTTCAGTGTGTGAATGTTTGAGGAAGATGATGTGGGTGGATGCTGTTGTGATTTATGGTGTGTGTTGTGTTGAGAAAAGCGAGCACTCTGTCCCCTCATAAAGAGATACTCCTTTCCCGGTGAGCTTGTGTGTATGGACTTTGTAGTTGCAGGGGTTGGTACTCCCTGTGACACCGGGTGCCTGGGTATACAGGGGGGTTGAGTGGTTTTTCTCCCTCATTGTGAGCATTTGGGACTGAATGGTTGTATTTGGGGAGATTTTAGGATTTTGTTTGCAACAAGTGCAGCAATTTATGCAGAAAACTACAGTGTGATGATTTACGTATGTTGACCTATGGTAGTTCCTTTCTACCACCCCCCCTCCTCCAGGGTTAAAAATCTCCTGCCACCAGGTGGACGCTCTCTTTCCTCTCCTGGACATCCTTTTTCCTCTCCTAGATGCTCCCTTTCTCCCCTTTCTCTCCTGGAGTTGTTCTCCATTAAAGCAGTGGGACTTTGGTCCCGAGAAGAAAGACCGCCTCTCGTCTTTTGCTTTTGTCCTTGTCAGTGTCACTGGAGTCCAGAGCTCGCCAAACTGATCCCCCACGAGGCAAAAACTGACAAATGGCCCCACATGCAGAGCTCAAAAATTGGCAACATTTCTGATGGACTGGAGTGTTTGCCACACTTTTGGAATTCCCTATTCCCACACAGGTCAGGCAATTGTTGAAAGGACGCACCACACTCTAAAACCCTTTCTAGGTCAACAAAAGGGGGATCCAAGCAACACCTCTGATAAGGTGTTGAGCATAGCTTTAGATGTCTTTATGCTTTGAATAGCTCATTTGCAGGACATAATCCTCCAATTTTTAGGCACTTTTCAAACAGCGCACAGGCAAAATTGTAAGAAAATTTTGATCAGAAACCTTGAGTTAGGACAAATTGAAGGACCATTTGCACTAATCACTTGGGGCAAAGGGTATGCTTGTATTTATTTGCACAGGTGCCAGACCTAAGTGGGTCCCTGCGAAGGACATGAAACCGTCTCATACACAAGAGCGCACCGACAATTCCACCAGCAGGGAACTGAGCACGCAGACGTGAGCCGCACCGAGAAACTATGGTTCATGCCAGACGTTCCCTGTTCAACCTGTGAAAGCTACAAATCTTGAGTTTGATTGTTGATTCTTGGACTGTGAAAATTGTTTGTATCATAGAGCTCTTTCAGCAAAAGCATGGTGCCCATTTTGTTCAAAAGAATTCTAAGATATCCACATTTGTAAAAATTGGAGTTCAGAGGGACAGTTTAGTGCCCTATAGTTGGCCAGTCCCTGAACAAGTGCTAAAAGATTGCTTGAGAACTGAAAGAGATGGGGAAGCTTTTGCCAAAAAGCAGCTGCACAGGAACATGGAGCTTGATCAAATGATATACTGGCATTTGTTGGTTTTGCTTGCTTGCTTTTGCAGTGCATATATGCCTGTAGATCAACCAAAAATGAACGTTTACCTTGCTTTAGCCAAGTCACCAGGCTCAGACACCATATGTTTGACCAATTTGAGCCCAGACAAACCCTTTGTGACCTGTTTGGTCGGTGTGCCAGTGCCAGCCAAGGAATGGCCAATACCCAATCGTGACAAATATTGGTGTGAGGCTGCCAACGAGACCAATCCCATAAGCAGCTGGCATCATTGAGCCCCTGATCTCTTTAAAGCACCTTCTGAACCTCAAGAATTGGAATTCTTGGTTCATTTCTAATGGAATTCTGTGCTGCCTTTCAGTACCAGGGAGATCCACAGTTAAATGTTACTCCCCATCATCCTGTGGACAGATACTCAAGTTTGTGGTGCAATTGTACTACCCCAGTGTCCCCTAAGGGTGAAACTGCTGACAAGCAGATGACCTAGATGAGTCCCCACAACAATTAGTAACAGAATATTGGCTCATTTGTGGAGGTAGAGCCTGAATTCCTCAAAAATTAAAGGTGGCCCATGTAGCATCAGACAACTCACTGTGAAAGCACCTATCGTTAAAAAAGCCATCAAGAGAAAACACAGAGAAAAAAGATTTGTCCATCATTACAAAGAAAAGTGTTATAGCAATTTCAGACCCTAGGGCCCTGCAAAATGAGTTACATCAAATTTATTTCTGCATCCACTTGCCTCGGGTGAGGCACTGAAACCATTATAGCGATTGGGGTGTTGGCTGAAGAAAGAAGACAGTGCTACTTGCATTGCAATTAGTGACATGATGACTGATGTTAGTGTTGTCAGACATGCAACCTTACGGAACAGAGCAGCACTTGATTTTCTTTTACTGGCACAAGGACATGGTTGTGAGGAATTTGAAGGACTGCGTTGCATGAACCTGTCTGATCACTCTGAATCCATCCTCAAAAGCATACAAAAGCTGAAAGATTTGACAGCTCCAATTAAAGAAGATGGTGGGTCATGGTTAGATGATTTGTTCCAAGGATGGAGCTTTGCATCTTGGCTAAGGGGACCTTGTAGCATAGGTCTCTATGGATTGGGTGTTTTGGTAGTGGTACTAGTAGTAATACCTTGCATACATTGGTGTGTGTGTGACAAATGATGGGCAAAACTATCAAAGAAGTTCCTCTCACACAAGAGAGAGAGGTAGGAAATGGTTTCACAGGGAGTTCTTGAAATCTCACACAGATGGTGAAGGAAGGTATAGACATGGAGGAAGGTTTTGAATAAGACCTTGGAACAGACGAGACTTTTTTGGAACAATGACTTGTAATTGTTATCAGACATGACTTTTGCCCTTTGAACTGACTGGACTTTTACAGCATTAAAATTGCTGTGTTGGAATATAGCAAGGCTTAATGTGAGCAAAAAGGATGCTTTAAGCAAGTAATAAGCAGGTATACTATAGTAAAGCTATGAAATGCAAGCTAGTAAGTAAACTACACGGATACAAAGGTTTCTTTTTAGTTGTACCGTGAGGGGGAATTGTGGGAATCCTTCAAATCAGAGAGTTTTGGGAAAGCTGCAAAAGGCAGACCTCAGAAACAGCAGACCTGCAATTAGAGCTGAGCAGCAGCCATAAGATTTGTCAGCAGAAAAGTTATAGAAGAAGTAGAAAAGTAAGGACAAAAAGAACAATGGTCTGTGTATTAATGCTTGGTTAGGACAACTCCCTAACCTTCAAAAAAGTATCTCTAGCAAGATATTAGGAACTTCTCAGCTTAATAATGGAGCTCAGTGCATTGTGTTTTAAGGCTTACAAGCAGGTATTTTATTCAAAAGAAGCAAGCACTGTTTTAACAAAAGGTACGTGTGCGTATAGTGGTTGGATAGAACTACTGTCAATATGCTTCTGCTTTGTGTGATTGGTCAAAAAACTTTTCAAGGAAGCTGTACCATTAAGTTCTTTGCCTGCTGCCACAGATGTGAGCTGCTGGTATCTTCCCATAGTCATACCCAAGTCATGAGACTGATGCTGGAAAACAAACAGCTCAAGGCGCGCTCCTCAGCAGTCCCGTCCCGTTCGTGATTCGTACAGAGACCCCCAGCCGGCAATAGTATATAGATGTTAAATTACATCTATGAGAAATTAATAGGTATTATTTCATTCATTTTGATATTTTTTCATTTCATATAGATTTATATATTTTCATTTCATATAGATTTGGTTTCTTCCTCCAGCTTGGGAGAGTGAAGAATTACAACAGTGCAAAACCTTCTGCCCGCACAGCAGTCAGCCCCCAGGCATGTGCATGCACACCCACCCACTGTGCTTGCTCTTCTCAGCATCTCGGGGCTGCTGTTTGCACAGAATTGGGATGAATTTAACTCAACAGAGGCACGACTGGGGTGTCCAGCTTGTCATGAACACTCATGGGGCAACAAACAACACAGAGCTCTCAAATCACATGATCACAGGTAATTTCATTCCTGCTGGGAACTGAGGAAGTCTCAAAAGAACCAAAGACACAGACAACGGGGTGGAAAACATTGGCATCATGGTACTGCTGGTATCCTCATGGAGGAAAATCTCTTGGATTTCTTAAGGTGGGAGCTTTCCAAAATCTAGGAAAATTGCCCAGCACTGGCTGCCCAATTGTGAATGGTTTTCTTGACTTGGCAAAGCTGGGGTGTTAACAATGGGCTCCATCCTTGGTTCAAATCTCCTGCCCTCACCTGCAGGCAAAAGCACCACCAGCAGCAGCAGAAGCTACTTCAGTCAATTTTCTCAAAAAGCTCTGGTAAAGTTGGGAGAGGAAAAGAAAACACATCAGACACTGTGGATTATTGACAAGACTCTGAGGAACAGTTCCAAAGCAAAGGGCAGCAGCTTCTCTCTGGGCCACTCCTTGTGCTCCAAGGCAGCCAGGCTGCCCTGGCTGCCCAGGACCCTGCGCCCCACGGGCTCTGCAGAGCTGCACAGCGGGGAGGCAGCTTCGGGCACCTCAGCCCCTGGGCAGGAGTGGCTGCTTGCTCTGCAGGGCTGCCTCTGGGCAAAAGCAGGGTTCTGGCCTTCTGCTCTTGGCCCTAGCCTGGCCTTGAAGGGCTAATCCTGTTCCCTGTCTCAAATGTGCTAAAGACAGACTTGTTTGTTTCCAGCTCTGCACAGCTTTGATTTGCACCACAAAATACCAAAGGACTAAGGCCTGAACAACAGACCCTGACTGAAGCCTCAACAACAGGACCTGAGCCAAAGCTGCCCTCTAGATGATCTTTCCAACCCAATGTTCTATGTATCTGCTCCTTAACCAAGTATTACTGTCAAAAATATTGTTGCAGCCATTCACTGGTGAAATACGTCTGCATCTTTCTGCATGAGGAAAACGGACACGGCCACACCTGGCCTTGGTTGCTTCTTGAGCCCTGGGCAGGCTCGAGGAGAAAACCAAGAGGAGAATGAAACCAGCTGTGCCCCCAGCAGAAGCTCTGGCACATTGCTCGTCCAGCACTATCAGAGCCGGGCTACTCTCACAGTGCACTTGGGAGCCTCATGGCCAGCAAAGGTGGAGGCACCACAGGATTTCCCGGTTCCCGGCCGTGGCTCTGCAGGGCTTGGCTGGGACAGCTTCCCCCAGCTGATGTGCAGCACTGGATGAAGGGAAAAGCATTGGGGTACCTGGCGATGTATCTTCCTTAATAACCAGAGACACCCTTTTGTAATAATGCTGAGGTTCATTGCTTAGCTTATCCTTTTCTGAATCTTTTTTGCACTTTTGCATTACAGTAAATTACACTGTTCCTTCAGCTGGTGTCTATGTCTGCATCTCTGACCCTCCCCACCATCAAAACAAACACACAGCCAGTTTAGCAGGAGACCTGCCTCTCTGCCAGCCCATCTCTTGGTAAACACCCCTGGTGGCCATCTCCACAAATGAAATTCCCACTTTGCAACTTCCTTTTCTGCAGGCAGGTGAGAAAAGGAGCCACTCCTAATTCTGGACACCTCTAAAAACCAGCTGCTTTCAGCAGTCACAACCCTGAAATATCAACCTCCTTCCTTAAGCTGCCACAGGGAGCTCCCACCAAGAGGCCTTTTGTCCAATGATACCCACAGAAGAGCTCGAGAAGGGAGCAGTTCGAAACACAACTGCTTCAGAGTTTAAACCTGCCTTTATCAAATGAGCACACACCAACCTGTCCCAAAGGGAAAGCAGGCAGGAACGAGAAGCTCCTCTTCCACAACAGCAAACTCTGTGCTTTCTTTCTGTTCCGGCTGGAGAGTGGAGGCCACGGGCTACACCTCACTTTGGGAAGGAGCCCTGGGAATTGGGCTGATCTGGGAGGGCAGAAAAAGGAATTCTCCAAAAAGTAGGAAGAGATTCTCTGGAAGGAATAGATGATGACAATATTTCTGCAGAAAAGTGAAAAAAAGGATAATTGAAGCATTTCAAGAAGTGCCCAGACTGAAATTGGTTTGCCAATATGACAACCCCAAAGTCTCTGTGGTGTGTCAAGAAACTCTGGAATGAACGGCAAGGCTTGGATAAACATCATTGGTGTCCGTCCCCCAGAGCACAAGCAGCTCCCCAACACGACTTCAAGACTAACGGACAAAGTTTCCCCCTTCAGCTTTCCACAGCAGCTCTAGGGAGTCTCTCTCCATTGCAAGATCTCCTTTGTCAGTCTACAGTGACAGGAGTTGGCTGCAGGAGGCATTTGCATTGGAGATCTCCCCAGATGGGGGGAAGAAAAGGAAAAGGTGATTCCTGAGGAAAGAAAATAGCAACGCTGTTTGGGAAGACACCAGTGTGAGTTCACTACAACTCTAGGCCAGAAATGCTTTGAAGAAAGCAACATCCATCCACAGGGCAGCACTTTGACTTTGATATCCATGCTGACAAAATTGCTGCCCCTTCCTGCTGCTGTAGCTGACTCCAAATCACGAGAAATGCGCCAACTCTGCCAGGAGGACATGCTGAGATAAAACCAGCTAGTCCGCTAAAAAGGAGTCCACATTAATGTTTTCCAAGTCCCGCTTTTCATCCTTTCCCCAGCCAAGCCAGAGCAATGTCCTTCCTCTCTGTCCCCGATGGTTACCCAGGCATGGGATGCAGCGTGGGGACAGAGCCTGTCACTGCTCCCAGTGCCCTGCCCTGCCCTTCCCTGCTGGCCTTGCCCTTCCCTGTCCTGCTGGAACCTGCTGGGCTGTGCCGTGCCGAGCCGAGCCCGGCCAGCGGTCACACATTTCAGGAATGACCCTCCCCTGTGCCAGCCGTCAGCGTAATGAACATACCACTTTCTAACTTTGACTAGTTAGAGAGTCTTTGTCCGTGATTTTCAGTTTTAACAATTCAGGGAGCTTTTGTTTTCCCTGACAGAAGTACAGTTGCCGTCAAGGGAAGCACACCCAAAGACCAATAGTGACCCAGCCTTCCCTTTGCTTCCCTTTTCCTTCCCTCACTGCTACACAGCTCTCATACTA
The DNA here is from genome assembly GCF_027579445.1 of Ammospiza nelsoni. NCBI lineage: Eukaryota > Metazoa > Chordata > Aves > Passeriformes > Passerellidae > Ammospiza > Ammospiza nelsoni. The sequence continues at coordinate 709,591 of NW_026683193.1, forward strand.
GGACCTCAGTGCTGCCTCACCTGAGCATTTAGAGCTGCCTCCACGCCATTCCAGGCTAAGTGCAGGTGCTCAGGATTCTGAGGTTTTCCTAGCTTCTTGGGAGAAGGTGTTTGCTTCATCTGGACTTCTTGGCATTTCACCAGAGGAGCCAAGAACAGGCAAATTTCATCTCCACTGTGAGCTCTTCATTCTGCTTGTTCCCATGGAGCTTAAATGCCAACCTGAGCTCATCGTTCCTCCGGTACCCATAGACCATCACAACCCTTCCATGGCCTCGAGAGAGAGGAGCAGCTGCACATCTTCAGAGCAGCAGTTGCCAGCCCGCAGCCCATTAGGGAGGGAAAGAGCTTCTACCCTTGCTTTCCAAGCAGCTCCTGGTTAATGACCCTTTTCAAGAGTTTTCCTGCAGTGCTCTATCATGGGTAGATCTAAAGTGAGAAGCAGGTAGAAAGTGTCAAGTCATCTAGGAAGGGGGACCTTGAAAACAGAAAGATTCTCTGCCTCATTTTCCTGTCCTCGCTACAGATTTGGAGGGTGTTCTGGGCATTTTGTAGACTGACTCTCTGTAAGGGTACAAGGGCACTGTGAAAGATATTGCCTAACAAGTGGCCAGTGTTAGGTGCACTCTCCTCTTTCTTTGAATGAAGCCAAACTGGGACTCTGATGGGACATTGCAGATGTTTAAGACTGCCTGCCCTGCAAATCAAGCCATGCCATTGAAATGAGCTCCGTGTGCCCCACAACAGCTGCAGCTGAAGAATATGGCCTCACCCTCAAGGCTGTTTCTAGAATAAACTCAAAGTACAAGTTTAGCATGCATGTCTACAGATCTGGGCTCTTCCTGGGTGAATCCATTTTCTGTGGTCTTTTGTGATGAGAAACCAAATGTAGCCAAATCCCAAAGCTGCTGGGAAGATGCAAAAAACTGTGATTATAGGGTGTTTGTGTGTGTCTGTGTCTCTGTGTGTGTCTATATCAGATTTCCAGTCCATGCTTTAATCTATGTACATGTCAATTTGAATAAATATTTTTAAGAGGAAGAACTCACTCCTTCAATCCCCTTGGAAGTCTGAACACATTTCTGGAATGGAGGTTGCTGTGAGCTTCCTGTGATGTTTGATCCAAGGCAGCACTAGAGCTCTGCGTCCCAAAGACACATTGTGGAGCCTGACCAATGTGTTTGGATTCTTGCAGCCAGGCCAGACACTTCAGCCCCCAGCACTCCAGCTGCCAGTGCAGGTTCTGCAGCATGGACAGCCACAGCTGGCTGTGGAATACTCCTGGGAAAGAGGAATTGCCACCGCCGGATCTGGACATGGTGCTTGAGACACTGGAGATGTTTTCTCCCTCTGCTTGGGCAACTGCATTGGACTGGGAAGAAAGGGGCTGGACTGAGAACTTGTGAATGCTGTTGCATGGCTGAGAAGGAAAGGCTTCTGGAGTTCAGCTGTGAATGGACGAGGCAGGTTTTGCCTGGTAAAGCATGACTTCCTAAAGAAGAGGGAATGAAAATGTCATCCTGGACTAAGGATGAAAAGGTGTGAGCTTGTGTTGGCCAGGTTTGGGTGCTCCTTTTCATGGGAAGAACCCCTGATGCAGGAGCATTTGTGGTGAGGAATTGGAAGCTTTGTAGGTTCTAAGAGGCTTTGTTTGATGGCAAAGAAGAGAAGAGTGTTTGGAGAAGTGGCACTGAAGGCCAAATGTCCCATGCGGGGAGGGGCATGCCAGAGGTGCATCTGTTGCAGCTGCAGCAGATGTGGGCTGTGCCTCTTTTGGGTGGGAAGGCCAAGGCAAAGCAAGGGCTGGGCTGCAGCTGCTGCTGCTGTGTGAGCCCTGCCGTGTGTGTAGGCGCTCCCAGAGCCCTGGCTGGGGCTGGGCTGCAGCTGCAGCTTTCTTGTCCTCTCAGTAAGCTACTGCCTGCAGTCCAGTTTCCATCTGGGAAATCCTCAGCTGGGCAAACTGGCCAGTCTTGCTGTCCATGTTGCAGAGCTCATTCCTGTTGCTCTTGGGCATCTCTGTGGGAAGAGATGTGTGTTCCCATGCTGTCCCTCCCAAGCTGCAGCCTGGACGAGACTGCTGTGCTCAGGGCTGTGGAGGAAGGAGCACATCCCTGTGCCAGGAGCTGGCAGGACTCCTCCTTAGCAGCCATTCCACGTGTTCAGTGTCAGCCCCATGTTCAACACTGTCAGCTCTGACAGCTTTTGGACTGTGTTTGAGAAGTCAATTTTTCTGACTGTTGAATGGCTTTGGGGCCCCGAGTTGTTGTTAGGAAGAAGGGATTAAGTGTCTGAGCCATGGAGTTGGTGGACCAGGTGTTTTTTGTAGGTGGTGAGAAGGGTTTCTTCATTTCTGTTTCTCTTTCAAGGGGAATATTAATGTTGCCCCTGAGTCTTTAGGAGGGGAGCCTGTGGACAGAGCTGCAGCAGAGGGAGCTTTGCCTAGCACGGAGAGCTGCAGGAACAATTTCCAGGAGCCCAAGGAGCTTGGTAAGGACAGAGGCTCCACTGGTTTAGAGAGGGGTGAGATGGCTGCTCTGAGCCTGCCTCTGGCAGGAAGGGAGATGAGAAGGGTTGAGTTCCTGTCTGCAGGCTTGGTGCTTCCTGCTGCCTTGAGTTCAAATCCTGCATGGGCACAACCTGCCTGAGCCCTGCCCTCCACGCTTCTCCAGAGGCTCTGACACTGAGTCCTGTGCTGGGGCAAGAGAGCAGGGAATAAACCTGACCTTGTGGCAGTTGTGTCACCAAGCCAGGTGTCCCAGTTTTGTGCTGATGTCCGTGGATAAGTTTGCTGCAGGATGTCAGTGCTCTGGAGGCAACGCTGAGTGACTCTTGAAGCAAGAGAGGAAAAGCCCAGAAAAAGATCAGTGTAGAAATCTGAGCTTTTTGTCTCCAAGCATTAAATCAATGTAATGCCACTCTGCTGATAGCTGTAGTGAGATACATTAAAAATACAAGCAGGAGAAGCTCTGAGGCCAAGGAAATCATTAGTCACAAATCCAGGAGCTCAAGGAAAAACTGAAATTACCCCTTTAAATTAGTGAGAACTAAAGTAGAGAGAGAGCACTTTGGGTCTGCATCCTTGAGCAAAGCTGGTGCTGCCTGCAGTCCTGTTAGGGAGCTCTTTCCTTCGCAGCTGTGAAAAACAGAACTCACTTCTTAGAATTTTTAAAAGTTTAATACTAATAGGATAAAAAAAGACAATATTTGCAGCACTGTGGTGCTCGGGGCTAACACCCAAACAACACCTGGTGTGTAGCCACAGTGTTATCTTTATGGTGTTACGTTGCTGAGATGCAAGCATATTCATGTGTTTCATGAAGTATTCAAGCATTCTTGGGAATCTTCCGATGTTTTGGCAACTCCTTTGTTTGACTTCTGCACACTCAGGTTTACTGCATGACATCCTGTTTGTCAGGTCAACATATTTTACTTCTTCTTGATTCTCTTTCCTGCTGTTTCACATCCTCTGATAAGGCATTAATATGTTCTCCCTAAATTTCACATGGTATTCTCTAATTGTCCTCTGGTGCTCTGGTTTGTGTCAGGGTTATTTTATCACTTGGACAGGTTGGTCAGTGGACAGCCTTACACTGTTTTTAGTTACACACAAGCCTTTTTTCCCCTTATGTTTTGCTACACTCTGTAACACAATCCATTCATCACACAATTGTTTCCATAAGTGATCCATAGATGATATATTCATTACACTAATGTTTCTATGAGCAACACAGTGCAAGCTTAAACTGATGGATTCTGTTCTATTACAAGCAGCTAAAAGAGTTCTAACTGATGTTATTTCTAAATACTTATAATCACTAACAACGTCCATAAGCTAATACCTAAATTCCAAATCAATATTACCTGGTCATTTGTCACAGAGCTGTTCATCCCAGAGCTAGTGGTTGTTTTGGAGGAGCTGTGGCTCACTGCAGAGGGCAGGTTGCAGATGGCAGGGAACAGTGCTAGTTCATAACTCAGCTCCCAGCACCTTCAGCTTCAGCCATTTCAGGGATGACTGAGATCTCTCTGTCAGCACAGAGAAAGAACCAGGCTGGGCTTCTTTGTGGCAGCTGGCACTGTCTGTGTTTCAAGCTCTCATGGGGGCCCTCTGCACTGCGAGGGCTTTCAGTGTATTGGGATACTTCAAAACTTCAGAAGTTATAAACTCTTGGAAGGAGTCTGGCTCTTTGAAAAGCAGGCTTCAAATTGCCAAGTGAGATTTTGCCTTTCGGCCCATCTTTTACAGACTTTGATAGAAGGACAGTTACTTCCAAAAGGACAAATGATGCACAAAGGCCAATATTGACCCAGTGTTCCCTTTGCTTCGCAGACTTCCAGCTGATCTGCCTTGCCAGGAGGGCTGCCCTGCATGGGAAGAAGGATCAGAGGGAGAGCCCTGTGAGCATGAGACAACTGGAATCCCTTCGTGTACACATAGATTTATAGATTTCCACAATTCTAATTCTATATCCATATAGTTGTATTTATAGATTTACAGAGGTGTGTTTATATGTGCATATATATACATCTATATAGTAAAATTGATCTATGTTGTTATAGATGGGATAGAATTAGTTACATTTCTAGATTTTGAGATTTACATTTATACATTAATGGAGTTACATTTAGAGGTCTACATTTAGATGCCTACATTTAGATACCTAAATTTAGATGCTTAGATATAGATCTAGAAATATGCATAGTTATTTAGTTAGAGGTATGTGGAAGTTTAGATGCATAGATCGAGCTGTATAAGCCTAGGCTGCATTTTTACCTCTTTCCCTCCTCGGCTGCCATTTCACCTCTTGCTTTTCCCCCGGTGCCCCCTGTGTCCCCTGTCCCTGTGCTGGGTCTGAGCTGGTGGCCGGGCCGGGTGGAGCAGCACTTCCAGCCCCGGCTGTCCCTGGAGCGGTGGGAGCTGCAGCTGGCCACAGGCACTGTCCCCTGAGGAACTGCTGAAGGACGGTGAGACTGAGGGGGCTGAGGAGGCTGAGGGGGCGGTGGCGTCGAAGGGACGGTGACCCTGAGCTGCTGCTGGGGCTGAGGGCTGTGGGGCAGCCGAGGGCCATGGTGGCACTGAGGTTACACGGAAGTGGCACAGGCTGATGGGGTGGCGGGTCTCAGGTGACGGGATGGCTCAGAAGGGACTGAGGGGGGTGAGAGGACTGTGAGGGGCTGAAGAAACTGAGAGGGGCTGGGGCTTCACCCAGAGCACGGCGGGGCTGAGCGGGTGGACGGGGCCAGCAGGGAGCGCAGAGGGCTCTGGGACTGCAGCTCTGCCAAGCCTCGGAAGCAATTCCAGAGCCTCCACTTTTGCCACAGCTGCAGAGGACAGCCAGAGACTGACGGGAGGCAGCAGGGAGGAGCTGAAGGCCAGCAGCAAGAGCAGTGAACGGGGACCTGCTGCTGCCAGCCTGCAGAGAGCCCGGCTGAGGCCACAGGCCCGGGGAGGCAGGCTGGGGCTGAGGCTGCCGTGGGCTGTGGCCGTGGGCACTGCCCGGCGGGGCAGCAGCGGGCCCTGCCCGTTCTGGGACTCCTCAGCGCAACTGCCCCGGCTGGCACAGGGGCTGTCCTTGGGCAAGGCAGCTGTGCCAGCAGGGATCGGGAGCTGTGCCGGCTCTGCCGGGCTGCCGGGGCTGCGGGACAGTCCCGCCGCGGCTGCGCTCACCACAGTCTGGGCCGCTCGGCTGCTTTCTCTTTCCGACCCTCTTGGGGAGGCTCTGACATTTCCTCTTCCCTGATGGAAGTGCAGCTGCTGCCAAGAGAAACGTCCCCATACTCACTCAGTGTTCCCTTTGTTTGCCGGATGCCCCATCTGCTGTCGCTGTCCAGGAGAGCTGCTCTGTACGGGAGGAGGAGCCCGAGGGAGAGGCTTTGAAGATGGGGCAGCTGGGATCCCTCTGCTTGGAGCTCTGTTTAAAGATACACGGACTTGCATGTGAACAGGCATAATTATACGGAATTGTGCATATGTAGCCTGCTATTTGTACAAGCCTATTTCCATACATATTATATTATAATATAGTTATTAATATATATTTATGAATGTTATATGTATATATATATGGACGCATATACATACATAGAGGTTTGCAGTTACATATTTGTGTGTATATGTATCTAGTTCTTTATGTATGTTTTAATATCTGTGTTTAGATTTCCATAAGTATACAGTTGTAGAGGTATCTATTTGTATTGATGTAGTTTTTGGTATATCTTTTTTTAAATAGGTATACTGGTATTTGTATCGGCATATATGTCTGGTTTTGTAGTTTTAGATGTATATTGATCTATTTCTATATCTGCTATATTTACATATATATCCAGATGTATAGCTGTATATTTCTATTGATGCAGTTGTACAGTTATTTAGATTGGTAGTTGTTGATGGAAGGAGACCCGGACACCAATTGGTTCATCACAGGTCCGATTTATTGATCGATACAGTGGGTTAAATACAGTTCATAATAAGCTTCATACATATTGCAAAAGCTGAGCTCAGGATTGGTTAGTTACATATCATCAACTATGCCTACTTCTGCATCTTTGTGGTTATTCTTTTGATACTTTCTGCATATTTTCAGCAAGAATCTCTCTTCCCCATCCTCATGTTGCGGCAAGGGCATCATGTCCTTGCCTGTCATTGGTCACTGACTGCTGACTTCAAGCTTAACCACCGACATTATGTCAGCATGGCCTTTCTCAGCTAACCAACTGTTAACAAAACTCTCCACATTTCCCCCGTTTTCTTCTTGAGCAAGAAGACTAGTGTGCCAGGTTTTTGCTATCATACGGCTGACCATGTTTTGAATACAATTAAAGACACAAGGCAAAATAAGCAAAAACAGTAAAATTACACCCAGTAGTCCTATAGCATATGTCACAAGGTTCCTCAGCCATGGCCCAAGTCCTAAGCTTTTAAGCCATTCGTCAATTCCTAAACCTTCTTCTTCCTTGAGATTGTGAAGTCCCTGTTGCAGTTCTTTTATCTTAGTGGGAATGGACACCGAATGATCAGACAAATTCATGCAACACATTCCCTCAAACTCTTCACATCCATGCCCTTGTGCTAAGAGCAAAAAATCTACAGCAACTTTATTCTGCAAAACAGCATGGTTAACACTCTGCACATCTGCGGTTAGCATGTCTAGAATTTGTGATGTCTTGTTTAGCTCATCCTTTGCCCAGCACCCTAATTGCTTTGCTAAATTCATAGCTTTATTGGCAGATCCTCCTGGCAAGATAGTTGAAACTACCACTTCTTTGAATGTACCCCAAAACTGTGGATCTCCTATCTGGCTGCAGTCTAAGTCATGTATGCTACGTCTCTTCCTGTTTGAATTTTGACTCAGCTGCATTAGCAAGGACACATTAGGGTGAAACAATGACAATTTTCCCAAATAAGAGGGTCCACCCTGTGGTTTTGCTGGTATACCATTCCACGCCCTGTCTCCACAAATCAAAAATATTCCTGTGGGTAATTTCATTGGTGCCGTGATATTTGTGTCGTTACATTGACTGTAATGCTGTGGAGAGAATTTACTCAAATTCAGGGATGAATCTAGGGTGGCCCATGTTTCTTTAGGTTGATTTAAATTCTAGGCACCCAAGGGTTTGGAGCTAAACCATCCGCCAGCTGTAGTGTTAGACATACTGGCGTTTGTACTTCCAAAAAGATCCAATTCCTCAGGAGGAGAATGCAAAGAAGTGTTAAGTGATTGGATTAGTAAGCATTCACGATAGCCATCACTCTGACTTGCAGTATACCCTTGTTGTGCTGGCAATTTAATGTTTGACATGTTATGCATGCATAAGGTTCAATTATTTATTAAACTGCAAAATTCTCCAGGAGACCACACCGGAAGTCCCACCAGGCATGTTCGAAATGGGTTATTAACCCCTCCAAGACTAAGACAAAGCGATGATTGGTTAATTTGATTAGCAAGTGTTACCCATAGATTTTCTCTTGGCTGACTAAAATGTGTTATTCCTACTGCTTCACATGTTACCGCATTGAGCAGAATAATATAAACAAACCTCATTTTTCTCTCTTCTTTCCCTGTTTTTCCTTTCTTCGCTGTCTTTTCCCTGGTTTGCTAGAACGGCTAATGGGGTCCTGAGTCAGTCTTTGAATACACTGATCTAATTCCAAATCAGCATCCTTGCTCACAGGTATAGCGTCAGGTAGGTTTAAAGGCAAATTAGCTTTACAGCAAGCTGCTATGATGCCTGAGGCTGTAGTAATTTCAAATTCTCTAAGTACTTGCTGCAACTTCCACCTAATATATGCTATAGCTACTTGTTCTGCACTCTCATAAAGTTGTAATCCTGACCTTCCTGGTAGGCCAGTACTTTGCTCAAGAGCTCTATACCAGGAAGAGTCTCGAATCCACTTCCCAAAACAAGGTCTACACCATAAATATCCTATTGCCCTTTGTGAGTACCAATAAACCTTATTGCAATCTGCACAATGCAAAGCTACCCATGCATAGCACTTGTCATTATCCTTTTTACAAACATAGCAAGGAAGTGAACATAAGAAAGGATCAGTATTAAATCTCATCTCTATAACCCAATCCAACCAGTTCAATGGTGGTGATTGCAAAGCCTCTTCACCTTTCTTACTATATTAGGCTAACAATTCAAGCTCTTTCTTTAACGCAAGGCGTATCTTATTTCCTAATCGCTGTTCTTTGTCTTCTTCATCAACTACACCCTCCCACCAGGCAGGGTCCCATATATGTGCAATTGCCCTAATCATAGAAAACTAATTAGCAATCACTAATAGCATTACTCAGATGAGGTCGCTCCCTTTCTTGCCTTCTTTTTCTTATCTGTCTTCAGTTTTGCTGCTCCTAATTTCACTGGTCCTGTCACTTGCAAACTCAATTTTTGCAACTTTTTAATGCAGCAGTCTAATGCTCTTTTGGGATCCCCCCTGATGGGTCCTATAATTGAACGCTGCGTTAGGGGTACTAATTTTCTACACCTTGCAGAGACTAAGCGTGATTTACTTTGAACCTTGATTCTATTCACAATACATTGTAAGTCCCATCGGTAATAAGCAAGAATTTTCTGTTCAGGAGACTCATAAAGATTTAAAGCTGCATATGCATTTTGCCCCGTTTGTCTCCTTAATTCATCCTGCCAGTTTTCACCCCACGTGTACTCGTGCCGGCAAGTATTACACCACAAACCCAATAATAACGATTGTTCTATCCAAAAAGTTCTACCACAACCCCCACAACGTAGGGCTATCCAAGCAGCACAATGTGGATTGTGACAGTCAAAGCAATTTTCATTTGCTGGACCTGTTAAACGAAAGGTTGATAATGAGTCAATAAAACCAATCAGCTCCTGAGCTGTCCGGTAGTGATGTGTCAGTGCTCTGTCCACCGCTTTCGAGTATCCCTTCAGCTGTAGCAGTAGCGGTCGTAGGACTAGAGGCAGTTTTTTCCCCAGTCGCTCCTTGTCCTCCTCTGTGAGGTTGATCACCAGATGCTGCATCAAAAACAGGTTTAGTCCACTTAGCAGGCACCCACAAAGGCCCTGTAGGTGAGGAAACACAAAGATACCACCGACCCCAGTATAACACTTTTGCAGGTTTTTCCCATAATCCTGTACTCGGGTTCTTATACTTAACCCAGACCTCCGTTTCCTTAGTAGTTTCCTGACTTGACCTCGGGTGATGTTTAATTGCAGGGGGGGTATCGTCTTCCCCAAAAATACATAAATGGTTGATCACATACAGAACCTTAGCCAAACATGCTTGTGGGTCTCTTAAATCTTGATGCTTTTCAATATACTGCTTAAGGGTGCCGTTTGCTCTTTCCACTATTGCCTGTCCAGTAGGGGAGTATGGAATACCTGTCACATGCTTAACGGACCACTGATTCAAAAATTTCTGGACCCTAGCACTTACATAAGCTGGACCATTAACCGTTTTGATACTCTTTGGGACTCCCATGACAGCGAAACAACTTAACAGGTGCCTGATAACATGTATAGCTTTCTCTCCTGCCTGAGCCGCAGCCCATATGTAATGACGATATATATCTATAGTGACATGCACATACTTGTCTCTACCAAATCTAGCTACATGCGTAACATCCATTTGCCATTTCTCATTTATTTCTATACCTTGAGGATTAACTCCGACGCCTAAACCTATTCCACCATTATGATAACTACATGTTGGACATGCTCTAACAATGGCCTTAGCTTCTGACAAACTCAGCTCAAAGTGCCTTGCTAATTAATCCTTTTGCATTTTGATGATATCTACTATGTGCTTCTCTTGCCAATGTATGCTTATCAACAGGACAAGAGTTATCAATGGGTAAGGTAACCAATTTGTCTGCACGTTCATTCCCTTCTCCTAAACCTTCAGACCATTTATGGGTCCTAATATGAATCACAGAATACGCTGCATTTCTCTCCCGTAAAGCTTTTCTTAATTGTACCAGTAACTCATACAATCGTTTATTATTCACTTCCTTAATTGCTGCTTCCTCTATTCGTCTGACTACTCCTGCGACATACATAGAGTCTGTGACCACATTTAAAGGCTCCTGTAAGTTGGATACTGCCCATACTACTGCTAACAATTCCAAAGTTTGTAAGCTATCTGCAGGGTCTGCTGTGAGGAGCTGATGCTTCCATTGTCCTTTTTCTTGCCAGGTGACAGCAGCACACCTTGATTTCTTTCCTGCATCTGTAAAAGCTGTAATAGCTCCTTCTATGGGGTGTTCTTCTCTCAACGGTCGGGTAATCCAGTTCCACTCTGTCATCCATTGCAAAACTCTGGGCACTAATTTCCTGGTCTCTACTTTAGCAGATGATGTCAATAATGCTTCCTGTAGATCCTTTGAATTAATCAAGTACCAGTCCAGGGTTTCTTTTTCCATAGGCAATCTAATGGTAGCGGGTTCTCGACCATCCACTTCAGTAATTCTGAGACACCCCTTTTTGATTAACGCAGCCAATTGTTCGATTTTTGAAAATATTGTTTCCTTATGCTGTAGTGGTGGTGACAACCATTCCAACACCCGCATCTCCCCCGTTTTCTTTTGTTGTTGAGAGAGAGCACCAAGCAAATGGCAAGGGCTATTCCAGATGGTAAGGTCAATGGGGTGATCGAGTTGTCGACGAGACAAATACCCTTGTTGTACACAGTTACTAATTTGCTGCAAGGCAAGATGGTGCTCCTTTGTCAGGTATACAGGAGTAGTGGGGTCAACGCCCTTTAACAAAGGCCGTAAGGATTCTAAAAAATGATTTGGTATTCCCACAATGGGCTTCAACCACTGTAAGTCTCCCAGCAACTTCTGCGCATCATGCAGAGTCTTAATATCTAATTGTAATTCCAGTTTTTGAGGTATTACTATCTGATCAGTTAAAGTCCACCCCAAATATTTCCATGGCTTTGTGGTCTGAATTTTCTCTGTAGCAAAAACAAGCGAATATGCTGCATGAGTATCTCTAATGCTGTCAATCTGCAAAGAGGAAAATGGTTGTTGCTGTGCAAAAAAAATATCGTCCATATAATGATATATTATAGTTGCTGGCCATTTGCGATGTAGTGGCTGTAAAGTAGCATCAACATAAAGCTAACAAACGTGGGCGAATTGCGCATGCCCTGTGGTAACAAGCCCTGTGCCAGGCAGGAAGCGCCAGCCGTGTCCTCCTGCCCATGTGCTGCTGGCTGCCTTGCTCAGGGCTCCCAGGTGCCTCTGGATGGGGCTGCTCTGGAGCTGCTGTGGGGCTGCGGCACTGCTGCCGGGCGGCTTGGCCGGGCTGGGGCAGCCCCTGAGGGGCTGGGGCGCTGGCAAGCCCCGGGCAATGGGCTGTCAGAGGCCACAAGCAGCCGCCTTGTTCCTGCCACAGTTGACTTGCAAGACGCATCCTGGGCACTCTGCAACTAACAGCATCAGTGTTGTTGGAAACCCAAATGCAGAGAAATCTCAGACCTTTGGTCTTGTCAGCAAAGCTTAGAATTAAACACAGGATTTGATCTGAGACCTAGGAAGGGGCTCCCAAACTTAGGTGCTAGAAGCGAGAATGCGGACTTCTAGTTTATAGCAGCGACACGGGGAGAAAAGTTGAAGTGGAGGAAAGTTTAGAGTTTTCGAGTTCAAGATCTAGGAAGAAATCAAAGTAGTTACAATGCTAAACAAGAAGATTAGGATGCAGTGCTGTAGGTTTGTGTGTCATAGCATGATTGGCTAAGGAAGCTTACACTGTTAGCATGATGTGGGGACCCAGGAAATTCCTCTGGCTGCCCTGCAGGACTCGAGAGCCTGTCAGAGGGCTCAGAGACCTTGGCACAGAGCCCAAGACCCCCGTGCCTTTGATTTAGCACTTGGAAAAAACAATCACCAACCTTGTATGAAGAATGACCAGCCACAAAAAATGAAGTAGAATGATAGTGAATTTATCCCAGAGTGGAAACATAGATTTTGAGGGTTTTTAGAATGGGGCTTCAGGGGGCAAGATGGAGGAATCTGGGCATGTCCAGCCTTTCTCCTTCTTCTTCTTGGCCTCCATCTTCTGGTTGATGTTGGCACTTTGAGAATTGTCTAGAGTAGAAGCTCACTGTCTAACATAGATGGTAGAGATTGGAAAGTGATTGTAAATATTGTACAGGTAGTTTTTAGTATAAAAAGATAACACCACCCCAGGGGAGGCAGAGTGCCTTAGACTGTCTTGCTGAGCAGACGTCGGCAGGACAGGAGAAAGAATTTTATAGATAAGATACAATAAACAACCTTGAGACTGAGAAATTAAGAGCTCTGACTCCTTCTTCAACCACCGGGCTGGGACAAGAGACTTTTTAACTTATCTCAGGGTCACTCTGAGCAGCTAGAGAGCCCGAGAGCATGAGTCCGTAAGATGAAATCTTGAAGATTGGGTCGAAAACATAAATATCCTTGTTGGCCGTGTCTTCTTGGCCAAGAAATCCTTCAAAGCTCTTGTAACTACAAGTCTTGCGGCCCTGTGAGCCATGCAGTGGAGATGTGAGCCCAACTCAACCTTCCTGCCTATGTAGAAGAGAAAAAAAAGCAATGGCATCATCTAAAAAACTCAGAGGTCCACTCTCCAGCTTGTTCCAAACCCCTTCCAATCCCCCAAAGTGTGATTTAGCTACAAATAGATGACAAGGACTCTTAGGGCTGCCTCTTTGACTCCAGAGCGGCTGCTTTAGAATCTTTCACATAACCCTGTGTAGTTAGGGGCCAGAAATGGATCATTTGAAGAAACTTTCCCAACTGACTTGCATGGAGGCTTGTTTGAAGGGTGTTTGAATGGAAAGCCTCCCAGCAGAGGTCTGGGCTTTGGCCTAGCTGTGTCCCCTGCTGATTGTGAAGTGTGTCATCAGCTGAAGGGCTATCTGGGCTAAAACTATCATCCAGTCAATTGGACTTGCTCTTTTTGGCCTATAAAAGCTGGACTCACTTTTGGGGCAAATTTGGAGACCTCATCTATGGGTGGATGGACCACCGAGGATTTTCCCAGTTGTTGGGAATGGTTCTCCAGGTCCCTGGAGTAAAACGGGGCTGCCCAGCAACTGCGCATCTGCAAGATGACAAACAATTGTCTTGGTTTGAAGAGACAGGTGTCTGCTAAGGAAGGCAGAAGTCTTCTCTGAAATGGAAAATGTAAATGCCCTCCCTTCAAATGATTCTCATTTAGAAATTCAAATGCTCTCAGGGAAAGATATGGGGATAGGCCTGAGCCCGCAGAGCAGGGCGGCCTTTGCTTATGGTCTGAGCCCTTCCTAAAGATCCTGTCAGGCTGTCTTAGACACCTGGGGCCAGGGATTCCTTCCAAGCTGGGCCACTTTGGCTGGCCCGGGGCCAGCCCCAGGGCAGAAGGCAGTGTGTGCAAGGCCCCTGGGTGGCACGCTGCAGCACGGTCACCGTGCCATGGAACGGAACCCGGTCACCAAGGTCCCTTTGTGACACGTGGGAAATAGAAGCTTGCCCGGGTGCTGGGAACAGGCAACGGGGCACAACGGGACAGAGCAGTGCTGTGAGGAGCCCCCACACAGCGCACTCGTTGCCGTCTGACCAGGAGCTTTTCTGCAGCCTTGTTCCTGCAGCTGAGCTCGAGGCCAGAGCACAGGACTCGGTGACCCGTGGCCTTCCGAGGCTTCTATTCTGCAGCTGCCCTCAAGGGCAGAGCGTGGCACTTGGTGCCCCAGAGCTTTCCCAAGGCGTCTCTCCTGCAAGTAGCTCCTGTCACAGACATGGAGCAGAGACCCCCGAGAGTTCCCAAGATGGCCTGGGTGGAGGAGGAGGAGGAGGAAGAAGGACCTGGAGCAGCCCCAGCACAGGAGACTGAAGAGGTGGTGCCCTTCCATCCACCACAGCAGGGTGAGTGGCAGAGCTGGGCTGCAGGGCTGGAGCCTGCAGCCAACTTGGCCCCATGCCATGCCATGCCATGCCATGCCATGCCATGCCATCCCCTGGGAAAATGCCCACGGACAGGCGGGAAGAGGGGCCGCGCAGACACCCCACAGCGGCCTCACTCCATCCCCCTGGGGCATCCCAGGGCTCTGCCTGCCTGGGGAGCGCAGGCCTGGGCTGTGTTCTCCGGCCTCTCCCGCAGCCCCTCATCTCTGGCTGTGCTCCCTCTTTGCCAGATGAAGCTGCAGAGCGCACACAAGAGCAGGAATCCAGCCGTGGCCGCTTCCACAGAACAGCGCAGGTACCTGCAGCCACCTGCACCTGGGCTGGGCCTGCTGTCCCTGCTCAGCCCAGCACCGTGTGTGCAGCACTCCATGCACATCCCCGGCTTCTTGCTCTTCTCCTACAGCTCGTTTGCAACTTCATCCGGAGCATTCGGCAGGAGGAGACCCGCACCATGGGCACTGGGCTCAGAGCTCACTCCGAGCTCCTCAAGCATGAGACCAGTGCCGCCCTGCTGGATTTGCTCCTGGAGAAGGGTGTTGCCAGGCCAGAACAAGTAAGCAGCCTGGGGCCAGGCTTCAATTCCCCCATGAGTTACGTGGCTTCCCCAGCCACGCCTGCTGGTCCCTCAGAGCCTTTGAGGCCATGGCAGTGCATTTCTCTGGGGAGCCTGGGGACATTGCTCTCTCTGGCAGCGTTCCAAGTCTCCCCGTGCCTCCTGCAGGTGCCTGCCATGGTGAGGTACATTCACCGATGGCTCCTGGCCAACGATTCTGCCGAGCACAGGCTGGACAAGGCCCTGCTGAAACTCACCAAAGCACACCCAGCTGACGCAGTCGTGACGCTCCTGCGTGTTGCCCCGTCCTGTGACAGGTATGGGGCCCACCTGCCCAGAGGCCTCAGGCCTCCCAAGCCCATCACCCTCTACCGCCTGGCCCAGGTGTCTGAGCAACAGAGAGTTCCAGAACCCTCTGGCTGCTGCCTTTCTCAGCCCTGGCATGTCAGCCCCTGAGCCTGCTGCCCTGCTGCCTTGCTGCCCCTCAGGGCCTGTCCTCTGAAGCCATTCATTATAATGGTTAATAGCTTCTGAAAAATAAAAGAATTAAAAGACACTCAAAAATATATTAAGGGAATTACAGCAGTTAATAAATAACCTAAAATACAGGGATAACTCTCATCAGATACTTAGATAAGGCAATGTAAAATACACTCACAATATTTGGATAGGTAATCTAAAATACACTCACAGAAGAGACTTTGGAATTAGAATATTTGAAGAAGAAGAAGTGGAAGCCAATAAGTTAAAGTGACCTGCCAACCCGTTAGGATCAAGCCAAGTACAACAGCTACTTCAGCTAAGTCATGGAAAAACATGCCAAGGATAACAGGAAGAAGACCAAATTAGGAAAAGCTTAAAATTTAACTGAGGAAGACCAAGAATTCCCAGAAGACTCCGCCTGCCTATGAATATGCATGTAATAAATGATGTAATCCTTGTTTAAAGTTGTATAAAAACCCGCTTTTGCTGTACATAATTCAGAAATCCATTTTGTCATTTCTCCGACGCGTCGTAATAAAATACCTCCTGCTTATCTGATTTAGGCTGAGTCTCTTAAGCAGTTATTCTCGCCTTTTGGGGCAAAATTCGGCATCACCTCACAGAGCTGGGCTTCCTGGCTGCTGCCAGCAAGGGCCAGTGGGCAGAGGCAGAGCCGGCAGTCAGCCCGGGCCCCTAGGGATGCCCAGGCCACGATGCTGTGTCTGGGACCCCCCATGAGACAGAGCTCTAACCCCGCAGAGCTGCCATCTCCATGTGGAAGACCATCATGTGCTCGTCCAGGACTGCCGAGCCAGTGCAGCTGATCCTCCTGGATGTGCTAGGGAGCTGGCCAGAGTACAGCACGTGCACCTCGGATGGGGACAAAATGGCTGTCTTTGCCCTGGCTGTGAGTTTCCGCAACTGGCCTTTGCTGGCCCCAAGGCCGCCTCTCCAGCAGCTCTCCATCCTCCTTCCCCCACTGCATCTGCCTGCCTCAGGCCCTGGCCGGAAACCTGGCCCAGGGGCAGCTTCAGGCCCACCAGGCCCCGCGCTCCCCCTGCCTCTCTCCGGGCCTCTCCCTGCCACGTTCGGGCCCTGCCACACGGACACCTCGGCACTGAGCGCTGTCTCGGGGGGCTTTGTCCTTTGCAGGCAACCGTGGTGATGTGGAAGATCCTCCAGGAGTCCCCTGTCCCACGTGTAGTGAGGCCATATTTCCCCCGCCTTTTTGTTCATCTGCTCTTCCAAGTGTTCTCCAGCACAGAAGAGATGCCAGAGGAAGTCCAAACCTTCTGGAAGGATTGCCTGGAAGAGCACGGTCTTGCCACCAGCCCCAACAGGTGCTCCATCCCACTCCTCCTGTCCTTGACACGTGGCCTGCAAAGGAGCCAGTGCTGCCAGTGTGACCCGGGCTTTGCTGTGCACACAGGTTTGCAGTGCAGACTCTGAAGTCCCTGCTCTGCCAAAAGCAGTACAAGGATGTGGTGGTGTCAGTGGAACGCAAGCGTGGCTGGGACACGCTGCTCTGTGCTGACACCCGCCACTATGCTGTGGGTCTACTGGCCAGGTGAGACTCTCTTTCTCCCCATTGATCCTGCCATTTGTGCTCTGTGCCCGAGCTGTCCCACACATTCCCCAAGGCCCTGGGACACACTGAGGGACGGCTAACGACAGACTGAGGGACGGCCAAGCAGACTGGAAAAGGCTGGGAAGGGAGAGAGCACAGGAGGAGACACCTCCTAAAGGGCCCAGGTGCCCTTGCAGGGTGGTGGTAAAAGACCACCAGGCTCTGTAAGCCTGTTCTTGGAGAGATTTGCTCAGGTTCCTGCTCCCTTTTTTGCCCTCCTAGGGAGATGCGCCATGCTTGTCATCGGTTGTGTTCCAGTATTGCCCTCCACCTCCTCTGGCTGCTCAGCACACAGGAGCCACACTGGGATCTGCCCACCCTGGCATTCCTTGTGGAGGTGAGCCGGGTGTCCAGCGCTGCCTTGCTGAGCAGCCTCCCAGCTCTCTGCCCTCTCGTGGCAGCAGCCGCCTGGGACGGTGCCCGCACCCTGTGCTGCTGCTGCTGCTGCTGCTGCGTCCTGGGCCCAGCCCTGTGCGGCTGTGGGCTCCTGCCGGCCGGCTCCCCCGTCACTGGCCTGTGCCTTTCAGGTCCTCGTGTGCCTGGATTCTAGTGAATGTGGCGACAGTGTTGTGAAGGTCTCTTCAAGGTACCTGCAGAGCGAGTGCAGGGAGAGGCGTCGCCTGGCGCTCAGGGCCCTTCTCGAGCTCATTGATGATCCCTCAATGGTGAGAAGGGGGCAGTGGCTGAAGCTGCGCTGGGAACGCAGTCACTTGGCCTGACCTGGGCTTTGGCCACTGGGGCAGCTGCTCCCAGCTCTCCTGCCTCCTGCTTCAGCTGCCCCAGTGCTTCAGGACAGTCCTTTGGCCTCTGGGCCCTGTGGCAGTAGGGTGGGACTTCACAGACTTGTGTTCCACACAGGCCGAAAGAATGTGGAGCTTGACCAAAAGCCTCATGCACCTACTGGGGGACAATGATGCAGAGATAGCTGGGATGACACTCATCACACTCAGCTTTATACTCCTGCACAAACACATTCTGCTGTCAACCCCCATTGCCATGCAGCTGGCTGAGGCACTCCTGCCACTCTTTGACCACGTAAGGCTCCGTGCCCCCAGCTACAGCCACTGGCTGCTGCCTGGAAACTGTGTGCCCTGTGCATTTCCAGCCCTGTGCCCAGGGCGCCCTGGGGGAGCCAAAGCTGAGGTGTTTTTTCTTTTTTTTTTCATCTAGGATAATAGCCAGGTACAGCTGCTCTCCATAAAACTCTTCCGAGACATGATGGAGTATTTGGAAGAGAGAGAAAAACCTTTGGAAAGCCCTGTGCAACAGAGCCTGCTTCCACTCTTCTTCCACTGCAATGATGAGAATCAGCATGTGGCAGAGGTGAGGACTCCTGGGCTGCTGCTGTCCGCCCGGCAGGGGGCTCGGCTGCCTCCTGCCCTGCGCCTGCTGGACCGCAGCCTCCTGCAGGCCATGGCAGGGCGAGGCGGGTCCCGTGCCCTGGGCTGCGGGGCCATCTCCGCGTCTCTGCTGCTCTCCAGGCTTCTCGGGAAACGCTGCTTTATGCGGTCAAGTTCATGAAGAGGAGGGATCTGAAAAAGCTGCTGAAGGAGCAGAAACTGTGGAAGTTCAGCAAGTGCCTGGTAAGGACGGCCTGGAATCCCCAACTCAGCCAGGAGAAGGCCCCTGAGGGCGGTGCTCAGTGTGCGGGCTGGGCAGCTGTGCCCCTGCGCGCTGCTGAAGCCAGAGGCCTCGCGGGCTCTTCTCCAGGCTCCCGTGGGCCCGAGCCGGGTGCCCATGAAAGCCCGGCCCGGCGGGGCTGCGGGGCAGGGGCGGCACCGCGGCTCCCCGGGCAGCAGCCGGCCCCCTCCCCCTCCCCTCGGGAGCCCGGCGCCAGCGGCTGCTGGCCGCGCCTCGGGGCTGTGCGGGCAGGGGAGGCCGGGACGGGGCGGAGGCAGCACCCGGCCCAGTGGCTGAGCCCGCGCCAACCCTTCCCTCCTGCCGCTCGCTCCAGCTGGCAGAGGACAGCAGCAGAGCGGCCGAGCACCTGCGCCGGGCCCTGCGCTACCTGGAGAGCCCACAGGAGCCCCTGCGAGAGGCGGCCATCAGGTTCATGGGTGAGTTACGAGCCCGGGCTCCCTCCCCAGCCCGCCGCAGCTCGGCCCCAGCCCCGCCTGTTGCCCCGGCAGCGGCAGCCGGGCCCGGCGCCGTGGAGCCCCGCCTGGCCTGGGCATTGCTGCTGCCGCCCTCTGACAGCCGTGCCCTGGGGCGACAGCGCGCTGCATGGGCTGAGCTGAGCGCTGCCGGGCCAGCAGCCCGTGTGGCCGCAGCGCCGGCAGCGCCGCTGGCAGGGAGCTGTGCCGCTGGGGCCGTGACAGACTCTTTGTTCACAGGCATGGCCGGGCGGCACCTGAGGGGGCAGCAGCAAGAGCTGCAGCGGATCTGCACTGGTGAGTGAGGGCAGCGGGCTGACAGCGGGGGCTGCCGGGGGGAGCTGCAAGCCCTGCCCCGGCTGCGGAGGGCTCTGCTCCCGTGGGCAGAGCGCACGGAGATTTCAGGGCCACGTGGGCCATTCGTGGCCAGCAGCTTCGGGCTGATCCCCTTGCTCCCTTTGCTCCCTCCTGGCCATGGCAAGAGCCGGCTTGGCATGGCACTTGCAGGGGGCTCTTCCTCGGCTCCCTGCAGCTCCAGCTTCTGACCGTGCCTCTGTTCCTCTCTCTCGCAGCCCTGGAAGACAAAACGAATGACGTCAGCCTCGCCGTCGGAAGCCTGGCAATTCAAACGCTGTGCATCCTCAGGTCAGGAGAGCGGGCTCCCATCTCCAGGTTCCAGTGGCTCCAAAATCACCTGCGCAGGGCATGGAAGACATGGCCCCGTCTGTCACAGCTCGGCTGCCTGCCCTGCCAGAGCTCTGTGGAGAGCTGATCCCAGAAGCTCTTTTTGCTGGGGCCACCTGAGTCAGGTTTTATTTTGTTTTTCTTCAAGAATTTTTTTTCATTGTTTTTTTTTTTTTTTCTTTTACCATGTAAATATAGACTATGTTAACATACACAGACCAGACTCCCAGCATTTTTCTTTTGCTGCCCAAGGTCCGTAGGGCATAGGGGAGGAGGGGGAAATGGGTGCTTGCGCTCAGCCAGCTGCCCAGGCATGCAGTGGGCCAGGTGAAATGGCCAGAAGCCCCTTGGCCTTTGGTGGTTCTGCTGAAGCCTTTGTGCTGCCCAGAGAGCGGCTGGGCAGGGGCCGGAGCTGCGGGGATCCCTGCCAGAGCGGTGCCTGGAGATGGTCACAAGCCCTGTGCCAGGCAGGAAGCGCCAGCCGTGTCCTCCTGCCCATGTGCTGCTGGCTGCCTTGCTGAGGGCTCCCAGGTGCCTCTGGATGGGGCTGCTCTGGAGCTGCTGTGGGGCTGCGGCGCTGCTGCCGGGCGGCTTGGCCGGGCTGGGGCAGCCCCTGAGGGGCTGGGGCGCTGGCAAGCCCCGGGCAATGGGCTGTCAGAGGCCACAAGCAGCCGCCTTGTTCCTGCCACAGTTGACTTGCAAGACGCATCCTGGGCACTCTGCAACTAACAGCATCAGTGTTGTTGGAAACCCAAATGCAGAGAAATCTCAGACCTTTGGTCTTGTCAGCAAAGCTTAGAATTAAACACAGGATTTGATCTGAGACCTAGGAAGGGGCTCCCAAACTTAGGTGCTAGAAGCGAGAATGCGGACTTCTAGTTTATAGCAGCGACACGGGGAGAAAAGTTGAAGTGGAGGAAAGTTTAGAGTTTTCGAGTTCAAGATCTAGGAAGAAATCAAAGTAGTTACAATGCTAAACAAGAAGATTAGGATGCAGTGCTGTAGGTTTGTGTGTCATAGCATGATTGGCTAAGGAAGCTTACACTGTTAGCATGATGTGGAGACCCAGGAAATTCCTCTGGCTGCCCTGCAGGACTCGAGAGCCTGTCAGAGGGCTCAGAGACCTTGGCACAGAGCCCAAGACCCCCGTGCCTTTGATTTAGCACTTGGAAAAAACAACCACCAACCTTGTATGAAGAATGACCAGCCACAAAAAATGAAGTAGAATGATAGTGAATTTATCCCAGAGTGGAAAAATAGATTTTGAGGGTTTTTAGAATGGGGCTTCAGGGGGCAAGATGGAGGAATCTGGGCATGTCCAGCCTTTCTCCTTCTTCTTCTTGGCCTCCATCTTCTGGTTGATGTTGGCACTTTGAGAATTATCTAGAGTAGAAGCTCACTGTCTAACATAGATGGTAGAGATTGGAAAGTGATTGTAAATATTGTACAGGTAGTTTTTAGTATAAAAAGATAACACCACCCCAGGGGAGGCAGAGTGCCTTAGACTGTCTTGCTGAGCAGACGTCGGCAGGACAGGAGAAAGAATTTTATAGATAAGATACAATAAACAACCTTGAGACTGAGAAATTAAGAGCTCTGACTCCTTCTTCAACCACCGGGCTGGGACAAGAGACTTTTTAACTTATCTCAGGGTCACTCTGACCAGCTAGAGAGCCCGAGAGCATGAGTCCGTAAGATGAAATCTTGAAGATTGGGTCAAAAACATAAATATCCTTGTTGGCCGTGTCTTCTTGGCCAAGAAATCCTTCAAAGCTCTTGTAACTACAAGTCTTGCGGCCCTGTGAGCCATGCGGTGGAGATGTGAGCCCAACTCAACCTTCCTGCCTATGTAGAAGAGAAAAAAAAGCAATGGCATCATCTAAAAAACTCAGAGGTCCACTCTCCAGCTTGTTCCAAACCCCTTCCAATCCCCCAAAGTGTGATTTAGCTACAAATAGATGACAAGGACTCTTAGGGCTGCCTCTTTGACTCCAGAGCGGCTGCTTTAGAATCTTTCACATAACCCTGTGTAGTTAGGGGCCAGAAATGGATCATTTGAAGAAACTTTCCCAACTGACTTGCATGGAGGCTTGTTTGAAGGGTGTTTGAATGGAAAGCCTCCCAGCAGAGGTCTGGGCTTTGGCCTAGCTGTGTCCCCTGCTGATTGTGAAGTGTGTCATCAGCTGAAGGGCTATCTGGGCTAAAACTATCATCCAGTCAATTGGACTTGCTCTTTTTGGCCTATAAAAGCTGGACCCACTTTTGGGGCAAATTTGGAGACCTCATCTATGGGTGGATGGACCACCGAGGATTTTCCCAGTTGTTGGGAATGGTTCTCCAGGTCCCTGGAGTAAAACGGGGCTGCCCAGCAACTGCGCATTTGCAAGATGACAAACAATTGTCTTGGTTTGAAGAGACAGGTGTCTGCTAAGGAAGGCAGAAGTCTTCTCTGAAATGGAAAATGTAAATGCCCTCCCTTCAAATGATTCTCATTTAGAAATTCAAATGCTCTCAGGGAAAGATATGGGGATAGGCCTGAGCCCGCAGAGCAGGGCGGCCTTTGCTTATGGTCTGAGCCCTTCCTAAAGATCCTGTCAGGCTGTCTTAGACACCTGGGGCCAGGGATTCCTTCCAAGCTGGGCCACTTTGGCTGGCCCGGGGCCAGCCCCAGGGCAGAAGGCAGTGTGTGCAAGGCCCCTGGGTGGCACGCTGCAGCACGGTCACCGTGCCATGGAACGGAACCCGGTCACCAAGGTCCCTTTGTGACACGTGGGAAATAGAAGCTTGCCCGGGTGCTGGGAACAGGCAACGGGGCACAACGGGACAGAGCAGTGCTGTGAGGAGCCCCCACACAGCGCACTCGTTGCCGTCTGACCAGGAGCTTTTCTGCAGCCTTGTTCCTGCAGCTGAGCTCGAGGCCAGAGCACAGGACTCGGTGACCCGTGGCCTTCCGAGGCTTCTATTCTGCAGCTGCCCTCAAGGGCAGAGCGTGGCACTTGGTGCCCCAGAGCTTTCCCAAGGCGTCTCTCCTGCAAGTAGCTCCTGTCACAGACATGGAGCAGAGACCCCCGAGAGTTCCCAAGATGGCCTGGGTGGAGGAGGAGGAGGAGGAAGAAGGACCTGGAGCAGCCCCAGCACAGGAGACTGAAGAGGTGGTGCCCTTCCATCCACCACAGCAGGGTGAGTGGCAGAGCTGGGCTGCAGGGCTGGAGCCTGCAGCCAACTTGTCCCCATGCCATGCCATGCCATGCCATGCCATGCCATGCCATGCCATGCCATGCCATGCCATGCCATCCCCTGGGAAAATGCCCACGGACAGGCGGGAAGAGGGGCCGCGCAGACACCCCACAGCGGCCTCACTCCATCCCCCTGGGGCATCCCAGGGCTCTGCCTGCATGGGGAGCGCAGGCCTGGGCTGTGTTCTCCGGCCTCTCCCGCAGCCCCTCATCTCTGGCTGTGCTCCATCTTTGCCAGATGAAGCTGCGGAGCGCACACAAGAGCAGGAATCCAGCCGTGGCCGCTTCCACAGAACAGCGCAGGTACCTGCAGCCACCTGCACCTGGGCTGGGCCTGCTGTCCCTGCTCAGCCCAGCACCGTGTGTGCAGCACTCCATGCAACATCCCCGGCTTCTTGCCCTTCTCCTACAGCTCGTTTGCAACTTCATCCGGAGCATTCGGCAGGAGGAGACCCGCACCATGGGCACTGGGCTCAGAGCTCACTCCGAGCTCCTCAAGCATGAGACCAGTGCCGCCCTGCTGGATTTGCTCCTGGAGAAGGGTGTTGCCAGGCCAGAACAAGTAAGCAGCCTGGGGCCAGGCTTCAATTCCCCCATGAGTTACGTGGCTTCCCCAGCCACGCCTGCTGGTCCCTCAGAGCCTTTGAGGCCATGGCAGTGCATTTCTCTGGGGAGCCTGGGGACATTGCTCTCTCTGGCAGCGTTCCAAGTCTCCCCGTGCCTCCTGCAGGTGCCTGCCATGGTGAGGTACATTCACCGATGGCTCCTGGCCAACGATTCTGCCGAGCACAGGCTGGACAAGGCCCTGCTGAAACTCACCAAAGCACACCCAGCTGACGCAGTCGTGACGCTCCTGCGTGTTGCCCCGTCCTGTGACAGGTATGGGGCCCACCTGCCCAGAGGCCTCAGGCCTCCCAAGCCCATCACCCTCTACCGCCTGGCCCAGGTGTCTGAGCAACAGAGAGTTCCAGAACCCTCTGGCTGCTGCCTTTCTCAGCCCTGGCATGTCAGCCCCTGAGCCTGCTGCCCTGCTGCCTTGCTGCCCCTCAGGGCCTGTCCTCACAGAGCTGGGCTGCCTGGCTGCTGCCAGCAAGGGCCAGTGGGCAGAGGCAGAGCCGGCAGTCAGCCCGGGCCCCTAGGGATGCCCAGGCCACGATGCTGTGTCTGGGACCCCCCATGAGACAGAGCTCTAACCCCGCAGAGCTGCCATCTCCATGTGGAAGACCATCATGTGCTCGTCCAGGACTGCCGAGCCAGTGCAGCTGATCCTCCTGGATGTGCTAGGGAGCTGGCCAGAGTACAGCACGTGCACCTCGGATGGGGACAAAACGGCTGTCTTTGCCCTGGCTGTGAGTTTCCGCAACTGGCCTTTGCTGGCCCCAAGGCCGCCTCTCCAGCAGCTCTCCATCCTCCTTCCCCCACTGCATCTGCCTGCCTCAGGCCCTGGCCGGAAACCTGGCCCAGGGGCAGCTTCAGGCCCACCAGGCCCCGCGCTCCCCCTGCCTCTCTCCGGGCCTCTCCCTGCCACGTTCGGGCCCTGCCACACGGACACCTCGGCACTGAGCGCTGTCTCGGGGGGCTTTGTCCTTTGCAGGCAACCGTGGTGATGTGGAAGATCCTCCAGGAGTCCCCTGTCCCACGTGTAGTGAGGCCATATTTCCCCCGCCTTTTTGTTCATCTGCTCTTCCAAGTGTTCTCCAGCACAGAAGAGATGCCAGAGGAAGTCCAAACCTTCTGGAAGGATTGCCTGGAAGAGCACGGTCTTGCCACCAGCCCCAACAGGTGCTCCATCCCACTCCTCCTGTCCTTGACACGTGGCCTGCAAAGGAGCCAGTGCTGCCAGTGTGACCCAGGCTTTGCTGTGCACACAGGTTTGCAGTGCAGACTCTGAAGTCCCTGCTCTGCCAAAAGCAGTACAAGGATGTGGTGGTGTCAGTGGAACGCAAGCGTGGCTGGGACACGCTGCTCTGTGCTGACACCCGCCACTATGCTGTGGGTCTACTGGCCAGGTGAGACTCTCTTTCTCCCCATTGATCCTGCCATTTGTGCTCTGTGCCCGAGCTGTCCCACACATTCCCCAAGGCCCTGGGACACACTGAGGGACGGCTAACGACAGACTGAGGGACGGCCAAGCAGACTGGAAAAGGCTGGGAAGGGAGAGAGCACAGGAGGAGACACCTCCTAAAGGGCCCAGGTGCCCTTGCAGGGTGGTGGTAAAAGACCACCAGGCTCTGTAAGCCTGTTCTTGGAGAGATTTGCTCAGGTTCCTGCTCCCTTTTTTGCCCTCCTAGGGAGATGCGCCATGCTTGTCATCGGTTGTGTTCCAGTATTGCCCTCCACCTCCTCTGGCTGCTCAGCACACAGGAGCCACACTGGGATCTGCCCACCCTGGCATTCCTTGTGGAGGTGAGCCGGGTGTCCAGCGCTGCCTTGCTGAGCAGCCTCCCAGCTCTCTGCCCTCTCGTGGCAGCAGCCGCCTGGGACGGTGCCCGCACCCTGTGCTGCTGCTGCTGCTGCTGCTGCGTCCTGGGCCCAGCCCTGTGCGGCTGTGGGCTCCTGCCGGCCGGCTCCCCCGTCACTGGCCTGTGCCTTTCAGGTCCTCGTGTGCCTGGATTCTAGTGAATGTGGCGACAGTGTTGTGAAGGTCTCTTCAAGGTACCTGCAGAGCGAGTGCAGGGAGAGGCGTCGCCTGGCGCTCAGGGCCCTTCTCGAGCTCATTGATGATCCCTCAATGGTGAGAAGGGGGCAGTGGCTGAAGCTGCGCTGGGAACGCAGTCACTTGGCCTGACCTGGGCTTTGGCCACTGGGGCAGCTGCTCCCAGCTCTCCTGCCTCCTGCTTCAGCTGCCCCAGTGCTTCAGGACAGTCCTTTGGCCTCTGGGCCCTGTGGCAGTAGGGTGGGACTTCACAGACTTGTGTTCCACACAGGCCGAAAGAATGTGGAGCTTGACCAAAAGCCTCATGCACCTACTGGGGGACAATGATGCAGAGATAGCTGGGATGACACTCATCACACTCAGCTTTATACTCCTGCACAAACACATTCTGCTGTCAACCCCCATTGCCATGCAGCTGGCTGAGGCACTCCTGCCACTCTTTGACCACGTAAGGCTCCGTGCCCCCAGCTACAGCCACTGGCTGCTGCCTGGAAACTGTGTGCCCTGTGCATTTCCAGCCCTGTGCCCAGGGCGCCCTGGGGGAGCCAAAGCTGAGGTGTTTTTTCTTTTTTTTTTCATCTAGGATAATAGCCAGGTACAGCTGCTCTCCATAAAACTCTTCCGAGACATGATGGAGTATTTGGAAGAGAGAGAAAAACCTTTGGAAAGCCCTGTGCAACAGAGCCTGCTTCCACTCTTCTTCCACTGCAATGATGAGAATCAGCATGTGGCAGAGGTGAGGACTCCTGGGCTGCTGCTGTCCGCCCGGCAGGGGGCTCAGCTGCCTCCTGCCCTGCGCCTGCTGGACCGCAGCCTCCTGCAGGCCATGGCAGGGCGAGGCGGGTCCCGTGCCCTGGGCTGCGGGGCCATCTCCGCGTCTCCGCTGCTCTCCAGGCTTCTCGGGAAACGCTGCTTTATGCGGTCAAGTTCATGAAGAGGAGGGATCTGAAAAAGCTGCTGAAGGAGCAGAAACTGTGGAAGTTCAGCAAGTGCCTGGTAAGGACGGCCTGGAATCCCCAACTCAGGCAGGAGAAGGCCCCTGAGGGCGGTGCTCAGTGTGCGGGCTGGGCAGCTGTGCCCCTGCGCGCTGCTGAAGCCAGAGGCCTCGTGGGCTCTTCTCCAGGCTCCCGTGGGCCCGAGCCGGGTGCCCATGAAAGCCCGGCCCGGCGGGGCTGCGGGGCAGGGGCGGCACCGCGGCTCCCCGGGCAGCAGCCGGCCCCCTCCCCCTCCCCTCGGGAGCCCGGTGTCAGTGGCTGCTGGCCGCGCCTCGGGGCTGTGCGGGCAGGGGAGGCCGGGACGGGGCGGAGGCAGCACCCGGCCCAGTGGCTGAGCCCGCGCCAACCCTTCCCTCCTGCCGCTCGCTCCAGCTGGCAGAGGACAGCAGCAGAGCGGCCGAGCACCTGCGCCGGGCCCTGCGCTACCTGGAGAGCCCACATGAGCCCCTGCGAGAGGCGGCCATCAGGTTCATGGGTGAGTTACGAGCCCGGGCTCCCTCCCCAGCCCGCCGCAGCTCGGCCCCAGCCCCGCCTGTTGCCCCGGCAGCGGCAGCCGGGCCCGGCGCCGTGGAGCCCCGCCTGGCCTGGGCATTGCTGCTGCCGCCCTCTGACAGCCGTGCCCTGGGGCGACAGCGCGCTGCATGGGCTGAGCTGAGCGCTGCCGGGCCAGCAGCCCGTGTGGCCACAGCGCCGGCAGCGCCGCTGGCAGGGAGCTGTGCCGCTGGGGCCGTGACAGACTCTTTGTTCACAGGCATGGCCGGGCGGCACCTGAGGGGGCAGCAGCAAGAGCTGCAGCGGATCTGCACTGGTGAGTGAGGGCAGCGGGCTGACAGCGGGGGCTGCCGGGGGGAGCTGCAAGCCCTGCCCCGGCTGCGGAGGGCTCTGCTCCCGTGGGCAGAGCGCACGGAGATTTCAGGGCCACGTGGGCCATTCGTGGCCAGCAGCTTCGGGCTGATCCCCTTGCTCCCTTTGCTCCCTCCTGGCCATGGCAAGAGCCGGCTTGGCATGGCACTTGCAGGGGGCTCTTCCTCGGCTCCCTGCAGCTCCAGCTTCTGACCGTGCCTCTGTTCCTCTCTCTCGCAGCCCTGGAAGACAAAACGAATGACGTCAGCCTCGCCGTCGGAAGCCTGGCAATTCAAACGCTGTGCATCCTCAGGTCAGGAGAGCGGGCTCCCATCTCCAGGTTCCAGTGGCTCCAAAATCACCTGCGCAGGGCATGGAAGACATGGCCCCGTCTGTCACAGCTCGGCTGCCTGCCCTGCCAGAGCTCTGTGGAGAGCTGATCCCAGAAGCTCTTTTTGCTGGGGCCACCTGAGTCAGGTTTTATTTTGTTTTTCTTCAAGAATTTTTTTTCATTGTTTTTTTTTTTTTTTCTTTTACCATGTAAATATAGACTATGTTAACATACACAGACCAGACTCCCAGCATTTTTCTTTTGCTGCCCAAGGTCCGTAGGGCATAGGGGAGGAGGGGGAAATGGGTGCTTGCGCTCAGCCAGCTGCCCAGGCATGCAGTGGGCCAGGTGAAATGGCCAGAAGCCCCTTGGCCTTTGGTGGTTCTGCTGAAGCCTTTGTGCTGCCCAGAGAGCGGCTGGGCAGGGGCCGGAGCTGCGGGGATCCCTGCCAGAGCGGTGCCTGGAGATGGTCACAAGCCCTGTGCCAGGCAGGAAGCGCCAGCCGTGTCCTCCTGCCCATGTGCTGCTGGCTGCCTTGCTGAGGGCTCCCAGGTGCCTCTGGATGGGGCTGCTCTGGAGCTGCTGTGGGGCTGCGGCGCTGCTGCCGGGCGGCTTGGCCGGGCTGGGGCAGCCCCTGAGGGGCTGGGGCGCTGGCAAGCCCCGGGCAATGGGCTGTCAGAGGCCACAAGCAGCCGCCTTGTTCCTGCCAGAGTTGACTTGCAAGACGCATCCTGGGCACTCTGCAACTAACAGCATCAGTGTTGTTGGAAACCCAAATGCAGAGAAATCTCAGACCTTTGGTCTTGTCAGCAAAGCTTAGAATTAAACACAGGATTTGATCTGAGACCTAGGAAAGGGCTCCCAAACTTAGGTGCTAGAAGCGAGAATGCGGACTTCTAGTTTATAGCAGCGACACGGGGAGAAAAGTTGAAGTGGAGGAAAGTTTAGAGTTTTCGAGTTCAAGATCTAGGAAGAAATCAAAGTAGTTACAATGCTAAACAAGAAGATTAGGATGCAGTGCTGTAGGTTTGTGTGTCATAGCATGATTGGCTAAGGAAGCTTACACTGTTAGCATGATGTGGAGACCCAGGAAATTCCTCTGGCTGCCCTGCAGGACTCGAGAGCCTGTCAGAGGGCTCAGAGACCTTGGCACAGAGCCCAAGACCCCCGTGCCTTTGATTTAGCACTTGGAAAAAACAACCACCAACCTTGTATGAAGAATGACCAGCCACAAAAAATGAAGTAGAATGATAGTGAATTTATCCCAGAGTGGAAAAATAGATTTTGAGGGTTTTTAGAATGGGGCTTCAGGGGGCAAGATGGAGGAATCTGGGCATGTCCAGCCTTTCTCCTTCTTCTTCTTGCCCTCCATCTTCTGGTTGATGTTGGCACTTTGAGAATTATCTAGAGTAGAAGCTCACTGTCTAACATAGATGGTAGAGATTGGAAAGTGATTGTAAATATTGTACAGGTAGTTTTTAGTATAAAAAGATAACACCACCCCAGGGGAGGCAGAGTGCCTTAGACTGTCTTGCTGAGCAGACGTCGGCAGGACAGGAGAAAGAATTTTATAGATAAGATACAATAAACAACCTTGAGACTGAGAAATTAAGAGCTCTGACTCCTTCTTCAACCACCGGGCTGGGACAAGAGACTTTTTAACTTATCTCAGGGTCACTCTGACCAGCTAGAGAGCCCGAGAGCATGAGTCCGTAAGATGAAATCTTGAAGATTGGGTCCAAAACATAAATATCCTTGTTGGCCGTGTCTTCTTGGCCAAGAAATCCTTCAAAGCTCTTGTAACTACAAGTCTTGCGGCCCTGTGAGCCATGCGGTGGAGATGTGAGCCCAACTCAACCTTCCTGCCTATGTAGAAGAGAAAAAAAAGCAATGGCATCATCTAAAAAACTCAGAGGTCCACTCTCCAGCTTGTTCCAAACCCCTTCCAATCCCCCAAAGTGTGATTTAGCTACAAATAGATGACAAGGACTCTTAGGGCTGCCTCTTTGACTCCAGAGCGGCTGCTTTAGAATCTTTCACATCACCCTGTGTAGTTAGGTGCCAGAAATGGATCATTTGAAGAAACTTTCCCAACTGACTTGCATGGAGGCTTGTTTGAAGGGTGTTTGAATGGAAAGCCTCCCAGCAGAGGTCTGGGCTTTGGCCTAGCTGTGTCCCCTGCTGATTGTGAAGTGTGTCATCAGCTGAAGGGCTATCTGGGCTAAAAATATCATCCAGTCAATTGGACTTGCTCTTTTTGGCCTATAAAAGCTGGACCCACTTTTGGGGCAAATTTGGAGACCTCATCTATGGGTGGATGGACCACCGAGGATTTTCCCAGTTGTTGGGAATGGTTCTCCAGGTCCCTGGAGTAAAACGGGGCTGCCCAGCAACTGCGCATTTGCAAGATGACAAACAATTGTCTTGGTTTGAAGAGACAGGTGTCTGCTAAGGAAGGCAGAAGTCTTCTCTGAAATGGAAAATGTAAATCCCCTCCCTTCAAATGATTCTCATTTAGAAATTCAAATGCTCTCAGGGAAAGATATGGGGATAGGCCTGAGCCCGCAGAGCAGGGCGGCCTTTGCTTATGGTCTGAGCCCTTCCTAAAGATCCTGTCAGGCTGTCTTAGACACCTGGGGCCAGGGATTCCTTCCAAGCTGGGCCACTTTGGCTGGCCCGGGGCCAGCCCCAGGGCAGGAGGCAGTGTGTGCAAGGCCCCTGGGTGGCACGCTGCAGCACGGTCACCGTGCCATGGAACGGAACCCGGTCACCAAGGTCCCTTTGTGACACGTGGGAAATAGAAGCTTGCCCGGGTGCTGGGAACAGGCAACGGGGCACAACGGGACAGAGCAGTGCTGTGAGGAGCCCCCACACAGCGCACTCGTTGCCGTCTGACCAGGAGCTTTTCTGCAGCCTTGTTCCTGCAGCTGAGCTCGAGGCCAGAGCACAGGACTCGGTGACCCGTGGCCTTCCGAGGCTTCTATTCTGCAGCTGCCCTCAAGGGCAGAGCGTGGCACTTGGTGCCCCAGAGCTTTCCCAAGGCGTCTCTCCTGCAAGTAGCTCCTGTCACAGACATGGAGCAGAGACCCCCGAGAGTTCCCAAGATGGCCTGGGTGGAGGAGGAGGAGGAGGAAGAAGGACCTGGAGCAGCCCCAGCACAGGAGACTGAAGAGGTGGTGCCCTTCCATCCACCACAGCAGGGTGAGTGGCACAGCTGGGCTGCAGGGCTCGAGCCTGCAGCCAACTTGGCCCCATGCCATGCCATGCCATGCCATGCCATGCCATGCCATGCCATGCCATGCCATGCCATGCCATGCCATGCCATCCCCTGGGAAAATGCCCACGGACAGGCGGGAAGAGGGGCCGCGCAGACACCCCACAGCGGCCTCACTCCATCCCCCTGGGGCATCCCAGGGCTCTGCCTGCATGGGGAGCGCAGGCCTGGGCTGTGTTCTCCGGCCTCTCCCGCAGCCCCTCATTTCTGGCTGTGCTCCCTCTTTGCCAGATGAAGCTGCGGAGCGCACACAAGAGCAGGAATCCAGCCGTGGCCGCTTCCACAGAACAGCGCAGGTACCTGCAGCCACCTCCACCTGGGCTGGGCCTGCTGTCCCTGCTCAGCCCAGCACCGTGTGTGCAGCACTCCATGCAACATCCCCGGCTTCTTGCCCTTCTCCTACAGCTCGTTTGCAACTTCATCCGGAGCATTCGGCAGGAGGAGACCCGCACCATGGGCACTGGGCTCAGAGCTCACTCCGAGCTCCTCAAGCATGAGACCAGTGCCGCCCTGCTGGATTTGCTCCTGGAGAAGGGTGTTGCCAGGCCAGAACAAGTAAGCAGCCTGGGGCCAGGCTTCAATTCCCCCATGAGTTACGTGGCTTCCCCAGCCACGCCTGCTGGTCCCTCAGAGCCTTTGAGGCCATGGCAGTGCATTTCTCTGGGGAGCCTGGGGACATTGCTCTCTCTGGCAGCGTTCCAAGTCTCCCCGTGCCTCCTGCAGGTGCCTGCCATGGTGAGGTACATTCACCGATGGCTCCTGGCCAACGATTCTGCCGAGCACAGGCTGGACAAGGCCCTGCTGAAACTCACCAAAGCACACCCAGCTGACGCAGTCGTGACGCTCCTGCGTGTTGCCCCGTCCTGTGACAGGTATGGGGCCCACCTGCCCAGAGGCCTCAGGCCTCCCAAGCCCATCACCCTCTACCGCCTGGCCCAGGTGTCTGAGCAACAGAGAGTTCCAGAACCCTCTGGCTGCTGCCTTTCTCAGCCCTGGCATGTCAGCCCCTGAGCCTGCTGCCCTGCTGCCTTGCTGCCCCTCAGGGCCTGTCCTCACAGAGCTGGGCTGCCTGGCTGCTGCCAGCAAGGGCCAGTGGGCAGAGGCAGAGCCGGCAGTCAGCCCGGGCCCCTAGGGATGCCCAGGCCACGATGCTGTGTCTGGGACCCCCCATGAGACAGAGCTCTAACCCCGCAGAGCTGCCATCTCCATGTGGAAGACCATCATGTGCTCGTCCAGGACTGCCGAGCCAGTGCAGCTGATCCTCCTGGATGTGCTAGGGAGCTGGCCAGAGCACAGCACGTGCACCTCGGATGGGGACAAAACGGCTGTCTTTGCCCTGGCTGTGAGTTTCCGCAACTGGCCTTTGCTGGCCCCAAGGCCGCCTCTCCAGCAGCTCTCCATCCTCCTTCCCCCACTGCATCTGCCTGCCTCAGGCCCTGGCCGGAAACCTGGCCCAGGGGCAGCTTCAGGCCCACCAGGCCCCGCGCTCCCCCTGCCTCTCTCCGGGCCTCTCCCTGCCACGTTCGGGCCCTGCCACACGGACACCTCGGCACTGAGCGCTGTCTCGGGGGGCTTTGTCCTTTGCAGGCAACCGTGGTGATGTGGAAGATCCTCCAGGAGTCCCCTGTCCCACGTGTAGTGAGGCCATATTTCCCCCGCCTTTTTGTTCATCTGCTCTTCCAAGTGTTCTCCAGCACAGAAGAGATGCCAGAGGAAGTCCAAACCTTCTGGAAGGATTGCCTGGAAGAGCACGGTCTTGCCACCAGCCCCAACAGGTGCTCCATCCCACTCCTCCTGTCCTTGACACGTGGCCTGCAAAGGAGCCAGTGCTGCCAGTGTGACCCGGGCTTTGCTGTGCACACAGGTTTGCAGTGCAGACTCTGAAGTCCCTGCTCTGCCAAAAGCAGTACAAGGATGTGGTGGTGTC
Organism: Ammospiza nelsoni; assembly: GCF_027579445.1. Taxonomy (NCBI): domain Eukaryota; kingdom Metazoa; phylum Chordata; class Aves; order Passeriformes; family Passerellidae; genus Ammospiza; species Ammospiza nelsoni. The sequence continues at coordinate 742,706 of NW_026683193.1, forward strand.
AGTGGAACGCAAGCGTGGCTGGGACACGCTGCTCTGTGCTGACACCCGCCACTATGCTGTGGGTCTACTGGCCAGGTGAGACTCTCTTTCTCCCCATTGATCCTGCCATTTGTGCTCTGTGCCCGAGCTGTCCCACACATTCCCCAAGGCCCTGGGACACACTGAGGGACGGCTAACGACAGACTGAGGGACGGCCAAGCAGACTGGAAAAGGCTGGGAAGGGAGAGAGCACAGGAGGAGACACCTCCTAAAGGGCCCAGGTGCCCTTGCAGGGTGGTGGTAAAAGACCACCAGGCTCTGTAAGCCTGTCCTTGGAGAGATTTGCTCAGCTTCCTGGTCCCTTTTTTGCCCTCCTAGGGAGATGCGCCATGCTTGTCATCGGTTGTGTTCCAGTATTGCCCTCCACCTCCTCTGGCTGCTCAGCACACAGGAGCCACACTGGGATCTGCCCACCCTGGCATTCCTTGTGGAGGTGAGCCGGGTGTCCAGCGCTGCCTTGCTGAGCAGCCTCCCAGCTCTCTGCCCTCTCGTGGCAGCAGCCGCCTGGGACGGTGCCCGCACCCTGTGCTGCTGCTGCTGCTGCTGCTGCGTCCTGGGCCCAGCCCTGTGCGGCTGTGGGCTCCTGCCGGCCGGCTCCCCCGTCACTGGCCTGTGCCTTTCAGGTCCTCGTGTGCCTGGATTCTAGTGAATGTGGCGACAGTGTTGTGAAGGTCTCTTCAAGGTACCTGCAGAGCGAGTGCAGGGAGAGGCGTCGCCTGGCGCTCAGGGCCCTTCTCGAGCTCATTGATGATCCCTCAATGGTGAGAAGGGGGCAGTGGCTGAAGCTGCGCTGGGAACGCAGTCACTTGGCCTGACCTGGGCTTTGGCCACTGGGGCAGCTGCTCCCAGCTCTCCTGCCTCCTGCTTCAGCTGCCCCAGTGCTTCAGGACAGTCCTTTGGCCTCTGGGCCCTGTGGCAGTAGGGTGGGACTTCACAGACTTGTGTTCCACACAGGCCGAAAGAATGTGGAGCTTGACCAAAAGCCTCATGCACCTACTGGGGGACAATGATGCAGAGATAGCTGGGATGACACTCATCACACTCAGCTTTATACTCCTGCACAAACACATTCTGCTGTCAACCCCCATTGCCATGCAGCTGGCTGAGGCACTCCTGCCACTCTTTGACCACGTAAGGCTCCGTGCCCCCAGCTACAGCCACTGGCTGCTGCCTGGAAACTGTGTGCCCTGTGCATTTCCAGCCCTGTGCCCAGGGGGCCCTGGGGGAGCCAATGCTGAGGTGTTTTTTCTTTTTTTTTTCATCTAGGATAATAGCCAGGTACAGCTGCTCTCCATAAAACTCTTCCGAGACATGATGGAGTATTTGGAAGAGAGAGAAAAACCTTTGGAAAGCCCTGTGCAACAGAGCCTGCTTCCACTCTTCTTCCACTGCAATGATGAGAATCAGCATGTGGCAGAGGTGAGGACTCCTGGGCTGCTGCTGTCCGCCCGGCAGGGGGCTCAGCTGCCTCCTGCCCTGCGCCTGCTGGACCGCAGCCTCCTGCAGGCCATGGCAGGGCGAGGCGGGTCCCGTGCCCTGGGCTGCGGGGCCATCTCCGCGTCTCCGCTGCTCTCCAGGCTTCTCGGGAAACGCTGCTTTATGCGGTCAAGTTCATGAAGAGGAGGGATCTGAAAAAGCTGCTGAAGGAGCAGAAACTGTGGAAGTTCAGCAAGTGCCTGGTAAGGACGGCCTGGAATCCCCAACTCAGGCAGGAGAAGGCCCCTGAGGGCGGTGCTCAGTGTGCGGGCTGGGCAGCTGTGCCCCTGCGCGCTGCTGAAGCCAGAGGCCTCGTGGGCTCTTCTCCAGGCTCCCGTGGGCCCGAGCCGGGTGCCCATGAAAGCCCGGCCCGGCGGGGCTGCGGGGCAGGGGCGGCACCGCGGCTCCCCGGGCAGCAGCCGGCCCCCTCCCCCTCCCCTCGGGAGCCCGGTGTCAGTGGCTGCTGGCCGCGCCTCGGGGCTGTGCGGGCAGGGGAGGCCGGGACGGGGCGGAGGCAGCACCCGGCCCAGTGGCTGAGCCCGCGCCAACCCTTCCCTCCTGCCGCTCGCTCCAGCTGGCAGAGGACAGCAGCAGAGCGGCCGAGCACCTGCGCCGGGCCCTGCGCTACCTGGAGAGCCCACACGAGCCCCTGCGAGAGGCGGCCATCAGGTTCATGGGTGAGTTACGAGCCCGGGCTCCCTCCCCAGCCCGCCGCAGCTCGGCCCCAGCCCCGCCTGTTGCCCCGGCAGCGGCAGCCGGGCCCGGCGCCGTGGAGCCCCGCCTGGCCTGGGCATTGCTGCTGCCGCCCTCTGACAGCCGTGCCCTGGGGCGACAGCGCGCTGCATGGGCTGAGCTGAGCGCTGCCGGGCCAGCAGCCCGTGTGGCCACAGCGCCGGCAGCGCCGCTGGCAGGGAGCTGTGCCGCTGGGGCCGTGACAGACTCTTTGTTCACAGGCATGGCCAGGCGGCACCTGAGGGGGCAGCAGCAAGAGCTGCAGCGGATCTGCACTGGTGAGTGAGGGCAGCGGGCTGACAGCGGGGGCTGCCGGGGGGAGCTGCAAGCCCTGCCCCGGCTGCGGAGGGCTCTGCTCCCGTGGGCAGAGCGCACGGAGATTTCAGGGCCACGTGGGCCATTCGTGGCCAGCAGCTTCGGGCTGATCCCCTTGCTCCCTTTGCTCCCTCCTGGCCATGGCAAGAGCCGGCTTGGCATGGCACTTGCAGGGGGCTCTTCCTCGGCTCCCTGCAGCTCCAGCTTCTGACCGTGCCTCTGTTCCTCTCTCTCGCAGCCCTGGAAGACAAAACGAATGACGTCAGCCTCGCCGTCGGAAGCCTGGCAATTCAAACGCTGTGCATCCTCAGGTCAGGAGAGCGGGCTCCCATCTCCAGGTTCCAGTGGCTCCAAATTCACCTGCACAGGGCATGGAAGACATGGCCCCGTCTGTCACAGCTCGGCTGCCTGCCCTGCCAGAGCTCTGTGGAGAGCTGATCCCAGAAGCTCTTTTTGCTGGGGCCACCTGAGTCAGGTTTTATTTTGTTTTTCTTCAAGAATTTTTTTTCATTGGTTTTTTTTTTTTTTTCTTTTACCATGTAAATATAGACTACGTTAACATACACAGACCAGACTCCCAGCATTTTTCTTTTGCTGCCCAGGGTCCGTAGGGCATAGGGGAGGAGGGGGAAATGGATGCTTGCGCTCAGCCAGCTGCCCAGGCGTGCAGTGGGCCAGGTGAAATGGCCAGAAGCCCCTTGGCCTTTGGTGGTTCTGCTGAAGCCTTTGTGCTGCCCAGAGAGCGGCTGGGCAGGGGCCGGAGCTGCGGGGATCCCTGCCAGAGCGGTGCCTGGAGATGGTCACAAGCCCTGTGCCAGGCAGGAAGCGCCAGCCGTGTCCTCCTGCCCATGTGCTGCTGGCTGCCTTGCTGAGGGCTCCCAGGTGCCTCTGGATGGGGCTGCTCTGGAGCTGCTGTGGGGCTGCGGCGCTGCTGCCGGGCGGCTTGGCCGGGCTGGGGCAGCCCCTGAGGGGCTGGGGCGCTGGCAAGCCCCGGGCAATGGGCTGTCAGAGGCCACAAGCAGCCGCCTTGTTCCTGCCAGAGTTGACTTGCAAGACGCATCCTGGGCACTCTGCAACTAACAGCATCAGTGTTGTTGGAAACCCAAATGCAGAGAAATCTCAGACCTTTGGTCTTGTCAGCAAAGCTTAGAATTAAACACAGGATTTGATCTGAGACCTAGGAAAGGGCTCCCAAACTTAGGTGCTAGAAGCGAGAATGCGGACTTCTAGTTTATAGCAGCGACACGGGGAGAAAAGTTGAAGTGGAGGAAAGTTTAGAGTTTTCGAGTTCAAGATCTAGGAAGAAATCAAAGTAGTTACAATGCTAAACAAGAAGATTAGGATGCAGTGCTGTAGGTTTGTGTGTCATAGCATGATTGGCTAAGGAAGCTTACACTGTTAGCATGATGTGGGGACCCAGGAAATTCCTCTGGCTGCCCTGCAGGACTCGAGAGCCTGTCAGAGGGCTCAGAGACCTTGGCACAGAGCCCAAGACCCCCGTGCCTTTGATTTAGCACTTGGAAAAAACAATCACCAACCTTGTATGAAGAATGACCAGCCACAAAAAATGAAGTAGAATGATAGTGAATTTATCCCAGAGTGGAAACATAGATTTTGAGGGTTTTTAGAATGGGGCTTCAGGGGGCAAGATGGAGGAATCTGGGCATGTCCAGCCTTTCTCCTTCTTCTTCTTGGCCTCCATCTTCTGGTTGATGTTGGCACTTTGAGAATTGTCTAGAGTAGAAGCTCACTGTCTAACACAGATGGTAGAGATTGGAAAGTGATTGTAAATATTGTACAGGTAGTTTTTAGTATAAAAAGATAACACCACCCCAGGGGAGGCAGAGTGCCTTAGACTGTCTTGCTGAGCAGACGTCGGCAGGACGGGAGAAAGAATTTTATAGATAAGATACAATAAACAACCTTGAGACTGAGAAATTAAGAGCTCTGACTCCTTCTTCAACCACCGGGCTGGGACAAGAGACTTTTTAACTTATCTCAGGGTCACTCTGACCAGCTAGAGAGCCCGAGAGCATGAGTCCGTAAGATGAAATCTTGAAGATTGGGTCCAAAACATAAATATCCTTGTTGGCCGTGTCTTCTTGGCCAAGAAATCCTTCAAAGCTCTTGTAACTACAAGTCTTGCGGCCCTGTGAGCCATGCGGTGGAGATGTGAGCCCAACTCAACCTTCCTGCCTATGTAGAAGAGAAAAAAAAGCAATGGCATCATCTAAAAAACTCAGAGGTCCACTCTCCAGCTTGTTCCAAACCCCTTCCAATCCCCCAAAGTGTGATTTAGCTACAAATAGATGACAAGGACTCTTAGGGCTGCCTCTTTGACTCCAGAGCGGCTGCTTTAGAATCTTTCACATAACCCTGTGTAGTTAGGGGCCAGAAATGGATCATTTGAAGAAACTTTCCCAACTGACTTGCATGGAGGCTTGTTTGAAGGGTGTTTGAATGGAAAGCCTCCCAGCAGAGGTCTGGGCTTTGGCCTAGCTGTGTCCCCTGCTGATTGTGAAGTGTGTCATCAGCTGAAGGGCTATCTGGGCTAAAAATATCATCCAGTCAATTGGACTTGCTCTTTTTGGCCTATAAAAGCTGGACCCACTTTTGGGGCAAATTTGGAGACCTCATCTATGGGTGGATGGACCACCGAGGATTTTCCCAGTTGTTGGGAATGGTTCTCCAGGTCCCTGGAGTAAAACGGGGCTGCCCAGCAACTGCGCATCTGCAAGATGACAAACAATTGTCTTGGTTTGAAGAGACAGGTGTCTGCTAAGGAAGGCAGAAGTCTTCTCTGAAATGGAAAATGTAAATGCCCTCCCTTCAAATGATTCTCATTTAGAAATTCAAATGCTCTCAGGGAAAGATATGGGGATAGGCCTGAGCCCGCAGAGCAGGGCGGCCTTTGCTTATGGTCTGAGCCCTTCCTAAAGATCCTGTCAGGCTGTCTTAGACACCTGGGGCCAGGGATTCCTTCCAAGCTGGGCCACTTTGGCTGGCCCGGGGCCAGCCCCAGGGCAGGAGGCAGTGTGTGCAAGGCCCCTGGGTGGCACGCTGCAGCACGGTCACCGTGCCATGGAACGGAACCCGGTCACCAAGGTCCCTTTGTGACACGTGGGAAATAGAAGCTTGCCCGGGTGCTGGGAACAGGCAACGGGGCACAACGGGACAGAGCAGTGCTGTGAGGAGCCCCCACACAGCGCACTCGTTGCCGTCTGACCAGGAGCTTTTCTGCAGCCTTGTTCCTGCAGCTGAGCTCGAGGCCAGAGCACAGGACTCGGTGACCCGTGGCCTTCCGAGGCTTCTATTCTGCAGCTGCCCTCAAGGGCAGAGCGTGGCACTTGGTGCCCCAGAGCTTTCCCAAGGCGTCTCTCCTGCAAGTAGCTCCTGTCACAGACATGGAGCAGAGACCCCCGAGAGTTCCCAAGATGGCCTGGGTGGAGGAGGAGGAGGAGGAAGAAGGACCTGGAGCAGCCCCAGCACAGGAGACTGAAGAGGTAGTGCCCTTCCATCCACCACAGCAGGGTGAGTGGCAGAGCTGGGCTGCAGGGCTGGAGCCTGCAGCCAACTTGGCCCCATGCCATGCCATGCCATGCCATGCCATGCCATGCCATGCCATGCCATTCCCTGGGAAAATGCCCACGGACAGGCGGGAAGAGGGGCCGCGCAGACACCCCACAGCGGCCTCACTCTATCCCCCTGGGGCATCCCAGGGCTCTGCCTGCCTGGGGAGCGCAGGCCTGGGCTGTGTTCTCCGGCCTCTCCCGCAGCCCCTCATCTCTGGCTGTGCTCCCTCTTTGCCAGATGAAGCTGCGGAGCGCACACAAGAGCAGGAATCCAGCCGTGGCCGCTTCCACAGAACAGCGCAGGTACCTGCAGCCACCTGCACCTGGGCTGGGCCTGCTGTCCCTGCTCAGCCCAGCACCGTGTGTGCAGCACTCCATGCAACATCCCCGGCTTCTTGCCCTTCTCCTACAGCTCGTTTGCAACTTCATCCGGAGCATTCGGCAGGAGGAGACCCGCACCATGGGCACTGGGCTCAGAGCTCACTCCGAGCTCCTCAAGCATGAGACCAGTGCCGCCCTGCTGGATTTGCTCCTGGAGAAGGGTGTTGCCAGGCCAGAACAAGTAAGCAGCCTGGGGCCAGGCTTCAATTCCCCCATGAGTTACGTGGCTTCCCCAGCCACGCCTGCTGGTCCCTCAGAGCCTTTGAGGCCATGGCAGTGCATTTCTCTGGGGAGCCTGGGGACATTGCTCTCTCTGGCAGCGTTCCAAGTCTCCCCGTGCCTCCTGCAGGTGCCTGCCATGGTGAGGTACATTCACCGATGGCTCCTGGCCAACGATTCTGCCGAGCACAGGCTGGACAAGGCCCTGCTGAAACTCACCAAAGCACACCCAGCTGACGCAGTCGTGACACTACTGCGTTTTGCCCCGTCCTGTGACAGGTATGGGGCCCGCCTGCCCAGAGGCCTCAGGCCTCCCAAGCCCATCACCCTCTACCGCCTGGCCCAGGTGTCTGAGCAACAGAGAGTTCCAGAACCCTCTGGCTGCTGCCTTTCTCAGCCCTGGCATGTCAGCCCCTGAGCCTGCTGCCCTGCTGCCTTGCTGCCCCTCAGGGCCTGTCCTCACAGAGCTGGGCTGCCTGGCTGCTGCCAGCAAGGGCCAGTGGGCAGAGGCAGAGCCGGCAGTCAGCCCGGGCCCCTAGGGATGCCCAGGCCACGATGCTGTGTCTGGGACCCCCCATGTGTCGAAGGAAGGAGACCCAGACATCCATTGATCATCATAGGCCCGATTTTATTGATCAGTACGGCGGGTTAAATACAGTTAATAATAAGCTTCATACATATTGCAAAAGTTGAGCTCAGGATTGGTCAGCTTACATATCAGCATCTACGCCTACTTCTACATTCCTATGGTTCTACTTTTGATACTTTCTACATATTCTCAGGATATATTCAGGAATATCTCTACTCCCTTTCCTCATGTTGCAGCAAGGTCACTGCTGACCTTTCCTTTTAGCTTGCTGACTGCTGGCTTTTCTCTTTCAGCTTAACCAGCGGCATTATTTCAGCGTGGCCTTTCTCAGCTAACCAATTATTAATAAATCTCTCCACATTTCCCCCGTTTTCTTCTTGCGCAAGGAGATTAGTTTGCCATGTTTTTGCTATTGTACGGCTGACCATGTTTTGAATACAGTTAAAGATACAAGGCAAAATAAGCAAAAACAGTAAGATTACACCCAGCAGGCCTATAGCATAGATCACAAGGTTCCTCAGCCACGGTCCAAGTCCTAAGCCTTTAAGCCATTCGTCAATTCCTAAACCGTCTTCTTCCTTAAGTTTGTGAAGTCCCTGTTGCAATTCTTTTATCTTAGAGTGAATGGACACCGAATGATCAGACAGATTCATGCAACACATTCCCTCAAACTCTTCACATCCATGCCCTTGTGCTAAGAGCAAAAAATCTACAGCAGCTCTATTCTGCAAAACAGCATTGTTAACACTTTGCACATCTGCAGTTAACATGTCTAGAATTTGTGATGTCTTGTTCAGCTCATCCCTTGCCCAGCATCCTAATTGTTTTGCTAAATTCATGGCTTTATTGGCAGATCCTCCTGGCAAGATAGTTGAAACCACCACCTGTTTGAATGTGCCCCAAAACCGTGGATCTCCTATCTTGCTGCAGTCTAAGTCATGTATGCTGCGTTTTTTCCTGTTTGAATTTTGACTCAGCTGCATTAGCAAGGACACATTAGGATGAAACAGTGACAATTTTCCCAAATAACAGGGTCCACCCTGTGGTTTAGCTGGTATACCATTCCATGCCCTGTCTCCACAAATCAAAAATATTCCTGTGGGTAATTTCATTGGTGCTGTGATATTTGTGCCGTTACACTGATTGTAATGCTGTGGAGAGAATTCACTCACATTCAGGGATGAATCTAGGGTGGCCCATGTTTCTTTAGGTTGGTTTAAATTCTGAGCACCCAAAAGTCTGAAGCTAAACCATCCACCAGCTGTAGTGTCAGATATGCTGGCATTTGTACTTCCAAAAAGATCCAGTTCCTCAGGAGGAGAATGCAAAGAGGTGTTAAGTGATTGGATTAGTAAGCATTGACGATAGCCATCACTCTGACCTGCAGTATACCCTTGTTGCACTGGCAATGTGATGTTTGACATGTTAGACATACATAAGGTTTGGTTGTTTATCAAACTGCAAAATTCCCCAGGAGACCACACCGGAAGTCCTACCAGGCATGTTCGAAATGGGTTAGTGACTCCTCCAAGACTAAGACAAAGTGATGATTGGTTAGTTTGATTAGCAAGTGTCACCCATAAATTTTCCCTTGGTTGACTAAAGTGTGTTATTCCTACTGCTTCACTTGCCACAGCATTGAGCAGTATAACAAGAACAAACCTCATTTTTCTTTCTGCTTGCTTTGCTTCTCCCTTTCTTCCTTCTGCTTGCGTTGTTTTTCCTTTCTTCGCTGTCTTTTCCCTGGTTTGTTAGATTGTCTATTGTAAGGCTGAGTTAATTTTTGAATATACTGATCTAATTCTAAATCAGCATCCTTGCTCACAGGTATAGCATGAGATAAGTTTGAAGGCAAATCAGCTTTACAGCGAGCTGCTATGATGCGTGAAGCTTTAGTAATTTCAAATACTCTAAGGTTTTCCTGCAACTTCCACCTAAGATATGCTATAATCACTTGTTCTGCACTCTCAAAAAGCTGTAATCCTGTCCGTCCTGGCAGGCCAGTACTTTGTTCAAGAGCTCTAACCCAGAAATAATTTCGAATCCACTTTCCAGAACAAGGTTTACACCATAAATAATCTACTGACCTCTGTGAATACCAATAAACCTGATTACAATCTGCACAATGCAAAGCTACCCATGCATAACATTTATCATTATCCCTTTTGCAAACGTAACAAGGAAGTGAATATAAGTAAGGACCAGTATGAAATTGTGGTTCTTCAATCCAAAGCAACCAATTCAATGGTGGTGATCGCAAAGCCTCTTCTGCCTTTTTACTGTATGAGGCTAACAGCTCAAGGTCTCTCTTTAACACAAGGTGTATCTTATTTCGTAATCGTAGTTCTTGTTCGTTATCCTCCTCAACAACTATATCTTCCCGAGGGTCCCACAATTGTAGAAGTGTTCTAATCATAGAAAATTAATTAGCAATCACTGATACCCTTATTCAAATGAGACCCTTCCCCTTTTGCCTTCTTTTTCTTATCTGTCTTTAATCTTGCTGCTCCTGATCTCACTGGTCCTGCCACTTGCAAACTCAATTTTTGCAATTTGTCAATGCAGCAATCTAATGCTCTATCAGGATCCCCTTTGAAGGGTCCTACAACTGAATGCTGTGTTAAAGGCACTAATTTCCTACACCTTATAGAAACTATACGTGATTTACTTTGAACCTTAATTCTATTCACAATACATTGTAGTTCCCATCGATAATAAGCAAGAATTTTCTGTTCAGGAGACTCATAAAGATTTAAAGCTATATATGCATTTTGCCCTGTTTGTCTCCTTAATTCATCTTGCCAACTTTTACCCCACGTGTGCTCTTGTTCACAAGTATGACACCACAAATCCCACAATAGTGATTGTTCTATCCAAAAAGTTCTTTCACAACCCCCACAACGTAGAGCTATCCAGGCAGCACAATGTGGATTGTAACAGTCAAGACAATGTAGTTTCGCTGGATTCGTTAAATGAAAAGTTGATAATGAGTCAATAAAACCAATCAGCTCCTGGGCTGTCCGATAGTGACGTGTCAGTGTTCTGTCCACCGCTTCCGAGTACCCCTTCAATTGTAACAGTAGTGGTTGTAGGACTAGAAACAGTTTCTTCCCCAGTCGCTCCCTGTCCTCCTCCGTAAGGCGATCCACCAGAGGCTGCATCAAAGACAGGTTTAGTCCACTTAGCAGGCACCCACAAAGGCCCTGTAGGTGAGGAAACACAAAGATACCCCCGACCCCAATATAATACTTTTGCAGGTTTTTCCCATAATCCTGTACTCGGGTTCTTATACTTAACCCAGACCTCTGTTTCCTTAGTATTTTCCTGACCTGACCTCGGATGATATTTCATTGCAGGGGGGGTATCATCTTCCCCAAAAATGCATAAATGGTTAATCACATACAAAACCTTAGACAAACATGCCTGTGGATCTGCCAAATCTTGATGTTTTTCAATATACTGCTTAAGGGTACTGTTTGCTCTTTCCACTATTGCCTGTCCAGTAGGAGAGTGTGGAACACCTGTCACATGCTTAACAGACCACTGATTCAAAAATTTCCGAACCCTAGCACTTACATAAGCTGGACCATTATCGGTTTTGATACTCTTTGGAACTCCCATAACAGCGAAACAACTTAACAGGTGTCTGATAACATGTGTAGCTTTCTCCCCTGCCTGAGCCGTAGCCCATATGTAATGACTATATGTATCTATGGTGACGTGCACATGCTTGACTTTACCAAATCTGGCTATGTGTGTAACATCCATTTGCCATTTCTCATTTATTTCTAAACCTCGAGGATTAACCCCGATGCCTAGACCTATCCCACCATTATGATAACTACATGTTGGACATGCTCTGACAATGGCCTTGGCTTCTGACAAACTCAGCTCAAAGTGTTTTGCTAAACCTCTTGCATTTTGATGATATCTACTATGTGCTTCTCTGGCCAATGTGTGCTTGTCAATAGGACAAGAATTATCAATGGGTAGGGTAACCAATTTATCTGCACGTTCATTCCCTTCTCCTAAACCTTCAGACCATTTATGACTCCTAATATGAATCACAGAATATGCTGCATTCTTTTCTCGTAAAGCCTTCCTTAACTGTATCAGTAACTCATACAATCGTTTATTATTCACTTCCTTAATTGTTGCTTCCTCTATTCGATTGGCTACTCCTGCAACATACATAGAGTCTGTGACCACATTTAAAGGGTCCTGTAAGTTGGATACCGCCCATACTACTGCTAACAATTCCAAAGTTTGTAAGCTATCTGCAGGGTCTGCTGTGAGGAGTTGATGCTTCCATTGTCCCTTTTCTTGCCAGGTAACAGCAGCACGCCTTGATTTCTTTCCTGCATCTGTAAAAGCTGTAATAGCTCCTTCTATGGGGCGTTCTTCTCTCAAAGGTCGAGTAATCCAGTTCCATTCTGTCATCCATTGCAAAACTCTAGGCACTAATTTACTAGTCTCTACTTTAGCAGATGACATCAATAATGCTTCTTGTAAATTCTTTGAATTAATCAAGTACCAGTCCAAGGTTTCTTTTTCCATAGGCAATCTAATAGTAGCAGGTTCTCTACCATCCACTTCAAGAATTCTGAGACGCCCCTTTTTGATTAATGCAGCCAATTGTTCAATTTTTGAAGATATTGTTTTCTTATGCTGTAGTGGTGGTGATAACCATTCCAACACCCGTATCTCCCCCGTTTTCTTTTGCAACTGAGAGAGAGCACCAAGCAAGTGGCAAGGGCTATTCCAGATAATAAGGTCGATGGGGTGGTCGAGTTGTCGACGAAACACATACCCTTGCTGTACACAGTTACTAATTTGCTGCAAGGCAAGATGATGCTCCTTTGTCAGGTGTACAGGAGTAGTAGGGTCCACGCCTCTCAACAAAGGCCGTAGGGCTTCTAGTAAATGATTTGGTATTCCCACAATAGGCTTCAGCCACTGTAAGTCTCCCAGCAACTTCTGTGCATCATGTAAAGTTTTAATGTCCAATTGTCCTGTATTCAATAATCCATAAAGGGTTATGCTTTGATGCCCATAAGTAATTCCAACCTTTTGCTTTGGTCTATTTTGTAAATCCACAATTAAAAGTGTAACACCAGTAGAACCAAAACCTTTTTCATCCCGTGTTTGTCCAGTAAATGATTGTATTCCTGATGTCATTTGTGACAGTGGTAGCAATTGTGCAATGCGTTGTCCTTTTGTAATTTTAATCAGAGGATAAAGGGTGTAAACCATGATTTGTATTTCCCCAGTAAAGTCTGCATCGATAACACCAGGCAAAACAAATAATCCCAACATAGTTGTAGAGGAACGTCCCAGCAATAATGCTCCACATGTTTGTCCATTTAATATAAGAGGGCCCTTTACTCCAGTGGGTATCCTCTCAGGCCGGTTCGTCCTTAGTGTGACGTCTACTGCTGCTGATAAGTCCAAGCTGAGGCTCCCTGTTGTTGTGGGTTGCAGACAGGAGGTAGCAGTGATGTCACGGCAGCAGCTGGTGTCTCCGATGTCAGGCGGCAACTTGTGTCTGTCCCTCATTGCCACATCGGTAACACTTGATGAATGGTCTCGAGCCTCTTTACGTGACTGCCAGTGAGCCTCTTCGGAGAGGAGCAAGAGCAGCTAACACCTGACTCTGAGTAGACTATGCTTTTGCAACCCTAATCCTAATTCCTTTAAGGCTTCTACTATAAATGCCTGTGAAGCTGTTGGCATTAATGCCATTCACTCTAATGCTTCCTCAATAGCCCAATTTGCCCCTAAAGCAGCTAACACTCTTTGGGTTGCTGGATTGCTATTTTGCAAAGCACACTACTTCAATAGGGCCCTGCAACATCAGCCCGATCTATAGCAGTAGCTGTTCTATCAATAAAATTTCCAAATTATTCTTCTCTACCTTGTTTAACGCCCATATAAACCGGTAACCCTCCTGGCTTTTTAACCATGTCAATTGCAGCACGCACTAACCACATAGACTCCCTAAGTTTATCTTCTCCCGTTATCATCTGTGCCTCTGTACGTAAAAATGCCTCTAAGCCCATCAGCTCCTTTACTGTTACTCCATGTAATGGGTCATGTGCATTAAACAACAACTGCTGATGCTGAGTGAATATCAACCGAACTATTCCTCTTAAATCATTAGGACATAAAACCTGAGTATTAAAAAGATAATCTAGCATTTGCTTAACAGGTTCACTTTTTACTCCAAACTGACTAACCGTAGAACGTAGCTGAGTTAACAGCTTCCAATCTAAGGGAGTATATTCTGCTATATTTTGCGTAAGGTTCCCCTGTGCATCATAGTGTGGTGTGTATGTAACTGGGCATGCAAGACTAGAAGCTATTTCCACCGCCTCACCATCCCCCATTTGCATTACTTCTTTCGCCAAAGCAGCCCAAGCTTCCCTCCTCTGTTTAGCCATCTCCCCCCATGGATCACGGTGTGCCCCTGGGATGGGATCTGGCTCTTTAAGGGTGCTATGCTGCTGGCGCTTCGGTGCAGGCACCGAGTTTTCGCACGGGGAAGGCAGTGAAGCAGAGGCTGGCTCGCGCGGGGGAAGCAGGGGAAGCAGCCCCCCCGCAGGAGCTGACAGTGAAACCGGAGCCGGCTCAGGCTGAGACGGCCCGCGGGGGGCAATCAGCCCCCCCGCTGGAGCTGTAACCGGAGCCGGCTCAAGCTGAGACGGCCCGCGGGGGGCAATCAGCCCCCCCGCCGAAGCTGTAACCGGAGCCGGCTCATTGAGGGGAAGCGGCGGAGGCAAGGCTGACGGCGGAGGCGAAGCTGGCTCGCTCCCACTCCCACCGTCCGACCCGCCCGAAGCCGGTAGCGGAGGCAAAGCTGGCTTGCTCACACCCCCACCATCCGACCCGCCCGAAGCCGGTAGCGGAGGCAAAGCTGGTTTGCTCTTACCCCCACCATCCGACTCGCCCTCCCCCTCAGACAGGAAAGGTGCAGACGGTTCCACTGCGCCTATAGGAAAATCTTCCACACTACTTTCCTGGGGACCCTTAGGCATAAGTATCTTAGTTACAGAAGGTGCCAGGGGATCATCCTCACGACCATACCCTATATTCCTCCTATGAGCTTCTGTTGCCCTTTCTGCTGCCTTTCTCTCAGAGACCTGCTGCAGTAACGTGTTATACACCACCCGCCATAACTTCCCGAATTTCTTTGCTGACTTATCATCGTCCAACACTGTATCCCACAATATTTCCCCAAACTTCTTCCACTCTGCTAGCTCATGAACTGTATGAGGGTTAGAAAAAATACCCTTAGCATGGCCATAGGCTAATAACCCTGGTAACTCCTTTTTTAAATCTATCCCTTTTATCTCTCGCCACTCTAAATATGGGGCGAATAAATCATATGCCGCTTGCCTATTCATACCTATTAATCAGCGCGCGCTGTTGCAGCTCTCCAGGCTCCCGCGGCACGTATTGGCTTAAGTCCACCGTTGTGAACCTTAAGGGTGCTTCAAATTCCGGCACCGTCCCTGCTGCAGGGGGACCCAAACCCAACTTCCCGACCGTGGCGTAATCCCTTTTTCTTTTAATCCGAGAAAAAGGGTAGAGATTCGGTTATGCCCGCATTCTCCACCATTTGTCGAAGGAAGGAGACCCAGACATCCGTTGATCATCATAGGCCCGATTTTATTGATCAGTACGGCGGGTTAAATACAGTTAATAATAAGCTTCATACATATTGCAAAAGTTGAGCTCAGGATTGGTCAGCTTACATATCAGCATCTACGCCTACTTCTACATTCCTATGGTTCTACTTTTGATACTTTCTACATATTCTCAGGATATATTCAGGAATATCTCTACTCCCTTTCCTCATGTTGCAGCAAGGTCACTGCTGACCTTTCCTTTTAGCTTGCTGACTGCTGGCTTTTCTCTTTCAGCTTAACCAGCGGCATTATTTCAGCGTGGCCTTTCTCAGCTAACCAATTATTAATAAATCTCTCCACACCCATGAGACAGAGCTCTAACCCCGCAGAGCTGCCATCTCCATGTGGAAGACCATCATGTGCTCGTCCAGGACTGCCGAGCCAGTGCAGCTGATCCTCCTGGATGTGCTAGGGAGCTGGCCAGAGTACAGCACGTGCACCTCGGATGGGGACAAAACGGCTGTCTTTGCCCTGGCTGTGAGTTTCCGCAACTGGCCTTTGCTGGCCCCAAGGCCGCCTCTCCAGCAGCTCTCCATCCTCCTTCCCCCACTGCATCTGCCTGCCTCAGGCCCTGGCCGGAAACCTGGCCCAGGGGCAGCTTCAGGCCCACCAGGCCCCGCGCTCCCCCTGCCTCTCTCCGGGCCTCTCCCTGCCACGTTCGGGCCCTGCCACACGGACACCTCGGCACTGAGCGCTGTCTCGGGGGGCTTTGTCCTTTGCAGGCAACCGTGGTGATGTGGAAGATCCTCCAGGAGTCCCCTGTCCCACGTGTAGTGAGGCCATATTTCCCCCGCCTTTTTGTTCATCTGCTCTTCCAAGTGTTCTCCAGCACAGAAGAGATGCCAGAGGAAGTCCAAACCTTCCGGAAGGATTGCCTGGAAGAGCACGGTCTTGCCACCAGCCCCAACAGGTGCTCCATCCCACTCCTCCTGTCCTTGACACGTGGCCTGCAAAGGAGCCAGTGCTGCCAGTGTGACCCGGGCTTTGCTGTGCACACAGGTTTGCAGTGCAGACTCTGAAGTCCCTGCTCTGCCAAAAGCAGTACAAGGATGTGGTGGTGTCAGTGGAACGCAAGCGTGGCTGGGACACGCTGCTCTGTGCTGACACCCGCCACTATGCTGTGGGTCTACTGGCCAGGTGAGACTCTCTTTCTCCCCATTGATCCTGCCATTTGTGCTCTGTGCCCGAGCTGTCCCACACATTCCCCAAGGCCCTGGGACACACTGAGGGACGGCTAACGACAGACTGAGGGACGGCCAAGCAGACTGGAAAAGGCTGGGAAGGGAGAGAGCACAGGAGGAGACACCTCCTAAAGGGCCCAGGTGCCCTTGCAGGGTGGTGGTAAAAGACCACCAGGCTCTGTAAGCCTGTCCTTGGAGAGATTTGCTCAGCTTCCTGGTCCCTTTTTTGCCCTCCTAGGGAGATGCGCCATGCTTGTCATCGGTTGTGTTCCAGTATTGCCCTCCACCTCCTCTGGCTGCTCAGCACACAGGAGCCACACTGGGATCTGCCCACCCTGGCATTCCTTGTGGAGGTGAGCCGGGTGTCCAGCGCTGCCTTGCTGAGCAGCCTCCCAGCTCTCTGCCCTCTCGTGGCAGCAGCCGCCTGGGACGATGCCCGCACCTTGTGCTGCTGCTGCTGCGTCCTGGGCCCAGCCCTGTGCGGCTGTGGGCTCCTGCCGGCCGGCTCCCCCGTCACTGGCCTGTGCCTTTCAGGTCCTCGTGTGCCTGGATTCTAGTGAATGTGGCGACAGTGTTGTGAAGGTCTCTTCAAGGTACCTGCAGAGCGAGTGCAGGGAGAGGCGTCGCCTGGCGCTCAGGGCCCTTCTCGAGCTCATTGATGATCCCTCAATGGTGAGAAGGGGGCAGTGGCTGAAGCTGCGCTGGGAACGCAGTCACTTGGCCTGACCTGGGCTTTGGCCACTGGGGCAGCTGCTCCCAGCTCTCCTGCCTCCTGCTTCAGCTGCCCCAGTGCTTCAGGACAGTCCTTTGGCCTCTGGGCCCTGTGGCAGTAGGGTGGGACTTCACAGACTTGTGTTCCACACAGGCCGAAAGAATGTGGAGCTTGACCAAAAGCCTCATGCACCTACTGGGGGACAATGATGCAGAGATAGCTGGGATGACACTCATCACACTCAGCTTTATACTCCTGCACAAACACATTCTGCTGTCAACCCCCATTGCCATGCAGCTGGCTGAGGCACTCCTGCCACTCTTTGACCACGTAAGGCTCCGTGCCCCCAGCTACAGCCACTGGCTGCTGCCTGGAAACTGTGGGCCCTGTGCATTTCCAGCCCTGTGCCCAGGGCGCCCTGGAGGAGCCAATGCTGAAGTGTTTTTTCTTTTTTTTTTCATCTAGGATAATAGCCAGGTACAGCTGCTCTCCATAAAACTCTTCCGAGACATGATGGAGTATTTGGAAGAGAGAGAAAAACCTTTGGAAAGCCCTGTGCAACAGAGCCTGCTTCCACTCTTCTTCCACTGCAATGATGAGAATCAGCATGTGGCAGAGGTGAGGACTCCTGGGCTGCTGCTGTCCGCCCGGCAGGGGGCTCGGCTGCCTCCTGCCCTGCGCCTGCTGGACCGCAGCCTCCTGCAGGCCATGGCAGGGCGAGGCGGGTCCCGTGCCCTGGGCTGCGGGGCCATCTCCGCGTCTCTGCTGCTCTCCAGGCTTCTCGGGAAACGCTGCTTTATGCGGTCAAGTTCATGAAGAGGAGGGATCTCAAAAAGCTGCTGAAGGAGCAGAAACTGTGGAAGTTCAGCAAGTGCCTGGTAAGGACGGCCTGGAATCTCCAACTCAGCCAGGAGAAGGCCCCTGAGGGCGGTGCTCAGTGTGCGGGCCGGGCAGCTGTGCTCCTGCGCGCTGCTGCAGCCAGAGGCCGCGCGGGCTCTTCTCCAGGCTCCCGTGGGCCTGAGCCGGGTGCCCATGAAAGCCCGGCCCGGCGGGGCTGCGGGGCAGGGGCGGCACCGCGGCTCCCTGGGGAGCAGCCGGCCCCCTCCCCCTCCCCTCGGGAGCCCGGCGCCAGGGGCAGCTTCAGGCCCACCAGGCCCCGCGCTCCCCCTGCCTCTCTCCGGGCCTCTCCCTGCCACGTTCGGGCCCTGCCACACGGACACCTCGGCACTGAGCGCTGTCTCGGGGGGCTTTGTCCTTTGCAGGCAACCGTGGTGATGTGGAAGATCCTCCAGGAGTCCCCTGTCCCACGTGTAGTGAGGCCATATTTCCCCCGCCTTTTTGTTCATCTGCTCTTCCAAGTGTTCTCCAGCACAGAAGAGATGCCAGAGGAAGTCCAAACCTTCCGGAAGGATTGCCTGGAAGAGCACGGTCTTGCCACCAGCCCCAACAGGTGCTCCATCCCACTCCTCCTGTCCTTGACACGTGGCCTGCAAAGGAGCCAGTGCTGCCAGTGTGACCCGGGCTTTGCTGTGCACACAGGTTTGCAGTGCAGACTCTGAAGTCCCTGCTCTGCCAAAAGCAGTACAAGGATGTGGTGGTGTCAGTGGAACGCAAGCGTGGCTGGGACACGCTGCTCTGTGCTGACACCCGCCACTATGCTGTGGGTCTACTGGCCAGGTGAGACTCTCTTTCTCCCCATTGATCCTGCCATTTGTGCTCTGTGCCCGAGCTGTCCCACACATTCCCCAAGGCCCTGGGACACACTGAGGGACGGCTAACGACAGACTGAGGGACGGCCAAGCAGACTGGAAAAGGCTGGGAAGGGAGAGAGCACAGGAGGAGACACCTCCTAAAGGGCCCAGGTGCCCTTGCAGGGTGGTGGTAAAAGACCACCAGGCTCTGTAAGCCTGTCCTTGGAGAGATTTGCTCAGCTTCCTGGTCCCTTTTTTGCCCTCCTAGGGAGATGCGCCATGCTTGTCATCGGTTGTGTTCCAGTATTGCCCTCCACCTCCTCTGGCTGCTCAGCACACAGGAGCCACACTGGGATCTGCCCACCCTGGCATTCCTTGTGGAGGTGAGCCGGGTGTCCAGCGCTGCCTTGCTGAGCAGCCTCCCAGCTCTCTGCCCTCTCGTGGCAGCAGCCGCCTGGGACGATGCCCGCACCTTGTGCTGCTGCTGCTGCGTCCTGGGCCCAGCCCTGTGCGGCTGTGGGCTCCTGCCGGCCGGCTCCCCCGTCACTGGCCTGTGCCTTTCAGGTCCTCGTGTGCCTGGATTCTAGTGAATGTGGCGACAGTGTTGTGAAGGTCTCTTCAAGGTACCTGCAGAGCGAGTGCAGGGAGAGGCGTCGCCTGGCGCTCAGGGCCCTTCTCGAGCTCATTGATGATCCCTCAATGGTGAGAAGGGGGCAGTGGCTGAAGCTGCGCTGGGAACGCAGTCACTTGGCCTGACCTGGGCTTTGGCCACTGGGGCAGCTGCTCCCAGCTCTCCTGCCTCCTGCTTCAGCTGCCCCAGTGCTTCAGGACAGTCCTTTGGCCTCTGGGCCCTGTGGCAGTAGGGTGGGACTTCACAGACTTGTGTTCCACACAGGCCGAAAGAATGTGGAGCTTGACCAAAAGCCTCATGCACCTACTGGGGGACAATGATGCAGAGATAGCTGGGATGACACTCATCACACTCAGCTTTATACTCCTGCACAAACACATTCTGCTGTCAACCCCCATTGCCATGCAGCTGGCTGAGGCACTCCTGCCACTCTTTGACCACGTAAGGCTCCGTGCCCCCAGCTACAGCCACTGGCTGCTGCCTGGAAACTGTGGGCCCTGTGCATTTCCAGCCCTGTGCCCAGGGCGCCCTGGAGGAGCCAATGCTGAAGTGTTTTTTCTTTTTTTTTTCATCTAGGATAATAGCCAGGTACAGCTGCTCTCCATAAAACTCTTCCGAGACATGATGGAGTATTTGGAAGAGAGAGAAAAACCTTTGGAAAGCCCTGTGCAACAGAGCCTGCTTCCACTCTTCTTCCACTGCAATGATGAGAATCAGCATGTGGCAGAGGTGAGGACTCCTGGGCTGCTGCTGTCCGCCCGGCAGGGGGCTCGGCTGCCTCCTGCCCTGCGCCTGCTGGACCGCAGCCTCCTGCAGGCCATGGCAGGGCGAGGCGGGTCCCGTGCCCTGGGCTGCGGGGCCATCTCCGCGTCTCTGCTGCTCTCCAGGCTTCTCGGGAAACGCTGCTTTATGCGGTCAAGTTCATGAAGAGGAGGGATCTCAAAAAGCTGCTGAAGGAGCAGAAACTGTGGAAGTTCAGCAAGTGCCTGGTAAGGACGGCCTGGAATCTCCAACTCAGCCAGGAGAAGGCCCCTGAGGGCGGTGCTCAGTGTGCGGGCCGGGCAGCTGTGCTCCTGCGCGCTGCTGCAGCCAGAGGCCGCGCGGGCTCTTCTCCAGGCTCCCGTGGGCCTGAGCCGGGTGCCCATGAAAGCCCGGCCCGGCGGGGCTGCGGGGCAGGGGCGGCACCGCGGCTCCCTGGGGAGCAGCCGGCCCCCTCCCCCTCCCCTCGGGAGCCCGGCGCCAGGGGCAGCTTCAGGCCCACCAGGCCCCGCGCTCCCCCTGCCTCTCTCCGGGCCTCTCCCTGCCACGTTCGGGCCCTGCCACACGGACACCTCGGCACTGAGCGCTGTCTCGGGGGGCTTTGTCCTTTGCAGGCAACCGTGGTGATGTGGAAGATCCTCCAGGAGTCCCCTGTCCCACGTGTAGTGAGGCCATATTTCCCCCGCCTTTTTGTTCATCTGCTCTTCCAAGTGTTCTCCAGCACAGAAGAGATGCCAGAGGAAGTCCAAACCTTCCGGAAGGATTGCCTGGAAGAGCACGGTCTTGCCACCAGCCCCAACAGGTGCTCCATCCCACTCCTCCTGTCCTTGACACGTGGCCTGCAAAGGAGCCAGTGCTGCCAGTGTGACCCGGGCTTTGCTGTGCACACAGGTTTGCAGTGCAGACTCTGAAGTCCCTGCTCTGCCAAAAGCAGTACAAGGATGTGGTGGTGTCAGTGGAACGCAAGCGTGGCTGGGACACGCTGCTCTGTGCTGACACCCGCCACTATGCTGTGGGTCTACTGGCCAGGTGAGACTCTCTTTCTCCCCATTGATCCTGCCATTTGTGCTCTGTGCCCGAGCTGTCCCACACATTCCCCAAGGCCCTGGGACACACTGAGGGACGGCTAACGACAGACTGAGGGACGGCCAAGCAGACTGGAAAAGGCTGGGAAGGGAGAGAGCACAGGAGGAGACACCTCCTAAAGGGCCCAGGTGCCCTTGCAGGGTGGTGGTAAAAGACCACCAGGCTCTGTAAGCCTGTCCTTGGAGAGATTTGCTCAGCTTCCTGGTCCCTTTTTTGCCCTCCTAGGGAGATGCGCCATGCTTGTCATCGGTTGTGTTCCAGTATTGCCCTCCACCTCCTCTGGCTGCTCAGCACACAGGAGCCACACTGGGATCTGCCCACCCTGGCATTCCTTGTGGAGGTGAGCCGGGTGTCCAGCGCTGCCTTGCTGAGCAGCCTCCCAGCTCTCTGCCCTCTCGTGGCAGCAGCCGCCTGGGACGATGCCCGCACCTTGTGCTGCTGCTGCTGCGTCCTGGGCCCAGCCCTGTGCGGCTGTGGGCTCCTGCCGGCCGGCTCCCCCGTCACTGGCCTGTGCCTTTCAGGTCCTCGTGTGCCTGGATTCTAGTGAATGTGGCGACAGTGTTGTGAAGGTCTCTTCAAGGTACCTGCAGAGCGAGTGCAGGGAGAGGCGTCGCCTGGCGCTCAGGGCCCTTCTCGAGCTCATTGATGATCCCTCAATGGTGAGAAGGGGGCAGTGGCTGAAGCTGCGCTGGGAACGCAGTCACTTGGCCTGACCTGGGCTTTGGCCACTGGGGCAGCTGCTCCCAGCTCTCCTGCCTCCTGCTTCAGCTGCCCCAGTGCTTCAGGACAGTCCTTTGGCCTCTGGGCCCTGTGGCAGTAGGGTGGGACTTCACAGACTTGTGTTCCACACAGGCCGAAAGAATGTGGAGCTTGACCAAAAGCCTCATGCACCTACTGGGGGACAATGATGCAGAGATAGCTGGGATGACACTCATCACACTCAGCTTTATACTCCTGCACAAACACATTCTGCTGTCAACCCCCATTGCCATGCAGCTGGCTGAGGCACTCCTGCCACTCTTTGACCACGTAAGGCTCCGTGCCCCCAGCTACAGCCACTGGCTGCTGCCTGGAAACTGTGTGCCCTGTGCATTTCCAGCCCTGTGCCCAGGGCGCCCTGGAGGAGCCAATGCTGAAGTGTTTTTTCTTTTTTTTTTCATCTAGGATAATAGCCAGGTACAGCTGCTCTCCATAAAACTCTTCCGAGACATGATGGAGTATTTGGAAGAGAGAGAAAAACCTTTGGAAAGCCCTGTGCAACAGAGCCTGCTTCCACTCTTCTTCCACTGCAATGATGAGAATCAGCATGTGGCAGAGGTGAGGACTCCTGGGCTGCTGCTGTCCGCCCGGCAGGGGGCTCGGCTGCCTCCTGCCCTGCGCCTGCTGGACCGCAGCCTCCTGCAGGCCATGGCAGGGCGAGGCGGGTCCCGTGCCCTGGGCTGCGGGGCCATCTCCGCGTCTCTGCTGCTCTCCAGGCTTCTCGGGAAACGCTGCTTTATGCGGTCAAGTTCATGAAGAGGAGGGATCTCAAAAAGCTGCTGAAGGAGCAGAAACTGTGGAAGTTCAGCAAGTGCCTGGTAAGGACGGCCTGGAATCTCCAACTCAGGCAGGAGAAGGCCCCTGAGGGCGGTGCTCAGTGTGCGGGCCGGGCAGCTGTGCTCCTGCGCGCTGCTGCAGCCAGAGGCCGCGCGGGCTCTTCTCCAGGCTCCCGTGGGCCTGAGCCGGGTGCCCATGAAAGCCCGGCCCGGCGGGGCTGCGGGGCAGGGGCGGCACCGCGGCTCCCTGGGGAGCAGCCGGCCCCCTCCCCCTCCCCTCGGGAGCCCGGCGCCAGGGGCAGCTTCAGGCCCACCAGGCCCCGCGCTCCCCCTGCCTCTCTCCGGGCCTCTCCCTGCCACGTTCGGGCCCTGCCACACGGACACCTCGGCACTGAGCGCTGTCTCGGGGGGCTTTGTCCTTTGCAGGCAACCGTGGTGATGTGGAAGATCCTCCAGGAGTCCCCTGTCCCACGTGTAGTGAGGCCATATTTCCCCCGCCTTTTTGTTCATCTGCTCTTCCAAGTGTTCTCCAGCACAGAAGAGATGCCAGAGGAAGTCCAAACCTTCTGGAAGGATTGCCTGGAAGAGCACGGTCTTGCCACCAGCCCCAACAGGTGCTCCATCCCACTCCTCCTGTCCTTGACACGTGGCCTGCAAAGGAGCCAGTGCTGCCAGTGTGACCCGGGCTTTGCTGTGCACACAGGTTTGCAGTGCAGACTCTGAAGTCCCTGCTCTGCCAAAAGCAGTACAAGGATGTGGTGGTGTCAGTGGAACGCAAGCGTGGCTGGGACACGCTGCTCTGTGCTGACACCCGCCACTATGCTGTGGGTCTACTGGCCAGGTGAGACTCTCTTTCTCCCCATTGATCCTGCCATTTGTGCTCTGTGCCCGAGCTGTCCCACACATTCCCCAAGGCCCTGGGACACACTGAGGGACGGCTAACGACAGACTGAGGGACGGCCAAGCAGACTGGAAAAGGCTGGGAAGGGAGAGAGCACAGGAGGAGACACCTCCTAAAGGGCCCAGGTGCCCTTGCAGGGTGGTGGTAAAAGACCACCAGGCTCTGTAAGCCTGTCCTTGGAGAGATTTGCTCAGCTTCCTGGTCCCTTTTTTGCCCTCCTAGGGAGATGCGCCATGCTTGTCATCGGTTGTGTTCCAGTATTGCCCTCCACCTCCTCTGGCTGCTCAGCACACAGGAGCCACACTGGGATCTGCCCACCCTGGCATTCCTTGTGGAGGTGAGCCGGGTGTCCAGCGCTGCCTTGCTGAGCAGCCTCCCAGCTCTCTGCCCTCTCGTGGCAGCAGCCGCCTGGGACGATGCCCGCACCTTGTGCTGCTGCTGCTGCGTCCTGGGCCCAGCCCTGTGCGGCTGTGGGCTCCTGCCGGCCGGCTCCCCCGTCACTGGCCTGTGCCTTTCAGGTCCTCGTGTGCCTGGATTCTAGTGAATGTGGCGACAGTGTTGTGAAGGTCTCTTCAAGGTACCTGCAGAGCGAGTGCAGGGAGAGGCGTCGCCTGGCGCTCAGGGCCCTTCTCGAGCTCATTGATGATCCCTCAATGGTGAGAAGGGGGCAGTGGCTGAAGCTGCGCTGGGAACGCAGTCACTTGGCCTGACCTGGGCTTTGGCCACTGGGGCAGCTGCTCCCAGCTCTCCTGCCTCCTGCTTCAGCTGCCCCAGTGCTTCAGGACAGTCCTTTGGCCTCTGGGCCCTGTGGCAGTAGGGTGGGACTTCACAGACTTGTGTTCCACACAGGCCGAAAGAATGTGGAGCTTGACCAAAAGCCTCATGCACCTACTGGGGGACAATGATGCAGAGATAGCTGGGATGACACTCATCACACTCAGCTTTATACTCCTGCACAAACACATTCTGCTGTCAACCCCCATTGCCATGCAGCTGGCTGAGGCACTCCTGCCACTCTTTGACCACGTAAGGCTCCGTGCCCCCAGCTGCAGCCTCTGGCTGCTGCCTGGAAACTGTGGGCCCTGTGCATTTCCAGCCCTGTGCCCAGGGCGCCCTGGAGGAGCCAATGCTGAAGTGTTTTTTCTTTTTTTTTGCATCTAGGATAATAGCCAGGTACAGCTGCTCTCCATAAAACTCTTCCGAGACATGATGGAGTATTTGGAAGAGAGAGAAAAACCTTTGGAAAGCCCTGTGCAACAGAGCCTGCTTCCACTCTTCTTCCACTGCAATGATGAGAATCAGCATGTGGCAGAGGTGAGGACTCCTGGGCTGCTGCTGTCCGCCCGGCAGGGGGCTCGGCTGCCTCCTGCCCTGCGCCTGCTGGACCGCAGCCTCCTGCAGGCCATGGCAGGGCGAGGCGGGTCCCGTGCCCTGGGCTGCGGGGCCATCTCCGCGTCTCTGCTGCTCTCCAGGCTTCTCGGGAAACGCTGCTTTATGCGGTCAAGTTCATGAAGAGGAGGGATCTGAAAAAGCTGCTGAAGGAGCAGAAACTGTGGAAGTTCAGCAAGTGCCTGGTAAGGACGGCCTGGAATCCCCAACTCAGCCAGGAGAAGGCCCCTGAGGGCGGTGCTCAGTGTGCGGGCCGGGCAGCTGTGCTCCTGCGCGCTGCTGCAGCCATAGGCCGCGCGGGCTCTTCTCCAGGCTCCCGTGGGCCTGAGCCGGGTGCCCATGAAAGCCCGGCCCGGCGGGGCTGCGGGGCAGGGGCGGCACCGCGGCTCCCCGGGCAGCAGCCGGCCCCGTCCCCCTCCCCTCGGGAGCCCGGCGCCAGCAGCTGCTGGCCGCGCCTCGGGGCTGTGCGGGCAGAGGAGGCCAGGGCGGGGCGCAGGCAGCGCCCGGCCCAGGGGCTGAGCCCGCGCCAACCCTTCCCTCCTGCCGCTCGCTCCAGCTGGCAGAGGATAGCAGCAGAGCGGCCGAACACCTGCGCCGGGCCCTGCGCTACCTGGAGAGCCCACACGAGCCCCTGCGAGAGGCGGCCATCAGGTTCATGGGTGAGTTACGAGCCCGGGCTCCCTCCCCAGCCCGCCGCAGCTCGGCCCCAGCCCCGCCTGTTGCCCCGGCAGCGGCGGCCGGGCCCGGCGCCGTGGAGCCCCGCCTGGCCTGGGCATTGCTGCTGCCGCCCTCTGACAGCCGTGCCCTGGGGCGACAGCGCGCTGCATGGGCTGAGCTGAGCGCTGCCGGGCCAGCAGCCCGTGTGGCCACAGCGCCGGCAGCGCCGCTGGCAGGGAGCTGTGCCGCTGGGGCCGTGACAGACTCTGTGTTCACAGGCATGGCCGGGCGGCACCTGAGGGGGCAGCAGCAAGAGCTGCAGCGGATCTGCACTGGTGAGTGAGGGCAGCGGGCTGACAGCGGGGGCTGCCGGGGGGAGCTGCAAGCCCTGCCCCGGCTGCGGAGGGCTCTGCTCCCGTGGGCAGAGCGCACGGAGATTTCAGGGCCACGTGGGCCATTCGTGGCCAGCAGCTTTGGGCTGATCCCCTTGCTCCCTTTGCTCCCTCCTGGCCATGGCAAGAGCCGGCTTGGCATGGCACTTGCAGGGGGCTCTTCCTCGGCTCCCTGCAGCTCCAGCTTCTGACCGTGCCTCTGTTCCTCTCTCTCGCAGCCCTGGAAGACAAAACGAATGACGTCAGCCTCGCCGTCGGAAGCCTGGCAATTCAAACGCTGTGCATCCTCAGGTCAGGAGAGCGGGCTCCCATCTCCAGGTTCCAGTGGCTCCAAAATCACCTGCGCAGGGCATGGAAGACATGGCCCCGTCTGTCACAGCTCGGCTGCCTGCCCTGCCAGAGCTCTGTGGAGAGCTGATCCCAGAAGCTCTTTTTGCTGGGGCCACCTGAGTCAGGTTTTATTTTGTTTTTCTTCAAGAATTTTTTTTCATTGGTTTTTTTTTTTTTTTCTTTTACCATGTAAATATAGACTACGTTAACATACACAGACCAGACTCCCAGCATTTTTCTTTTGCTGCCCAGGGTCCGTAGGGCATAGGGGAGGAGGGGGAAATGGGTGCTTGCGCTCAGCCAGCTGCCCAGGCGTGCAGTGGGCCAGGTGAAATGGCCAGAAGCCCCTTGGCCTTTGGTGGTTCTGCTGAAGCCTTTGTGCTGCCCAGAGAGCGGCTGGGCAGGGGCTGGAGCTGCGGGGATCCCTGCCAGAGCGGTGCCTGGAGATGGTCACAAGCCCTGTGCCAGGCAGGAAGCGCCAGCCGTGTCCTCCTGCCCATGTGCTGCTGGCTGCCTTGCTGAGGGCTCCCAGGTGCCTCTGGATGGGGCTGCTCTGGAGCTGCTGTGGGGCTGCGGCGCTGCTGCCGGGCGGCTTGGCCGGGCTGGGGCAGCCCCTGAGGGGCTGGGGCGCTGGCAAGCCCCGGGCAATGGGCTGTCAGAGGCCACAAGCAGCCGCCTTGTTCCTGCCAGAGTTGACTTGCAAGACGCATCCTGGGCACTCTGCAACTAACAGCATCAGTGTTGTTGGAAACCCAAATGCAGAGAAATCTCAGACCTTTGGTCTTGTCAGCAAAGCTTAGAATTAAACACAGGATTTGATCTGAGACCTAGGAAAGGGCTCCCAAACTTAGGTGCTAGAAGCGAGAATGCGGACTTCTAGTTTATAGCAGCGACACGGGGAGAAAAGTTGAAGTGGAGGAAAGTTTAGAGTTTTCGAGTTCAAGATCTAGGAAGAAATCAAAGTAGTTACAATGCTAAACAAGAAGATTAGGATGCAGTGCTGTAGGTTTGTGTGTCATAGCATGATTGGCTAAGGAAGCTTACACTGTTAGCATGATGTGGGGACCCAGGAAATTCCTCTGGCTGCCCTGCAGGACTCGAGAGCCTGTCAGAGGGCTCAGAGACCTTGGCACAGAGCCCAAGACCCCCGTGCCCTTGATTTAGCACTTGGAAAAAACAATCACCAACCTTGTATGAAGAATGACCAGCCACAAAATATGAAGTAGAATGATAGTGAATTTATCCCAGAGTGGAAAAATAGATTTTGAGGGTTTTTAGAATGGGGCTTCAGGGGGCAAGATGGAGGAATCTGGGCATGTCCAGCCTTTCTCCTTCTTCTTCTTCTTGGCCTCCATCTTCTGGTTGATGTTGGCACTTTGAGAATTGTCTAGAGTAGAAGCTCACTGTCTAACATAGATGGTAGAGATTGGAAAGTGATTGTAAATATTGTACAGGTAGTTTTTAGTATAAAAAGATAACACCACCCCAGGGGAGGCAGAGTGCCTTAGACTGTCTTGCTGAGCAGACATTGGCAGGACGGGAGAAAGAATTTTATAGATAAGATACAATAAACAACCTTGAGACTGAGAAATTAAGAGCTCTGACTCCTTCTTCAACCACCGGGCTGGGACAAGAGACTTTTTAACTTATCTCAGGGTCACTCTGACCAGCTAGAGAGCCCGAGAGCATGAGTCCGTAAGATGAAATCTTGAAGATTGGGTCCAAAACATAAATATCCTTGTTGGCCGTGTCCTCTTGGCCAAGAAATCCTTCAAAGCTCTTGTAACTACAAGTCTTGCGGCCCTGTGAGCCATGCGGTGGAGATGTGAGCCCAACTCAACCTTCCTGCCTATGTAGAAGAGAAAAAAAAGCAATGGCATCATCTAAAAAACTCAGAGGTCCACTCTCCAGCTTGTTCCAAACCCCTTCCAATCCCCCAAAGTGTGATTTAGCTACAAATAGATGACAAGGACTCTTAGGGCTGCCTCTTTGATTCCAGAGCGGCTGCTTTAGAATCTTTCACATAACCCTGTGTAGTTAGGTACCAGAAATGGATCATTTGAAGAAACTTTCCCAACTGACTTGCATGGAGGCTTGTTTGAAGGGTGTTTGAATGGAAAGCCTCCCAGCAGAGGTCTGGGCTTTGGCCTAGCTGTGTCCCCTGCTGATTGTGAAGTGTGTCATCAGCTGAAGGGCTATCTGGGCTAAAAATATCATCCAGTCAATTGGACTTGCTCTTTTTGGCCTATAAAAGCTGGACCCACTTTTGGGGCAAATTTGGAGACCTCATCTATGGGTGGATGGACCACCGAGGATTTTCCCAGTTGTTGACCTGAATGGTTCTCCAGGTCCCTGGAGTAAAACGGGGCTGCCCAGCAACTGCGCATCTGCAAGATGACAAACAATTGTCTTGGTTTGAAGAGACAGGTGTCTGCTAAGGCAGGCAGAAGTCTTCTCTGAAATGGAAAATGTAAATGCCCTCCCTTCAAATGATTCTCATTTAGAAATTCAAATGCTCTCAGGGAAAGATATGGGGATAGGCCTGAGCCCGCAGCGCAGGGCAGTCTTTGCTTATGGTCTGAGACTTTCCTAAAGATCCTGTCAGGCTGTCTTAGACACCAGGGGCCAGGGATTCCTTCCAAGCTGGGCCACTTTGGCTGGCCCGGGGCCAGCCCCAGGGCAGGAGGCAGTGTGTGCAAGGCCCCTGGGTGGCACGC
This sequence comes from Ammospiza nelsoni, assembly GCF_027579445.1. Classification (NCBI taxonomy): domain Eukaryota; kingdom Metazoa; phylum Chordata; class Aves; order Passeriformes; family Passerellidae; genus Ammospiza; species Ammospiza nelsoni. Next base: position 771,698 of record NW_026683193.1, read on the forward strand.
TGCAGCACGGTCACCGTGCCATGGAATGGAACCCGGTCACCAAGGTCCCTTTGTGACACGTGGGAAATAGAAGCTTGCCCGGGTGCTGGGAACAGGCAACGGGGCACAACGGGACAGAGCAGTGCTGTGAGGAGCCCCCACACAGCGCACTCGTTGCCGTCTGACCAGGAGCTTTTCTGCAGCCTTGTTCCTTCAGCTGAGCTCGAGGCCAGAGCACAGGACTCGGTGACCCGTGGCCTTCCGAGGCTTCTATTCTGCAGCTGCCCTCAAGGGCAGAGCGTGGCACTTGGTGCCCCAGAGCTTTCCCAAGGCGTCTCTCCTGCAAGTAGCTCCTGTCACAGACATGGAGCAGAGACCCCCGAGAGTTTTCAAGATGGCCTGGGTGGAGGAGGAGGAGGAGGAAGAAGGACCTGGAGCAGCCCCAGCACAGGAGACTGAAGAGGTGGTGCCCTTCCATCCACCACAGCAGGGTGAGTGGCACAGCTGGGCTGCAGGGCTGGAGCCTGCAGCCAACTTGGCCCCATGCCATGCCATGCCATGCCATGCCATGCCATGCAATGCCATGCCATGCCATGCCATCCCCTGGGAAAATGCCCACGGACAGGCGGGAAGAGGGGCCGCGCAGAACACCCCACAGCGGCCTCACTCTATCCCCCTGGGGCATCCCAGGGCTCTGCCTGCCTGGGGAGCGCAGGCCTGGGCTGTGTTCTCCGGCCTCTCCCGCAGCCCCTCATCTCTGGCTGTGCTCCCTCTTTGCCAGATGAAGCTGCGGAGCGCACACAAGAGCAGGAATCCAGCCGTGGCCGCTTCCACAGAACAGCGCAGGTACCTGCAGCCACCTGCACCTGGGCTGGGCCTGCTGTCCCTGCTCAGCCCAGCACCGTGTGTGCAGCACTCCATGCAACATCCCCGGCTTCTTGCCCTTCTCCTACAGCTCGTTTGCAACTTCATCCGGAGCATTCGGCAGGAGGAGACCCGCACCATGGGCACTGGGCTCAGAGCTCACTCCGAGCTCCTCAAGCATGAGACCAGTGCCGCCCTGCTGGATTTGCTCCTGGAGAAGGGTGTTGCCAGGCCAGAACAAGTAAGCAGCCTGGGGCCAGGCTTCAATTCCCCCATGAGTTACGTGGCTTCCCCAGCCACGCCTGCTGGTCCCTCAGAGCCTTTGAGGCCATGGCAGTGCATTTCTCTGGGGAGCCTGGGGACATTGCTCTCTCTGGCAGCGTTCCAAGTCTCCCCGTGCCTCCTGCAGGTGCCTGCCATGGTGAGGTACATTCACCGATGGCTCCTGGCCAACGATTCTGCCGAGCACAGGCTGGACAAGGCCCTGCTGAAACTCACCAAAGCACACCCAGCTGACGCAGTCGTGACGCTCCTGCGTGTTGCCCCGTCCTGTGACAGGTATGGGGCCCACCTGCCCAGAGGCCTCAGGCCTCCCAAGCCCATCACCCTCTACCGCCTGGCCCAGGTGTCTGAGCAACAGAGAGTTCCAGAACCCTCTGGCTGCTGCCTTTCTCAGCCCTGGCATGTCAGCCCCTGAGCCTGCTGCCCTGCTGCCTTGCTGCCCCTCAGGGCCTGTCCTCACAGAGCTGGGCTGCCTGGCTGCTGCCAGCAAGGGCCAGTGGGCAGAGGCAGAGCCGGCAGTCAGCCCGGGCCCCTAGGGATGCCCAGGCCACGATGCTGTGTCTGGGACCCCCCATGAGACAGAGCTCTTACCCCGCAGAGCTGCCATCTCCATGTGGAAGACCATCATGTGCTCGTCCAGGACTGCCGAGCCAGTGCAGCTGATCCTCCTGGATGTGCTAGGGAGCTGGCCAGAGTACAGCACGTGCACCTCGGACGGGGACAAAACGGCTGTCTTTGCCCTGGCTGTGAGTTTCCGCAACTGGCCTTTGCTGGCCCCAAGGCCGCCTCTCCAGCAGCTCTCCATCCTCCTTCCCCCACTGCATCTGCCTGCCTCAGGCCCTGGCCGGAAACCTGGCCCAGGGGCAGCTTCAGGCCCACCAGGCCCCGCGCTCCCCCTGCCTCTCTCCGGGCCTCTCCCTGCCACGTTCGGGCCCTGCCACACGGACACCTCGGCACTGAGCGCTGTCTCGGGGGGCTTTGTCCTTTGCAGGCAACCGTGGTGATGTGGAAGATCCTCCAGGAGTCCCCTGTCCCACGTGTAGTGAGGCCATATTTCCCCCGCCTTTTTGTTCATCTGCTCTTCCAAGTGTTCTCCAGCACAGAAGAGATGCCAGAGGAAGTCCAAACCTTCCGGAAGGATTGCCTGGAAGAGCACGGTCTTGCCACCAGCCCCAACAGGTGCTCCATCCCACTCCTCCTGTCCTTGACACGTGGCCTGCAAAGGAGCCAGTGCTGCCAGTGTGACCCGGGCTTTGCTGTGCACACAGGTTTGCAGTGCAGACTCTGAAGTCCCTGCTCTGCCAAAAGCAGTACAAGGATGTGGTGGTGTCAGTGGAACGCAAGCGTGGCTGGGACACGCTGCTCTGTGCTGACACCCGCCACTATGCTGTGGGTCTACTGGCCAGGTGAGACTCTCTTTCTCTCCATTGATCCTGCCATTTGTGCTCTGTGCCCGAGCTGTCCCACACATTCCCCAAGGCCCTGGGACACACTGAGGGACGGCTAACGACAGACTGAGGGACGGCCAAGCAGACTGGAAAAGGCTGGGAAGGGAGAGAGCACAGGAGGAGACACCTCCTAAAGGGCCCAGGTGCCCTTGCAGGGTGGTGGTAAAAGACCACCAGGCTCTGTAAGCCTGTCCTTGGAGAGATTTGCTCAGCTTCCTGGTCCCTTTTTTGCCCTCCTAGGGAGATGCGCCATGCTTGTCATCGGTTGTGTTCCAGTATTGCACTCCACCTCCTCTGGCTGCTCAGCACACAGGAGCCACACTGGGATCTGCCCACCCTGGCATTCCTCGTGGAGATGAGCCGGGTGTCCAGCGCTGCCTTGCTGAGCAGCCTCCCAGCTCTCTGCCCTCTCGTGGCAGCAGCCGCCTGGGACGGTGCCCGCACCCTGTGCTGCTGCTGCTGCTGCTGCTGCTGCTGCGTCCTGGGCCCAGCCCTGTGCGGCTGTGGGCTCCTGCTGGCCGGCTCCCCCGTCACTGGCCTGTGCCTTTCAGGTCCTCGTGTGCCTGGATTCTAGTGAATGTGGCGACAGTGTTGTGAAGGTCTCTTCAAGGTACCTGCAGAGCGAGTGCAGGGAGAGGCGTCGCCTGGCGCTCAGGGCCCTTCTCGAGCTCATTGATGATCCCTCAATGGTGAGAAGGGGGCAGTGGCTGAAGCTGCGCTGGGAACGCAGTCACTTGGCCTGACCTGGGCTTTGGCCACTGGGGCAGCTGCTCCCAGCTCTCCTGCCTCCTGCTTCAGCTGCCCCAGTGCTTCAGGACAGTCCTTTGGCCTCTGGGCCCTGTGGCAGTAGGGTGGGACTTCACAGACTTGTGTTCCACACAGGCCGAAAGAATGTGGAGCTTGACCAAAAGCCTCATGCACCTACTGGGGGACAATGATGCAGAGATAGCTGGGATGACACTCATCACACTCAGCTTTATACTCCTGCACAAACACATTCTGTTGTCAACCCCCATTGCCATGCAGCTGGCTGAGGCACTCCTGCCACTCTTTGACCACGTAAGGCTCCGTGCCCCCAGCTACAGCCACTGGCTGCTGCCTGGAAACTGTGTGCCCTGTGCATTTCCAGCCCTGTGCCCAGGGCGCCCTGGAGGAGCCAATGCTGAAGTGTTTTTTCTTTTTTTTTTCATCTAGGATAATAGCCAGGTACAGCTGCTCTCCATAAAACTCTTCCGAGACATGATGGAGTATTTGGAAGAGAGAGAAAAACCTTTGGAAAGCCCTGTGCAACAGAGCCTGCTTCCACTCTTCTTCCACTGCAATGATGAGAATCAGCATGTGGCAGAGGTGAGGACTCCTGGGCTGCTGCTGTCCGCCCGGCAGGGGGCTCGGCTGCCTCCTGCCCTGCGCCTGCTGGACCGCAGCCTCCTGCAGGCCATGGCAGGGCGAGGCGGGTCCCGTGCCCTGGGCTGCGGGGCCATCTCCGCGTCTCTGCTGCTCTCCAGGCTTCTCGGGAAACGCTGCTTTATGCGGTCAAGTTCATGAAGAGGAGGGATCTGAAAAAGCTGCTGAAGGAGCAGAAACTGTGGAAGTTCAGCAAGTGCCTGGTAAGGACGGCCTGGAATCCCCAACTCAGCCAGGAGAAGGCCCCTGAGGGCGGTGCTCAGTGTGCGGGCTGGGCAGCTGTGCTCCTGCGCGCTGCTGCAGCCAGAGGCCGCGCGGGCTCTTCTCCAGGCCAGGGCGGGGCGCTGAGCCCGCGCCAACCCTTCCCTTCTGCCGCTCTCTCCAGCTGGCAGAGGACAGCAGCAGAGCGTCCGAGCACCTGCGCCGGGCCCTGCGCTACCTGGAGAGCCCACAGGAGCCCCTGCGAGAGGCGGCCATCAGGTTCATGGGTGAGTTACGAGCCCGGGCTCCCTCCCCAGCCCGCCGCAGCTCGGCCCCAGCCCCGCCTGTTGCCCCGGCAGCGGCAGCCGGGCCCGGCGCCGTGGAGCCCCGCCTGGCCTGGGCATTGCTGCTGCCGCCCTCTGACAGCCGTGCCCTGGGGCGACAGCGCGCTGCATGGGCTGAGCTGAGCGCTGCCGGGCCAGCAGCCCGTGTGGCCACAGTGCCGGCAGCGCCGCTGGCAGGGAGCTGTGACGCTGGGGCCGTGACAGACTCTGTGTTCACAGGCATGGCCGGGCGGCACCTGAGGGGGCAGCAGCAAGAGCTGCAGCGGATCTGCACTGGTGAGTGAGGGCAGCGGGCTGACAGCGGGGGCTGCCGGGGGGAGCTGCAAGCCCTGCCCCGGCTGCGGAGGGCTCTGCTCCCGTGGGCAGAGCGCACGGAGATTTCAGGGCCACGTGGGCCATTCGTGGCCAGCAGCTTCGGGCTGATCCCCTTGCTCCCTTTGCTCCCTCCTGGCCATGGCAAGAGCCGGCTTGGCATGGCACTTGCAGGGGGCTCTTCCTCGGCTCCCTGCAGCTCCAGCTTCTGACCGTGCCTCTGTTCCTCTCTCTCGCAGCCCTGGAAGACAAAACGAATGACGTCAGCCTCGCCGTCGGAAGCCTGGCAATTCAAACGCTGTGCATCCTCAGGTCAGGAGAGCGGGCTCCCATCTCCAGGTTCCAGTGGCTCCAAAATCACCTGCGCAGGGCATGGAAGTGAAGCCCTAAAGCAGATAGCCTTCCAGAAGTAATGGGTTAAAACATGGAATGAGAGGCATGTAAAGAAGGGCCTAGCACTAGAACACACGGAGAAAGCACAGCACTAGGAAAACAGAGCAATAAATTAGATAAAAGGTAGAGCATCATGACAGGGGAAGAGATAGGTATAGGAGAAACTAATAAGCTAAGCGGGTTTAGAGCCAGCAATGTCAAAACGACCCTAAGTGTTTTGCCAAGCCACGGGATCTAAGCCAAATACACCGGGAATTGACCAAATTAGGAAAAGAGTTCAAAAGTTTAAAGAGGAAGACTCATCGGAAAGACCCCGTCTATGATGAAGGCAACAGGAACGACCACCTGAAAATTCTCCAAAAGAGATGTCTCCACCTACGCTCCGCCCACGCTCCGCCTACACCACGCCCCATATGAATATGCATGATTATGTATCTGATCTGATGTAATCCTATACCCAAAATTGTATATAAGGCTTGCTTTTGCTATGTGAACTCAGAAATCCATTTTTGTGATTTCTCCGACGCGTCCCTAATAAAAATACCTCCTGCTTAATTGACTTAAGCTGAGTCTGATTAGGCAGTTACTCTGCCTGTTTGGGGCAAAATTCGGCATCATTTTCTGGCAACCCAGATGGGACCAGACAGGAGATCCGGGCCCTGAGGTCCCCCCGGGCCGGGTCCGGGGTTGGGATTCTCTGGGCGCCCCTGACGAATTTTTTTGTCAGAAGAGACCCCCCTGGACCGGCGCCTTGGTGGACGGAGGGTTCCCTGCATCTCCTGCTTCAATTAAGAGGTATTGTAATTGTTTATTGGTTTTATTGGTATGGAAACGGGGGTCAGACGTGACCGCCCGAAGGGAAAGCTGGGGGACGCCCCGGTAACGAATCCCAGCTGGGTTAAAACCCCAGCACTGGGTTGCTAGCATTGGGTTGCTAGCATTGGGTTGCTAGCATTGGGTTGCCAGGGTTAGATTCCCGGCATTGTTTTTGTAGAGAAAAGGATAAAGTCCTGCTGAAAGAAGTATTTGTTTATCTTGGTATTTTTGGTCTGTATGGGAAACTGTTTTAACATTGTGTTTGATGTTGTAATACTGTGAATTAAGGGTTAAGAACTGAAACTGCTATCTGAAGAGGTCTGTCAGCCAGTGATCTTTTGTGTCTGTTCTATGTGTTTGTTGCAAAATCTTACAGAAAACATCTTGCTGCTCTCTCTATAATTTTTAGAAGAGAATAAGTTGATAGATATCCGGAAGAAAATTGTGACCCCCTGCAATTGTTACACTGTCTACGGTTGCGATTGCACGAATCTGGCAAACTGGTGTCTCACGGTCTGTAGGTGACCTCGCGTGACCAAACCCGGTAACAGTCTGTTCTGATATAGACCATAAGGTAGGAATTCCTTTATAAAGGTGTGCGTGTATGGTTGAGAGTGAATGAGACGCAGCATCGCTGTGACACGAGAAGCCAGGACAAAAGCGACTGAAAATTGTGTGTGAAGTGTTAAACCAACACAGGGAATAACTATGGGAAGTCAACAGAGTAAGGACGTAAATATGAAAACCCCCTTAGGATGTATCCTAAAACACTGGAAGGACTTGGGAGGGATCCCGGGGGGAAACATAAGTAAAAAGACACTCCTTAAATATTGTACGCAGTGGTGGCCGTTGTACAAGTTAGATGACAATGAGAAATGGCCGCCGGAGGGAACAACTAATTATAATACTATTTTGCAATTGATGCTTTTCCTTCGCCGACTTAACAAATGGGACGAAGTGATGTATGCTGACATGTTCTTTACCCTAAGAAATAAACCGGAGTGGCAAAAAGAGTGCGGGGTAAATGTAGCACCTCAGGACCCCCTAGTGCTAGCCCTGGAAAAAGATAAGAAAGGTTCAAAGCCTAAAGAACGGTGCTGTGATGCATGTAGCATTGGGCAACAATGTCTTAAATTGACAAGAAGGGATAGTGGAAAGGAGAGCGAAATAAGCCTGTGGGAATACCATCCATTCGCCCCAGGACGGGAAGGGCCTCTTCCCAGGCCAAGGGAGGAACAAGGGGATCCTAGCCCCTTAAAGGAGCTGGAACGATGGTGGAAATCTAAGTTTGGGCACAGTCCTCAGAAACTAGATAACACTTGGGAGGAGGATAGTCCATTAAAATCGGGGATGGACAAGAAGGAAAGCAGCCCGCAGGGACCAGATAGTCCACAGGGGTCGGGAAGCTACAAGGATGCTGACAGCCCACCCAGATTGGAAGTTGAGAGGGAAGAAGGCAGCCCACATGGAACAGAGAGTCGAGGGGAGACACGCAGCCTCCCCGAACTAAGTCCATATGGGGATGGTAGTACACCCAGAAGTGGAGGTTTTGGGAAATCAGGTACCTGTAGAATAGAAACTAGCACACCGAGGACTGGGGATAACTCACTGGGAGGCAACGTCTCTAAGCTAAGGTATAGTGAGAAGAATGACACTGAGACATGCGAAAGGGAGGCAGAGAACAACTCACAGAAGCTGAATATAATAATTCAGATAGAGGATAAGAGAGATGGAAGGGGAACAGAAGATGAGGACAGTAGCCCGGAACAGGATAGGCGCCGGCAGATGCGAGAAGAAAGGCGACAGATGCAGAGCGAGGCACGGCTGGACTGTGTAAACCATGCCAGGGGGGTAGTAGGAAAGGAGTTAACAGAAATAGAAGGTGAAGATGAAGAACAGGGAAAGGGAAAGAGAAAAGAGAAGAGAAAGAATAGGGAAGACATTGAGGCACAGGAAGATCCTGGGGAAGGGACTAGTCATTCGTATTATACCAGATCTGTGGCACGGAGGGAAGCAAAGCAAGAAGAGGAACGGAACCATACAATAGCTCCTCTCCGACAACTTATGCCAATGGTAGGAGAAAGGACCAGGGTAAAGGTACCGTTCTCCACAAGTGATCTGAACAATTGGAGGGATGAGGCAAGGAACTTCAGGAGGAATCCAGAGGGAGTAGCGAAGAGGTTTGAATTAATGGCAAAGAATTTAGATATTGATTGGGAAGATATAGAGGTGATGTTGTCAGAATTGACAGATACAGAAAGGGAACTCGTATTGGAAACGGGAAAACGACATGCTCAAGTATTATCAGGGAGACTAGAAGATAATTTCCCCAGTAGTAAACCAGAATGGGATCCGGGCAACGAAGAGCACTATCGACGATTGGTGCAGTACAGAAAGCTGATAGCGATGGGCTTGCGTAATGCGATCCCTAAGGCTATCAATTGGTCGATGTTATATGACATTAGGCAGGGAAAGGATGAGACCCCGTCAGAGTTTTTGGATAGACTTAGGGCAGCCATGAGACAATACACACCCCTGGACCCGGCAACGGAAGAAGGGAAACAACACCTGTTAGGATTAATGATGGGACAAAGTAACCCAGACATCAGAAAGAAATTGCAAAAGCTTGAACATCCAGAAAATAAAAACCTGGAGGCCTTGCTGAATGAGGCATGGAAGGTATATAATAATAGAGAAGTTGAGGAGAAGAAAAGGGAGGACAGGAGGATAGCTCGAGTAGTGGCTGTGGCAGTGGCAGCTCAGAAGACAGGTTACTCAAAACCTGGAACCAGGGGTAGGGGTAGAGGCTACCCGGTGAGAGGGGGAGGGAGGTTCCAACCCCACCCAGCTAGAGTAGGGCCAGATCAATGTGCATACTGCCTACAGACGGGACACTGGAAACAGGAATGCCCCCAGTTAAAGAGAAGGCTAATGGCCACCACTACCACCACAGAGCAAGAAAGTGAATGAGGGGGACCGGTGGGCCATACCCTAGCAGACCCACTGGTTAAAATGGAGCTAGGGGAAGGTAAAAAGGAATTGGACTTTTTGATTGATACGGGAGCAACCTTTTCAGTTTTAAATCAAGAATTGGTACCTAAAAGTGATGAATTTGTACAAGTTGTGGGAGCAACAGGCCAACCAGAAAAAGCTTACTTTTTGAAACCTATCAAATACAAAATTGGGAAACAAATGGGAATACACCAGTTTCTGTATTTGCCAAATTCGCCAAAACCTCTACTAGGGAGAGACTTACTAGAGAACTTGGGAGCCATAATAAAGTTCAAAAAGGACAGATTTGAATTTCAAGTAAAAGAAGAACAACTGATTACAGCCCTAAGCCTAACAATCAGTTGTGTGAAACCTAAACCTGAGAATCACAATTTTGAGCGAGTCCTGAGCGAGGCATACCCATTAGTATGGGCTACTGATATACCTGGAAAATCAAAACAAGCAGCACCGATTGTTGTTGAACTTAAAGACGGGGCAAGACCGGTGGTAAGAAAACAATACCCTTTGAGAATAGAAGACAGGAAGGGGATTGAGCCCATAATCAAAAGGTTTCTGGAACTGGGGTTATTGGTAGAATGTGAATCGGATTTTAATACACCAATCTTGCCAGTAAAGAAACCTAATGGAGCTTATAGACTAGTTCAGGACTTGAGAGCAGTAAACGAAATAACCAAGATATTACATCCTTTAGTTGCTAATCCATACACGCTTTTAACTAGACTCAAGGATAATTTGGCCTGGTTCACTGTATTAGACTTGAAAGATGCATTCTTCTGCCTTCCCTTAGCTCCCGAGAGTCAAAAGATTTTTGCCTTTGAATGGGAATCTGTAGATAAAGGAAGAAAGACCAACTTACCTGGACGGTATTGCCCCAAGGATGGGCGAACTCCCCTACGATTTTTGGGAATCAGTTAGCCAAAGAATTAGAACAGTGGGAAAGGCCGCTGGGAGATGGCACCCTTCTGCAATACGTAGATGACCTCTTAATAGCAACAGTGACAGAGGAAGAATGCATTGAATGGACTATTTCCTTGTTAAATTTCCTGGGTTTAAGTGGATACCGAGTCTCTCAACAGAAAGCACAGCTGGTGCAAAAAGAAGTGGTGTATCTGGGATACGAAGTCTCCAGAGGACAGCGATCCCTGGGAGCAGCTAGGAAAGAGGCCATCTGTCAAATGCCTAAACCAGAGACAGTGAGAGATCTGCGCGCCTTTCTGGGGATGACAGGTTGGTGTCGGCTATGGATCTACCAGTACGGAATACTTGCTAAACCACTGTACGATTTGTTGAAAGAAACTAAGGATGTTCTAGTTTGGACTCCCGAGGCAGAAGGGGCCTTCAAGAAGTTGAAGCTGGAGCTAATGAGAGCACCGGCTTTAGGTCTCCCAGATGTATCAAAACCATTCTGGCTGTTCTCCCATGAACGACAAGGGATGGCCCTAGGAGTCCTGGCACAGCAGTTGGGAACACACAAGAGAGCTGTGGCCTACTTCTCCAAGCGATTGGATGAAGTAAGTAAAGGATGGCCAGGCTGTCTGAGGGCAGTGGCTGCAGTGATAATTAACATAGAAGAGGCCAGAAAGCTCACACTGGGCCAAAAGATGACTGTGTTAGTATCTCACACTGTGTCGGCTGTGCTGGAACAGAAAGGCAACCATTGGTTGTCCCCTTCCAGATTCCTAAAATACCAGGCCATCTTGGCTGAATCAGATGACGTAACCATTCAGGTAACTAACATTGTGAACCCAGCTTCATTTCTAGAAGGGAGAGCCCCAGCAGAACCCATCGAACACGACTGCCTGGAAACAATTGAAGCCGTCTATTCCAGTCGCCCAGATCTCAAAGAAGAGCCGCTCGAAGGTGCGGACAACTGGTTCTCAGATGGCAGCAGCTTCGTGAAGCAAGGAGTAAGAATGGCTGGCTATGCAGTCACCACTACAGAAAGGGTAATTGAGTCAAACCCCTTGCCTGCAGGGACCTCAGCCCAAAAGGCAGAGCTGATAGCTCTGACCCGAGCCCTGGAATTGGCAGAAAACATGCAAATTAATATATGGACAGACTCTAAATATGCCTTCTCTGTTGTACATGCTCATGGGGCCATCTGGAAAGAAAGAGGACTATTGACTACACAAGGAAAAACAGTCAAACATGCAGAAGAGATTCTGCGATTGCTAGAGGCGGTCCAACTCCCAGCACAAGTGGCCATAATGCATTGTAAAGGACATCTGAAAGGTAACACTATTCCAGAAATAGGGAACAGGAAGGCAGATACAGAAGCTAAATTGGCTGCCACAAGGAAAAGAGAAGTGGAAATAGTGGCCCTAATACCAGGAGAGCTGGATACCAATATCAAGCCAGAATACCAAGAATCAGATCATAGGTGGATTCAAAAGAATAAAGGTAAACTGTTAGACAGTGGATGGGGACAATTAGAAACAGGACAGTTGATAATACCAGGGAACATAATGTGGCAGATTGTGAAGGCGGAGCATGAAAAGGCCCATTGGGGTCTAGATCCGCTTTATCAACATTTGCAAGCCAGGATAGCAGGACCGAAATTATTTACTACTGTAAAGCACGTCACATCCCAGTGCGAGCGGTGTCTGAAAAATAACCCGAACACAGGAACCAAAGTACATCAAGGAGCCATAAATCGAGGTAAATTCCCAGGTGAAGTATGGCAAATTGATTTTTCTGAACTCCCAAGAAAAGGGGGGTTTCGGTATTTGTTGGTACTAACTGATACATTTTCTGGGTGGCCTGAAGCATTCCCTTGTAGGACAAATAAGGAAAGAGAAGTGACTAAAGTACTGTTGAATGAAATTATTCCACGGTTTGGGGTACCAAAGAGCATTTCTTCGGATAGAGGTACACACTTCTGTGCAAAAGTGGTGAGAGCAATAAGCAAAGCATTACAAATCAAATGGCAACTACACACACCTTATCGTCCACAGGCCAGTGGGCAAGTGGAAAAGATGAATCATCTCATCAAGCAGCAAATTGCCAAAATATGCCAGGAGACTAATTTGCAGTGGTATCAGGCTTTGCCTATTGCTCTGCTTAGGCTGAGAGTCAAACCAAGATCAAAAGAAAAGTTAAGCCCATTTGAAATTTTGTATGGTAGACCTTATGCTATGCAAGTTGTAAATGGGGACGCTATAGACCAAATCGGTAATCAGTATATTTATGATTATGTAATTACGGTGGGGAAACAGTTTGATAAGAATGCTACTGTGGTGATAGGGCACCAACCTAAACAACCCGACTGCAAATTGCATCCGTTTAATCCCGGTGATTGGGTGTATGTTAAGAATCTTTTAGGAAAACCCCTACAAGAGAAGTGGGAGGGACCTTTCCAAGTACTGCTGACTACCTTCACTGCGGTTCGGATCAAGGAGCGACCCACGTGGATCCATTACTCACGAGTCAAGAAAGCTCCAGAGAATAAAAAAGAGGAGCAGACATCATGATCCTGACTCCACCTCAGATCTTCACAACCCTGATCATTGGACTAATGATAAGTATAGTGCTTCCCCAAGGCTCTGTCTCAATAGACCCATGGTCTCATGCGCACCAGTGTATCCACCCAGAATTGGGAACGAGAGGGCCCTATTTCGAGGTTTATGCCTTACGTAACAATCAGCCATATGCAAGTAAAGTGTGGGATCAGCCCTCCATGGTAGCATACAAGGGAGACCAAGTCCAAATTGGGTGTCGAGAACTTGACCCAGAGGAAGGGAAAACAAGGCGGCTAGTATTAACAATTAAACCCTTGATGCCAGCCTTTAAACATAACCTAATTACCTTTAGTCCAGTGAAAATGGGCAGGCCCACAGTCTGGATCCAGCAAAAGGGCCCAATTTCATGTCAGTGGAGCGACTTCAGGGAGGATCCACCTGGATCACAACAACCGATAAAGGGGGTGATTTATAGAGAAGATTCACTTGGGGAGCTACGCCCTCAAAACATAACCTATGACCCTCACCCCCTTCTCCATTCTCCGGGAGAAATTGTAATATCTAGTGGTCCTGAGGGAGGAAAAGCACTGTGTGAGATGGCATTTAGATTGGATCAGTCAATGACGTTCACATGTGAAAGGGAGTTGAAAACACTGGGACAGGATATTAGCTCCCTCGGGCGTGCTCTCGGGCGTGCTGTCGATTATAGGATACAATTACCAGAAGACGTGATCCCATTGTATCCAGATCTAGACTTGCCTCAAGAAACCACCCTACCAGTGGAGTGTAAAGCAGTACACAACCTAACCTTTATAGGGCCTCAGGTGATAAGAAAATCTAACGAACTAAAATTATTGTTAGACCCCACTTATTCCCTGAAAAAGGTGCAAATGAACATTCACACCGATATTACATATTTGCAAAAGGATTGCCGACCATTTATACAGCAAAGCCTTAAGGGATGGAATGCATGGCTAGCGACAAGGTCTCATCACAGAAAAACAAAAAGAGATCTAAGTGGGTGGATTGGCACTGGATTTGGCATAGTAAACACAATAGATCAAGAGGTATTAGTAAACAAATTAAGTACCGTCACATCGAGCTTAGGAAAGCTTAAGGTGCCTCTCAGTACATCCATGCTTACATTAGCTGAAACACAATCGCTAGTGGTGAAATTACTAACCATGGTAGCGAACCACACTGCAGAGGATTTTGTGAAGCTCGCTAACTACACAGGGGAGCTTGGAAAGACATTGCACTCGCTATCCAATGCTCTCAGACGCAACAATGGGTACAGTCAGTAGCGGCAGGAATAATGAGAGAAGGAACGGCAGGTATATTACCTCAAGAAATAAGGGAAACAATATTAAAGGACAATCATACTACACGATTTGAAAGGGACCATCAAGCTTGGTGGCAATTAGTAAACTTCACTTACGAACCTCAACAAGAACACGTTGAAGCTTATGTCCTCACCATTAGTGCGGCAGAGGAAAGAGGTATCTTTCCCATCCTCACTTTAGGGACAATACATCAAGATATCATTGTCAGGCCAATAAACCATAACGTCTGGGCCAGTTATGATTACACCAAAAATAAGTGGCAATCGGTTAGCACAGAAGCATGCATCCCTAGAGGACAATTAGGCTATGTTTGCGAAAATGCTGTGGTAGAAGCCGAAGATTTATGCTTAGATGCTGAAAATAGTGTATGTACCTTAGAAATGCTTCCGCATGATAGAACACAATCACAAGTTTACTATATAGGAAATGGGTGTGCTTGCGTAAGGACAGCTTGTGACAACGTCACTATAGATAATTGCCTAGAAGAGACTAACAATACTAACTTTTGTGTATGCAACTTTACCAAGATCATAGGTTGTGATTTTCATTACACTGTCCCAATAACCACCCAACAGCTAATTAACGCAAATTTCAACCTATATCAAGAGATACCGAAATTACAAATAGGGATGGACGTCAAAATTCTCAAAGCAATGCTTGCACACCCTGAAGTAAAGAAATTGGTGCAAAAGGTGAATCAAACAACTAAACGAATGGTATGGCAGATAGAACACAATTCAGAAAAGATAAAGAATGTCCTGACCGAAGTAGAACAAGTAGGCCAGCATCACTGGTGGGACATCTTTACAGGATACTCCCCAACAGCTACACAGGTCTTCCATTACCTGGTGCACCCAATGCTAGTAGTAATTGTAGCTTTGTTATTACTAACTCTTACAAACATTTGTTTGTGGTGGAGACGAAGGGGCATAATGAAGAGGACCAAAATGATTTGGGCAATGGTACGAGCCTATCAGCGTCCTGTGGGACCAGAACTTGACGAAAGAATTCGTAAGTTACAAGAAAAAGGGGGGAAATGAAGCCCTAAAGCAGATAGCCTACCAGAAGTAATGGGTTAAAACATGGAATGAGAGGCATGTAAAGAAGGGCCTAGCACTAGAACACACGGAGAAAGCACAGCACTAGGAAAACAGAGCAATAAATTAGATAAAAGGTAGAGCATCATGACAGGGGAAGAGATAGGTATAGGAGAAACTAATAAGCTAAGCGGGTTTAGAGCCAGCAATGTCAAAACGACCCTAAGGGTTTTGCCAAGCCATGGGATCTAAGCCAAATACACCGGGAATTGACCAAATTAGGAAAAGAGTTCAAAAGTTTAAAGAGGAAGACTCATCGGAAAGACCCCGTCTATGATGAAGGCAACAGGAACGACCACCTGAAAATTCCCCAAAAGAGATGTCTCCACCTACGCTCCGCCCACGCTCCGCCTACACCACGCCCCATATGAATATGCATGATTATGTATCTGATCTGATGTAATCCTATACCCAAAATTGTATATAAGGCTTGCTTTTGCTATGTGAACTCAGAAATCCATTTTTGTGATTTCTCCGACGCGTCGCTAATAAAAATACCTCCTGCTTAATTGACTTAAGCTGAGTCTGATTAGGCAGTTACTCTGCCTGTTTGGGGCAAAATTCGGCATCAGAAGACATGGCCCCGTCTGTCACAGCTCGGCTGCCTGCCCTGCCAGAGCTCTGTGGAGAGCTGATCCCAGAAGCTCTTTTTGCTGGGGCCACCTGAGTCAGGTTTTATTTTGTTTTTCTTCAAGAATTTTTTTTCATTGTTTTTTTTTTTTTTTTTCTTTTACCATGTAAATATAGACTATGTTAACATACACAGACCAGACTCCCAGCATTTTTCTTTTGCTGCCCAGGGTCTGTAGGGCATAGGGGAGGAGGGGGAAATGGGTGCTTGCGCTCAGCCATCTGCCCAGGCGTGCAGTGGGCCAGGTGAAATGGCCAGAAGCCCCTTGGCCTTTGGTGGTTCTGCTGAAGCCTTTGTGCTGCCCAGAGAGCGGCTGGGCAGGGGCCGGAGCTGCGGGGATCCCTGCCAGAGCGGTGCCTGGAGATGGTCACAAGCCCTGTGCCAGGCAGGAAGCGCCAGCCGTGTCCTCCTGCCCATGTGCTGCTGGCTGCCTTGCTGAGGGCTCCCAGGTGCCTCTGGATGGGGCTGCTCTGGAGCTGCTGTGGGGCTGCGGCGCTGCTGCCGGGCGGCTTGGCCGGGCTGGGGCAGCCCCTGAGGGGCTGGGGCGCTGGCAAGCCCCGGGCAATGGGCTGTCAGAGGCCACAAGCAGCCGCCTTGTTCCTGCCACAGTTGACTTGCAAGACGCATCCTGGGCACTCTGCAACTAACAGCATCAGTGTTGTTGGAAACCCAAATGCAGAGAAATCTCAGACCTTTGGTCTTGTCAGCAAAGCTTAGAATTAAACACAGGATTTGATCTGAGACCTAGGAAAGGGCTCCCAAACTTAGGTGCTAGAAGCGAGAATGCGGACTTCTAGTTTATAGCAGCGACACGGGGAGAAAAGTTGAAGTGGAGGAAAGTTTAGAGTTTTCGAGTTCAAGATCTAGGAAGAAATCAAAGTAGTTACAATGCTAAACAAGAAGATTAGGATGCAGTGCTGTAGGTTTGTGTGTCATAGCATGATTGGCTAAGGAAGCTTACACTGTTAGCATGATGTGGGGACCCAGGAAATTCCTCTGGCTGCCCTGCAGGACTCGAGAGCCTGTCAGAGGGCTCAGAGACCTTGGCACAGAGCCCAAGACCCCCGTGCCTTTGATTTAGCACTTGGAAAAAACAATCACCAACCTTGTATGAAGAATGACCAGCCACAAAAAATGAAGTAGAATGATAGTGAATTTATCCCAGAGTGGAAACATAGATTTTGAGGGTTTTTAGAATGGGGCTTCAGGGGGCAAGATGGAGGAATCTGGGCATGTCCAGCCTTTCTCCTTCTTCTTCTTGGCCTCCATCTTCTGGTTGATGTTGGCACTTTGAGAATTGTCTAGAGTAGAAGCTCACTGTCTAACATAGATGGTAGAGATTGGAAAGTGATTGTAAATATTGTACAGGTAGTTTTTAGTATAAAAAGATAACACCACCCCAGGGGAGGCAGAGTGCCTTAGACTGTCTTGCTGAGCAGACGTTGGCAGGACAGGAGAAAGAATTTTATAGATAAGATACAATAAACAACCTTGAGACTGAGAAATTAAGAGCTCTGACTCCTTCAACCACCGGGCTGGGACAAGAGACTTTTTAACTTATCTCAGGGTCACTCTGACCAGCTAGAGAGCCCGAGAGCATGAGTCCGTAAGATGAAATCTTGAAGATTGGGTCCAAAACATAAATATCCTTGTTGGCCGTGTCTTCTTGGCCAAGAAATCCTTCAAAGCTCTTGTAACTACAAGTCTTGCGGCCCTGTGAGCCATGCGGTGGAGATGTGAGCCCAACTCAACCTTCCTGCCTATGTAGAAGAGAAAAAAAAGCAATGGCATCATCTAAAAAACTCAGAGGTCCACTCTCCAGCTTGTTCCAAACCCCTTCCAATCCCCCAAAGTTTGATTTAGCTACAAATAGATGACAAGGACTCTTAGGGCTGCCTCTTTGATTCCAGAGCGGCTGCTTTAGAATCTTTCACATAACCCTGTGTAGTTAGGTGCCAGAAATGGATCATTTGAAGAAACTTTCCCAACTGACTTGCATGGAGGCTTGTTTGAAGGGTGTTTGAATGGAAAGCCTCCCAGCAGAGGTCTGGGCTTTGGCCTAGCTGTGTCCCCTGCTGATTGTGAAGTGTGTCATCAGCTGAAGGGCTATCTGGGCTAAAAATATCATCCAGTCAATTGGACTTGCTCTTTTTGGCCTATAAAAGCTGGACCCACTTTTGGGGCAAATTTGGAGACCTCATCTATGGGTGGATGGACCACCGAGGATTTTCCCAGTTGTTGGGAATGGTTCTCCAGGTCCCTGGAGTAAAACGGGGCTGCCCAGCAACTGCGCATCTGCAAGATGACAAACAATTGTCTTGGTTTGAAGAGACAGGTGTCTGCTAAGGAAGGCAGAAGTCTTCTCTGAAATGGAAAATGTAAATGCCCTCCCTTCAAATGATTCTCATTTAGAAATTCAAATGCTCTCAGGGAAAGATATGGGGATAGGCCTGAGCCCGCAGCGCAGGGCAGTCTTTGCTTATGGTCTGAGCCTTTCCTAAAGATCCTGTCAGGCTGTCTTAGACACCTGGGGCCAGGGATTCCTTCCAAGCTGGGCCACTTTGGCTGGCCCGGGGCCAGCCCCAGGGCAGGAGGCAGCGTGCGCAAGGCCCCTGGGTGGCACGCTGCAGCACGGTCACCGTGCCATGGAACGGAACCCGGTCACCAAGGTCCCTTTGTGACACGTGGGAAATAGAAGCTTGCCCGGGTGCTGGGAACAGGCAACGGGGCACAACGGGACAGAGCAGTGCTGTGAGGAGCCCCCACACAGCGCACTCGTTGCCGTCTGACCAGGAGCTTTTCTGCAGCCTTGTTCCTGCAGCTGAGCTCGAGGCCAGAGCACAGGACTCGGTGACCCGTGGCCTTCCGAGGCTTCTCTTCTGCAGCTGCCCTCAAGGGCAGAGCGTGGCACTTGGTGCCCCAGAGCTTTCCCAAGGCGTCTCTCCTGCAAGTAGCTCCTGTCACAGACATGGAGCAGAGACCCCCGAGAGTTCCCACGATGGCCTGGGTGGAGGAGGAGGAGGAGGAAGAAGGACCTGGAGCAGCCCCAGCACAGGAGACTGAAGACGTGGTGCCCTTCCATCCACCACAGCAGGGTGAGTGGCACAGCTGGGCTGCAGGGCTGGAGCCTGCAGCCAACTTGGCCCCATGCCATGCCATGCCATGCCATGCCATGCCATGCCATGCCATGCCCTGCAATGCCATGCCATGCCATGCCATCCCCTGGGAAAATGCCCACGGACAGGCGGGAAGAGGGGCCGCGCAGAACACCCCACAGCGGCCTCACTCCATCCCCCTGGGGCATCCCAGGGCTCTGCCTGCCTGGGGAGCGCAGGCCTGGGCTGTGTTCTCCGGCCTCTCCCGCAGCCCCTCATCTCTGGCTGTGCTCCCTCTTTGCCAGATGAAGCTGCAGAGCGCACACAAGAGCAGGAATCCAGCCGTGGCCGCTTCCACAGAACAGCGCAGGTACCTGCAGCCACCTGCACCTGGGCTGGGCCTGCTGTCCCTGCTCAGCCCAGCACCGTGTGTGCAGCACTCCATGCAACATCCCCGGCTTCTTGCCCTTCTCCTACAGCTCGTTTGCAACTTCATCCGGAGCATTCGGCAGGAGGAGACCCGCACCATGGGCACTGGGCTCAGAGCTCACTCCGAGCTCCTCAAGCATGAGACCAGTGCCGCCCTGCTGGATTTGCTCCTGGAGAAGGGTGTTGCCAGGCCAGAACAAGTAAGCAGCCTGGGGCCAGGCTTCAATTCCCCCATGAGTTACGTGGCTTCCCCAGCCACGCCTGCTGGTCCCTCAGAGCCTTTGAGGCCATGGCAGTGCATTTCTCTGGGGAGCCTGGGGACATTGCTCTCTCTGGCAGCGTTCCAAGTCTCCCTGTGCCTCCTGCAGGTGCCTGCCATGGTGAGGTACATTCACCGATGGCTCCTGGCCAACGATTCTGCCGAGCACAGGCTGGACAAGGCCCTGCTGAAACTCACCAAAGCACACCCAGCTGACGCAGTCGTGACGCTCCTGCGTGTTGCCCCGTCCTGTGACAGGTATGGGGCCCACCTGCCCAGAGGCCTCAGGCCTCCCAAGCCCATCACCCTCTACCGCCTGGCCCAGGTGTCTGAGCAACAGAGAGTTCCAGAACCCTCTGGCTGCTGCCTTTCTCAGCCCTGGCATGTCAGCCCCTGAGCCTGCTGCCCTGCTGCCTTGCTGCCCCTCAGGGCCTGTCCTCACAGAGCTGGGCTGCCTGGCTGCTGCCAGCAAGGGCCAGTGGGCAGAGGCAGAGCCGGCAGTCAGCCCGGGCCCCTAGGGATGCCCAGGCCACGATGCTGTGTCTGGGACCCCCCATGAGACAGAGCTCTTACCCCGCAGAGCTGCCATCTCCATGTGGAAGACCATCATGTGCTCGTCCAGGACTGCCGAGCCAGTGCAGCTGATCCTCCTGGATGTGCTAGGGAGCTGGCCAGAGTACAGCACGTGCACCTCGGATGGGGACAAAACGGCTGTCTTTGCCCTGGCTGTGAGTTTCCGCAACTGGCCTTTGCTGGCCCCAAGGCCGCCTCTCCAGCAGCTCTCCATCCTCCTTCCCCCACTGCATCTGCCTGCCTCAGGCCCTGGCCGGAAACCTGGCCCAGGGGCAGCTTCAGGCCCACCAGGCCCCGCGCTCCCCCTGCCTCTCTCCGGGCCTCTCCCTGCCACGTTCGGGCCCTGCCACACGGACACCTCGGCACTGAGCGCTGTCTCGGGGGGCTTTGTCCTTTGCAGGCAACCGTGGTGATGTGGAAGATCCTCCAGGAGTCCCCTGTCCCACGTGTAGTGAGGCCATATTTCCCCCGCCTTTTTGTTCATCTGCTCTTCCAAGTGTTCTCCAGCACAGAAGAGATGCCAGAGGAAGTCCAAACCTTCTGGAAGGATTGCCTGGAAGAGCACGGTCTTGCCACCAGCCCCAACAGGTGCTCCATCCCACTCCTCCTGTCCTTGACACGTGGCCTGCAAAGGAGCCAGTGCTGCCAGTGTGACCCGGGCTTTGCTGTGCACACAGGTTTGCAGTGCAGACTCTGAAGTCCCTGCTCTGCCAAAAGCAGTACAAGGATGTGGTGGTGTCAGTGGAACGCAAGCGTGGCTGGGACACGCTGCTCTGTGCTGACACCCGCCACTATGCTGTGGGTCTACTGGCCAGGTGAGACTCTCTTTCTCTCCATTGATCCTGCCATTTGTGCTCTGTGCCCGAGCTGTCCCACACATTCCCCAAGGCCCTGGGACACACTGAGGGACGGCTAACGACAGACTGAGGGACGGCCAAGCAGACTGGAAAAGGCTGGGAAGGGAGAGAGCACAGGAGGAGACACCTCCTAAAGGGCCCAGGTGCCCTTGCAGGGTGGTGGTAAAAGACCACCAGGCTCTGTAAGCCTGTCCTTGGGGAGATTTGCTCAGCTTCCTGGTCCCTTTTTTGCCCTCCTAGGGAGATGCGCCATGCTTGTCATCGGTTGTGTTCCAGTATTGCACTCCACCTCCTCTGGCTGCTCAGCACACAGGAGCCACACTGGGATCTGCCCACCCTGGCATTCCTCGTGGAGATGAGCCGGGTGTCCAGCGCTGCCTTGCTGAGCAGCCTCCCAGCTCTCTGCCCTCTCATGGCAGCAGCCGCCTGGGACGGTGCCCGCACCCTGTGCTGCTGCTGCTGCTGCTGCGTCCTGGGCCCAGCCCTGTGCGGCTGTGGGCTCCTGCCGGCCGGCTCCCCCGTCACTGGCCTGTGCCTTTCAGGTCCTCGTGTGCCTGGATTCTAGTGAATGTGGCGACAGTGTTGTGAAGGTCTCTTCAAGGTACCTGCAGAGCGAGTGCAGGGAGAGGCGTCGCCTGGCGCTCAGGGCCCTTCTCGAGCTCATTGATGATCCCTCAATGGTGAGAAGGGGGCAGTGGCTGAAGCTGCGCTGGGAACGCAGTCACTTGGCCTGACCTGGGCTTTGGCCACTGGGGCAGCTGCTCCCAGCTCTCCTGCCTCCTGCTTCAGCTGCCCCAGTGCTTCAGGACAGTCCTTTGGCCTCTGGGCCCTGTGGCAGTAGGGTGGGACTTCACAGACTTGTGTTCCACACAGGCCGAAAGAATGTGGAGCTTGACCAAAAGCCTCATGCACCTACTGGGGGACAATGATGCAGAGATAGCTGGGATGACACTCATCACACTCAGCTTTATACTCCTGCACAAACACATTCTGCTGTCAACCCCCATTGCCATGCAGCTGGCTGAGGCACTCCTGCCACTCTTTGACCACGTAAGGCTCCGTGCCCCCAGCTACAGCCACTGGCTGCTGCCTGGAAACTGTGTGCCCTGTGCATTTCCAGCCCTGTGCCCAGGGCGCCCTGGAGGAGCCAATGCTGAAGTGTTTTTTCTTTTTTTTTTCATCTAGGATAATAGCCAGGTACAGCTGCTCTCCATAAAACTCTTCCGAGACATGATGGAGTATTTGGAAGAGAGAGAAAAACCTTTGGAAAGCCCTGTGCAACAGAGCCTGCTTCCACTCTTCTTCCACTGCAATGATGAGAATCAGCATGTGGCAGAGGTGAGGACTCCTGGGCTGCTGCTGTCCGCCCGGCAGGGGGCTCGGCTGCCTCCTGCCCTGCGCCTGCTGGACCGCAGCCTCCTGCAGGCCATGGCAGGGCGAGGCGGGTCCCGTGCCCTGGGCTGCAGGGCCATCTCCGCGTCTCTGCTGCTCTCCAGGCTTCTCGGGAAACGCTGCTTTATGCGGTCAAGTTCATGAAGAGGAGGGATCTGAAAAAGCTGCTGAAGGAGCAGAAACTGTGGAAGTTCAGCAAGTGCCTGGTAAGGACGGCCTGGAATCCCCAACTCAGCCAGGAGAAGGCCCCTGAGGGCGGTGCTCAGTGTGCGGGCCGGGCAGCTGTGCTCCTGCGCGCTGCTGCAGCCAGAGGCCGCGCGGGCTCTTCTCCAGGCTCCCGTGGGCCTGAGCCGGGTGCCCATGAAAGCCCGGCCCGGCGGGGCTGCGGGGCAGGGGCGGCACCGCGGCTCCCCGGGCAGCAGCCGGCCCCCTCCCCCTCCCCTCGGGAGCCCGGCGCCAGCGGCTGCTGGCCGCGCCTCGGGGCTGTGCGGGCAGGGGAGGCCGGGGCGGGGCGCAGGCAGCGCCCGGCCCAGGGGCTGAGCCCGCGCCAACCCTTCCCTCCTGCCGCTCGCTCCAGCTGGCAGAGGACAGCAGCAGAGCGGCCGAGCACCTGCGCCGGGCCCTGCGCTACCTGGAGAGCCCACAGGAGCCCCTGCGAGAGGCGGCCATCAGGTTCATGGGTGAGTTACGAGCCCGGGCTCCCTCCCCAGCCCGCCGCAGCTCGGCCCCAGCCCCGCCTGTTGCCCCGGCAGCGGCAGCCGGGCCCGGCGCCGTGGAGCCCCGCCTGGCCTGGGCATTGCTGCTGCCGCCCTCTGACAGCCGTGCCCTGGGGCGACAGCGCGCTGCATGGGCTGAGCTGAGCGCTGCCGGGCCAGCAGCCCGTGTGGCCACAGCGCCGGCAGCGCCGCTGGCAGGGAGCTGTGCCGCTGGGGCCGTGACAGACTCTGTGTTCACAGGCATGGCCGGGCGGCACCTGAGGGGGCAGCAGCAAGAGCTGCAGCGGATCTGCACTGGTGAGTGAGGGCAGCGGGCTGACAGCGGGGGCTGCCGGGGGGAGCTGCAAGCCCTGCCCCGGCTGCGGAGGGCTCTGCTCCCGTGGGCAGAGCGCACGGAGATTTCAGGGCCACGTGGGCCATTCGTGGCCAGCAGCTTCGGGCTGATCCCCTTGCTCCCTTTGCTCCCTCCTGGCCATGGCAAGAGCCGGCTTGGCATGGCACTTGCAGGGGGCTCTTCCTCGGCTCCCTGCAGCTCCAGCTTCTGACCGTGCCTCTGTTCCTCTCTCTCGCAGCCCTGGAAGACAAAACGAATGACGTCAGCCTCGCCGTCGGAAGCCTGGCAATTCAAACGCTGTGCATCCTCAGGTCAGGAGAGCGGGCTCCCATCTCCAGGTTCCAGTGGCTCCAAAATCACCTGCGCAGGGCATGGAAGACATGGCCCCGTCTGTCACAGCTCGGCTGCCTGCCCTGCCAGAGCTCTGTGGAGAGCTGATCCCAGAAGCTCTTTTTGCTGGGGCCACCTGAGTCAGGTTTTATTTTGTTTTTCTTCAAGAATTTTTTTTCATTGTTTTTTTTTTTTTTTTCTTTTACCATGTAAATATAGACTACGTTAACATACACAGACCAGACTCCCAGCATTTTTCTTTTGCTGCCCAGGGTCCGTAGGGCATAGGGGAGGAGGGGGAAATGGGTGCTTGCGCTCAGCCAGCTGCCCAGGCGTGCAGTGGGCCAGGTGAAATGGCCAGAAGCCCCTTGGCCTTTGGTGGTTCTGCTGAAGCCTTTGTGCTGCCCAGAGAGCGGCTGGGCAGGGGCCGGAGCTGCGGGGATCCCTGCCAGAGCGGTGCCTGGAGATGGTCACAAGCCCTGTGCCAGGCAGGAAGCGCCAGCCGTGTCCTCCTGCCCATGTGCTGCTGGCTGCCTTGCTGAGGGCTCCCAGGTGCCTCTGGATGGGGCTGCTCTGGAGCTGCTGTGGGGCTGCGGCGCTGCTGCCGGGCGGCTTGGCCGGGCTGGGGCAGCCCCTGAGGGGCTGGGGCGCTGGCAAGCCCCGGGCAATGGGCTGTCAGAGGCCACAAGCAGCCGCCTTGTTCCTGCCACAGTTGACTTGCAAGACGCATCCTGGGCACTCTGCAACTAACAGCATCAGTGTTGTTGGAAACCCAAATGCAGAGAAATCTCAGACCTTTGGTCTTGTCAGCAAAGCTTAGAATTAAACACAGGATTTGATCTGAGACCTAGGAAAGGGCTCCCAAACTTAGGTGCTAGAAGTGAGAATGCGGACTTCTAGTTTATAGCAGCGACACGGGGAGAAAAGTTGAAGTGGAGGAAAGTTTAGAGTTTTCGAGTTCAAGATCTAGGAAGAAATCAAAGTAGTTACAATGCTAAACAAGAAGATTAGGATGCAGTGCTGTAGGTTTGTGTGTCATAGCATGATTGGCTAAGGAAGCTTACACTGTTAGCATGATGTGGGGACCCAGGAAATTCCTCTGGCTGCCCTGCAGGACTCGAGAGCCTGTCAGAGGGCTCAGAGACCTTGGCACAGAGCCCAAGACCCCCGTGCCCTTGATTTAGCACTTGGAAAAAACAATCACCAACCTTGTATGAAGAATGACCAGCCACAAAAAATGAAGTAGAATGATAGTGAATTTATCCCAGAGTGGAAAAATAGATTTTGAGGGTTTTTAGAATGGGGCTTCAGGGGGCAAGATGGAGGAATCTGGGCATGTCCAGCCTTTCTCCTTCTTCTTCTTGGCCTCCATCTTCTGGTTGATGTTGGCACTTTGAGAATTGTCTAGAGTAGAAGCTCACTGTCTAACATAGATGGTAGAGATTGGAAAGTGATTGTAAATATTGTACAGGTAGTTTTTAGTATAAAAAGATAACACCACCCCAGGGGAGGCAGAGTGCCTTAGACTGTCTTGCTGAGCAGACGTTGGCAGGACAGGAGAAAGAATTTTATAGATAAGATACAATAAACAACCTTGAGACTGAGAAATTAAGAGCTCTGACTCCTTCTTCAACCACCGGGCTGGGACAAGAGACTTTTTAACTTATCTCAGGGTCACTCTGACCAGCTAGAGAGCCCGAGAGCATGAGTCCGTAAGATGAAATCTTGAAGATTGGGTCCAAAACATAAATATCCTTGTTGGCCGTGTCTTCTTGGCCAAGAAATCCTTCAAAGCTCTTGTAACTACAAGTCTTGCGGCCCTGTGAGCCATGCGGTGGAGATGTGAGCCCAACTCAACCTTCCTGCCTATGTAGAAGAGAAAAAAAAGCAATGGCATCATCTAAAAAACTCAGAGGTCCACTCTCCAGCTTGTTCCAAACCCCTTCCAATCCCCCAAAGTGTGATTTAGCTACAAATAGATGACAAGGACTCTTAGGGCTGCCTCTTTGACTCCAGAGCGGCTGCTTTAGAATCTTTCACATAACCCTGTGTAGTTAGGTGCCAGAAATGGATCATTTGAAGAAACTTTCCCAACTGACTTGCATGGAGGCTTGTTTGAAGGGTGTTTGAATGGAAAGCCTCCCAGCAGAGGTCTGGGCTTTGGCCTAGCTGTGTCCCCTGCTGATTGTGAAGTGTGTCATCAGCTGAAGGGCTATCTGGGCTAAAAATATCATCCAGTCAATTGGACTTGCTCTTTTTGGCCTATAAAAGCTGGACCCACTTTTGGGGCAAATTTGGAGACCTCATCTATGGGTGGATGGACCACCTAGGATTTTCCCAGTTGTTGGGAATGGTTCTCCAGGTCCCTGGAGTAAAACGGGGCTGCCCAGCAACTGCGCATCTGCAAGATGACAAACAATTGTCTTGGTTTGAAGAGACAGGTGTCTGCTAAGGAAGGCAGAAGTCTTCTCTGAAATGGAAAATGTAAATGCCCTCCCTTCAAATGATTCTCATTTAGAAATTCAAATGCTCTCAGGGAAAGATATGGGGATAGGCCTGAGCCCGCAGAGCAGGGCGGCCTTTGCTTATGGTCTGAGCCCTTCCTAAAGATCCTGTCAGGCTGTCTTAGACACCTGGGGCCAGGGATTCCTTCCAAGCTGGGCCACTTTGGCTGGCCCGGGGCCAGCCCCAGGGCAGGAGGCAGTGTGTGCAAGGCCCCTGGGTGGCACGCTGCAGCACGGTCACCGTGCCATGGAACGGAACCCGGTCACCAAGGTCCCTTTGTGACACGTGGGAAATAGAAGCTTGCCCGGGTGCTGGGAACAGGCAACGGGGCACAACGGGACAGAGCAGTGCTGTGAGGAGCCCCCACACAGCGCACTCGTTGCCGTCTGACCAGGAGCTTTTCTGCAGCCTTGTTCCTGCAGCTGAGCTCGAGGCCAGAGCACAGGACTCGGTGACCCGTGGCCTTCCGAGGCTTCTATTCTGCAGCTGCCCTCAAGGGCAGAGCGTGGCACTTGGTGCCCCAGAGCTTTCCCAAGGCGTCTCTCCTGCAAGTAGCTCCTGTCACAGACATGGAGCAGAGACCCCCGAGAGTTCCCAAGATGGCCTGGGTGGAGGAGGAGGAGGAGGAAGAAGGACCTGGAGCAGCCCCAGCACAGGAGACTGAAGACGTGGTGCCCTTCCATCCACCACAGCAGGGTGAGTGGCACAGCTGGGCTGCAGGGCTGGAGCCTGCAGCCAACTTGGCCCCATGCCATGCCATGCCATGCCATGCCATGCCATGCCATGCCATGCCATGCCATGCCATGCCATCCCCTGGGAAAATGCCCACGGACAGGAGGGAAGAGGGGCCGCGCAGAACACCCCACAGCAGCCTCACTCCATCCCCCTGGGGCATCCCAGGGCTCTGCCTGCCTGGGGAGCGCAGGCCTGGGCTGTGTTCTCCGGCCTCTCCCGCAGCCCCTCATCTCTGGCTGTGCTCCATCTTTGCCAGATGAAGCTGCGGAGCGCACACAAGAGCAGGAATCCAGCCGTGGCCGCTTCCACAGAACAGCGCAGGTACCTGCAGCCACCTGCACCTGGGCTGGGCCTGCTGTCCCTGCTCAGCCCAGCACCGTGTGTGCAGCACTCCATGCAACATCCCCGGCTTCTTGCCCTTCTCCTACAGCTCGTTTGCAACTTCATCCGGAGCATTCGGCAGGAGGAGACCCGCACCATGGGCACTGGGCTCAGAGCTCACTCCGAGCTCCTCAAGCATGAGACCAGTGCCGCCCTGCTGGATTTGCTCCTGGAGAAGGGTGTTGCCAGGCCAGAACAAGTAAGCAGCCTGGGGCCAGGCTTCAATTCCCCCATGAGTTACGTGGCTTCCCCAGCCACGCCTGCTGGTCCCTCAGAGCCTTTGAGGCCATGGCAGTGCATTTCTCTGGGGAGCCTGGGGACATTGCTCTCTCTGGCAGCGTTCCAAGTCTCCCCGTGCCTCCTGCAGGTGCCTGCCATGGTGAGGTACATTCACCGATGGCTCCTGGCCAACGATTCTGCCGAGCACAGGCTGGACAAGGCCCTGCTGAAACTCACCAAAGCACACCCAGCTGACGCAGTCGTGACGCTCCTGCGTGTTGCCCCGTCCTGTGACAGGTATGGGGCCCACCTGCCCAGAGGCCTCAGGCCTCCCAAGCCCATCACCCTCTACTGCCTGGCCCAGGTGTCTGAGCAACAGAGAGTTCCAGAACCCTCTGGCTGCTGCCTTTCTCAGCCCTGGCATGTCAGCCCCTGAGCCTGCTGCCTTGCTGCCTTGCTGCCCCTCAGGGCCTGTCCTCACAGAGCTGGGCTGCCTGGCTGCTGCCAGCAAGGGCCAGTGGGCAGAGGCAGAGCCGGCAGTCAGCCCGGGCCCCTAGGGATGCCCAGGCCACGATGCTGTGTCTGGGACCCCCCATGAGACAGAGCTCTAACCCCGCAGAGCTGCCATCTCCATGTGGAAGACCATCATGTGCTCGTCCAGGACTGCCGAGCCAGTGCAGCTGATCCTCCTGGATGTGCTAGGGAGCTGGCCAGAGTACAGCACGTGCACCTCGGATGGGGACAAAACGGCTGTCTTTGCCCTGGCTGTGAGTTTCCGCAACTGGCCTTTGCTGGCCCCAAGGCCGCCTCTCCAGCAGCTCTCCATCCTCCTTCCCCCACTGCCTCTGCCTGCCTCAGGCCCTGGCCGGAAACCTGGCCCAGGGGCAGCTTCAGGCCTACCAGGCCCCGCGCTCCCCCTGCCTCTCTCCGGGCCTCTCCCTGCCACGTTCGGGCCCTGCCACACGGACACCTCGGCACTGAGCGCTGTCTCGGGGGGCTTTGTCCTTTGCAGGCAACCGTGGTGATGTGGAAGATCCTCCAGGAGTCCCTGTCCCACGTGTAGTGAGGCCATATTTCCCCCGCCTTTTTGTTCATCTGCTCTTCCAAGTGTTCTCCAGCACAGAAGAGATGCCAGAGGAAGTCCAAACCTTCTGGAAGGATTGCCTGGAAGAGCACGGTCTTGCCACCAGCCCCAACAGGTGCTCCATCCCACTCCTCCTGTCCTTGACACGTGGCCTGCAAAGGAGCCAGTGCTGCCAGTGTGACCCGGGCTTTGCTGTGCACACAGGTTTGCAGTGCAGACTCTGAAGTCCCTGCTCTGCCAAAAGCAGTACAAGGATGTGGTGGTGTCAGTGGAACGCAAGCGTGGCTGGGACACGCTGCTCTGTGCTGACACCCGCCACTATGCTGTGGGTCTACTGGCCAGGTGAGACTCTCTTTCTCTCCATTGATCCTGCCATTTGTGCTCTGTGCCCGAGCTGTCCCACACATTCCCCAAGGCCCTGGGACACACTGAGGGACGGCTAACGACAGACTGAGGGACGGCCAAGCAGACTGGAAAAGGCTGGGAAGGGAGAGAGCACAGGAGGAGACACCTCCTAAAGGGCCCAGGTGCCCTTGCAGGGTGGTGGTAAAAGACCACCAGGCTCTGTAAGCCTGTCCTTGGGGAGATTTGCTCAGCTTCCTGGTCCCTTTTTTGCCCTCCTAGGGAGATGCGCCATGCTTGTCATCGGTTGTGTTCCAGTATTGCACTCCACCTCCTCTGGCTGCTCAGCACACAGGAGCCACACTGGGATCTGCCCACCCTGGCATTCCTTGTGGAGGTGAGCCGGGTGTCCAGCGCTGCCTTGCTGAGCAGCCTCCCAGCTCTCTGCCCTCTCGTGGCAGCAGCCGCCTGGGACGGTGCCCGCACCCTGTGCTGCTGCTGCTGCTGCTGCGTCCTGGGCCCAGCCCTGTGCGGCTGTGGGCTCCTGCCGGCCGGCTCCCCCGTCACTGGCCTGTGCCTTTCAGGTCCTCGTGTGCCTGGATTCTAGTGAATGTGGCGACAGTGTTGTGAAGGTCTCTTCAAGGTACCTGCAGAGCGAGTGCAGGGAGAGGCGTCACCTGGCGCTCAGGGCCCTTCTCGAGCTCATTGATGATCCCTCAATGGTGAGAAGGGGGCAGTGGCTGAAGCTGCGCTGGGAACGCAGTCACTTGGCCTGACCTGGGCTTTGGCCACTGGGGCAGCTGCTCCCAGCTCTCCTGCCTCCTGCTTCAGCTGCCCCAGTGCTTCAGGACAGTCCTTTGGCCTCTGGGCCCTGTGGCAGTAGGGTGGGACTTCACAGACTTGTGTTCCACACAGGCCGAAAGAATGTGGAGCTTGACCAAAAGCCTCATGCACCTACTGGAGGACAATGATGCAGAGATAGCTGGGATGACACTCATCACACTCAGCTTTATACTCCTGCACAAACACATTCTGCTGTCAACCCCCATTGCCATGCAGCTGGCTGAGGCACTCCTGCCACTCTTTGAGCACGTAAGGCTCCGTGCCCCCAGCTACAGCCACTGGCTGCTGCCTGGAAACTGTGTGCCCTGTGCATTTCCAGCCCTGTGCCCAGGGCGCCCTGGAGGAGCCAATGCTGAAGTGTTTTTTCTTTTTTTTTTCATCTAGGATAATAGCCAGGTACAGCTGCTCTCCATAAAACTCTTCCGAGACATGATGGAGTATTTGGAAGAGAGAGAAAAACCTTTGGAAAGCCCTGTGCAACAGAGCCTGCTTCCACTCTTCTTCCACTGCAATGATGAGAATCAGCATGTGGCAGAGGTGAGGACTCCTGGGCTGCTGCTGTCCGCCCGGCAGGGGGCTCGGCTGCCTCCTGCCCTGCGCCTGCTGGACCGCAGCCTCCTGCAGGCCATGGCAGGGCGAGGCGGGTCCCGTGCCCTGGGCTGCGGGGCCATCTCCGCGTCTCTGCTGCTCTCCAGGCTTCTCGGGAAACGCTGCTTTATGCGGTCAAGTTCATGAAGAGGAGGGATCTGAAAAAGCTGCTGAAGGAGCAGAAACTGTGGAAGTTCAGCAAGTGCCTGGTAAGGACGGCCTGGAATCCCCAACTCAGCCAGGAGAAGGCCCCTGAGGGCGGTGCTCAGTGTGCGGGCCGGGCAGCTGTGCTCCTGCGCGCTGCTGCAGCCAGAGGCCGCGCGGGCTCTTCTCCAGGCTCCCGTGGGCCTGAGCCGGGTGCCCATGAAAGCCCGGCCCGGCGGGGCTGCGGGGCAGGGGCGGCACCGCGGCTCCCCGGGCAGCAGCCGGCCCCCTCCCCCTCCCCTCGGGAGCCCGGCGCCAGCGGCTGCTGGCCGCGCCTCGGGGCTGTGCGGGCAGGGGAGGCCGGGGCGGGGCGCAGGCAGCGCCCGGCCCAGGGGCTGAGCCCGCGCCAACCCTTCCCTCCTGCCGCTCGCTCCAGCTGGCAGAGGACAGCAGCAGAGCGGCCGAGCACCTGCGCCGGGCCCTGCGCTACCTGGAGAGCCCACAGGAGCCCCTGCGAGAGGCGGCCATCAGGTTCATGGGTGAGTTACGAGCCCGGGCTCCCTCCCCAGCCCGCCGCAGTTCGGCCCCAGCCCCGCCTGTTGCCCCGGCAGCGGCAGCCGGGCCCGGCGCCGTGGAGCCCCGCCTGGCCTGGGCATTGCTGCTGCCGCCCTCTGACAGCCGTGCCCTGGGGCGACAGCGCGCTGCATGGGCTGAGCTGAGCGCTGCCGGGCCAGAAGCCCGTGTGGCCACAGCGCCGGCAGCGCCGCTGGCAGGGAGCTGTGCCGCTGGGGCCGTGACAGACTCTGTGTTCACAGGCATGGCCGGGCGGCACCTGAGGGGGCAGCAGCAAGAGCTGCAGCGGATCTGCACTGGTGAGTGAGGGCAGCGGGCTGACAGCGGGGGCTGCCGGGGGGAGCTGCAAGCCCTGCCCCGGCTGCGGAGGGCTCTGCTCCCGTGGGCAGAGCGCACGGAGATTTCAGGGCCACGTGGGCCATTCGTGGCCAGCAGCTTCGGGCTGATCCCCTTGCTCCCTTTGCTCCCTCCTAGCCATGGCAAGAGCCGGCTTGGCATGGCACTTGCAGGGGGCTCTTCCTCGGCTCCCTGCAGCTCCAGCTTCTGACCGTGCCTCTGTTCCTCTCTCTCGCAGCCCTGGAAGACAAAACGAATGACGTCAGCCTCGCCGTCGGAAGCCTGGCAATTCAAACGCTGTGCATCCTCAGGTCAGGAGAGCGGGCTCCCATCTCCAGGTTCCAGTGGCTCCAAAATCACCTGCGCAGGGCATGGAAGACATGGCCCCGTCTGTCACAGCTCGGCTGCCTGCCCTGCCAGAGCTCTGTGGAGAGCTGATCCCAGAAGCTCTTTTTGCTGGGGCCACCTGAGTCAGGTTTTATTTTGTTTATCTTCAAGAATTTTTTTTCATTGGTTTTTTTTTTTTTTTCTTTTACCATGTAAATATAGACTACGTTAACATACACAGACCAGACTCCCAGCATTTTTCTTTTGCTGCCCAGGGTCCGTAGGGCATAGGGGAGGAGGGGGAAATGGGTGCTTGCGCTCAGCCAGCTGCCCAGGCGTGCAGTGGGCCAGGTGAAATGGCCAGAAGCCCCTTGGCCTTTGGTGGTTCTGCTGAAGCCTTTGTGCTGCCCAGAGAGCGGCTGGGCAGGGGCCGGAGCTGCGGGGATCCCTGCCAGAGCGGTGCCTGGAGATGGTCACAAGCCCTGTGCCAGGCAGGAAGCGCCAGCCGTGTCCTCCTGCCCATGTGCTGCTGGCTGCCTTGCTGAGGGCTCCCAGGTGCCTCTGGATGGGGCTGCTCTGGAGCTGCTGTGGGGCTGCGGCGCTGCTGCCGGGCGGCTTGGCCGGGCTGGGGCAGCCCCTGAGGGGCTGGGGCGCTGGCAAGCCCCGGGCAATGGGCTGTCAGAGGCCACAAGCAGCCGCCTTGTTCCTGCCACAGTTGACTTGCAAGACGCATCCTGGGCACTCTGCAACTAACAGCATCAGTGTTGTTGGAAACCCAAATGCAGAGAAATCTCAGACCTTTGGTCTTGTCAGCAAAGCTTAGAATTAAACACAGGATTTGATCTGAGACCTAGGAAAGGGCTCCCAAACTTAGGTGCTAGAAGTGAGAATGCGGACTTCTAGTTTATAGCAGCGACACGGGGAGAAAAGTTGAAGTGGAGGAAAGTTTAGAGTTTTCGAGTTCAAGATCTAGGAAGAAATCAAAGTAGTTACAATGCTAAACAAGAAGATTAGGATGCAGTGCTGTAGGTTTGTGTGTCATAGCATGATTGGCTAAGGAAGCTTACACTGTTAGCATGATGTGGGGACCCAGGAAATTCCTCTGGCTGCCCTGCAGGACTCGAGAGCCTGTCAGAGGGCTCAGAGACCTTGGCACAGAGCCCAAGACCCCCGTGCCCTTGATTTAGCACTTGGAAAAAACAATCACCAACCTTGTATGAAGAATGACCAGCCACAAAAAATGAAGTAGAATGATAGTGAATTTATCCCAGAGTGGAAAAATAGATTTTGAGGGTTTTTAGAATGGGGCTTCAGGGGGCAAGATGGAGGAATCTGGGCATGTCCAGCCTTTCTCCTTCTTCTTCTTGGCCTCCATCTTCTGGTTGATGTTGGCACTTTGAGAATTGTCTAGAGTAGAAGCTCACTGTCTAACATAGATGGTAGAGATTGGAAAGTGATTGTAAATATTGTACAGGTAGTTTTTAGTATAAAAAGATAACACCACCCCAGGGGAGGCAGAGTGCCTTAGACTGTCTTGCTGAGCAGACGTTGGCAGGACAGGAGAAAGAATTTTATAGATAAGATACAATAAACAACCTTGAGACTGAGAAATTAAGAGCTCTGACTCCTTCTTCAACCACCGGGCTGGGACAAGAGACTTTTTAACTTATCTCAGGGTCACTCTGACCAGCTAGAGAGCCCGAGAGCATGAGTCCGTAAGATGAAATCTTGAAGATTGGGTCCAAAACATAAATATCCTTGTTGGCCGTGTCTTCTTGGCCAAGAAATCCTTCAAAGCTCTTGTAACTACAAGTCTTGCGGCCCTGTGAGCCATGCGGTGGAGATGTGAGCCCAACTCAACCTTCCTGCCTATGTAGAAGAGAAAAAAAAGCAATGGCATCATCTAAAAAACTCAGAGGTCCACTCTCCAGCTTGTTCCAAACCCCTTCCAATCCCCCAAAGTGTGATTTAGCTACAAATAGATGACAAGGACTCTTAGGGCTGCCTCTTTGACTCCAGAGCGGCTGCTTTAGAATCTTTCACATAACCCTGTGTAGTTAGGTGCCAGAAATGGATCATTTGAAGAAACTTTCCCAACTGACTTGCATGGAGGCTTGTTTGAAGGGTGTTTGAATGGAAAGCCTCCCAGCAGAGGTCTGGGCTTTGGCCTAGCTGTGTCCCCTGCTGATTGTGAAGTGTGTCATCAGCTGAAGGGCTATCTGGGCTAAAAATATCATCCAGTCAATTGGACTTGCTCTTTTTGGCCTATAAAAGCTGGACCCACTTTTGGGGCAAATTTGGAGACCTCATCTATGGGTGGATGGACCACCTAGGATTTTCCCAGTTGTTGGGAATGGTTCTCCAGGTCCCTGGAGTAAAACGGGGCTGCCCAGCAACTGCGCATCTGCAAGATGACAAACAATTGTCTTGGTTTGAAGAGACAGGTGTCTGCTAAGGAAGGCAGAAGTCTTCTCTGAAATGGAAAATGTAAATGCCCTCCCTTCAAATGATTCTCATTTAGAAATTCAAATGCTCTCAGGGAAAGATATGGGGATAGGCCTGAGCCCGCAGAGCAGGGCGGCCTTTGCTTATGGTCTGAGCCCTTCCTAAAGATCCTGTCAGGCTGTCTTAGACACCTGGGGCCAGGGATTCCTTCCAAGCTGGGCCACTTTGGCTGGCCCGGGGCCAGCCCCAGGGCAGGAGGCAGTGTGTGCAAGGCCCCTGGGTGGCACGCTGCAGCACGGTCACCGTGCCATGGAACGGAACCCGGTCACCAAGGTCCCTTTGTGACACGTGGGAAATAGAAGCTTGCCCGGGTGCTGGGAACAGGCAACGGGGCACAACGGGACAGAGCAGTGCTGTCAGGAGCCCCCACACAGCGCACTCGTTGCCGTCTGACCAGGAGCTTTTCTGCAGCCTTGTTCCTGCAGCTGAGCTCGAGGCCAGAGCACAGGACTCGGTGACCCGTGGCCTTCCGAGGCTTCTATTCTGCAGCTGCCCTCAAGGGCAGAGCGTGGCACTTGGTGCCCCAGAGCTTTCCCAAGGCGTCTCTCCTGCAAGTAGCTCCTGTCACAGACATGGAGCAGAGACCCCCGAGAGTTCCCAAGATGGCCTGGGTGGAGGAGGAGGAGGAGGAAGAAGGACCTGGAGCAGCCCCAGCACAGGAGACTGAAGAGGTGGTGCCCTTCCATCCACCACAGCAGGGTGAGTGGCACAGCTGGGCTGCAGGGCTGGAGCCTGCAGCCAACTTGGCCCCATGCCATGCCATGCCATGCCATGCCATGCCATGCCATGCCATGCCATGCCATGCCATCCCCTGGGAAAATGCCCACGGACAGGCGGGAAGAGGGGCCGCGCAGAACACCCCACAGCGGCCTCACTCCATCCCCCTGGGGCATCCCAGGGCTCTGCCTGCCTGGGGAGCGCAGGCCTGGGCTGTGTTCTCCGGCCTCTCCCGCAGCCCCTCATCTCTGGCTGTGCTCCATCTTTGCCAGATGAAGCTGCGGAGCGCACACAAGAGCAGGAATCCAGCCGTGGCCGCTTCCACAGAACAGCGCAGGTACCTGCAGCCACCTGCACCTGGGCTGGGCCTGCTGTCCCTGCTCAGCCCAGCACCGTGTGTGCAGCACTCCATGCAACATCCCCGGCTTCTTGCCCTTCTCCTACAGCTCGTTTGCAACTTCATCCGGAGCATTCGGCAGGAGGAGACCCGCACCATGGGCACTGGGCTCAGAGCTCACTCCGAGCTCCTCAAGCATGAGACCAGTGCCGCCCTGCTGGATTTGCTCCTGGAGAAGGGTGTTGCCAGGCCAGAACAAGTAAGCAGCCTGGGGCCAGGCTTCAATTCCCCCATGAGTTACGTGGCTTCCCCAGCCACGCCTGCTGGTCCCTCAGAGCCTTTGAGGCCATGGCAGTGCATTTCTCTGGGGAGCCTGGGGACATTGCTCTCTCTGGCAGCGTTCCAAGTCTCCCCGTGCCTCCTGCAGGTGCCTGCCATGGTGAGGTACATTCACCGATGGCTCCTGGCCAACGATTCTGCCGAGCACAGGCTGGACAAGGCCCTGCTGAAACTCACCAAAGCACACCCAGCTGACGCAGTCGTGACGCTCCTGCGTGTTGCCCCGTCCTGTGACAGGTATGGGGCCCACCTGCCCAGAGGCCTCAGGCCTCCCAAGCCCATCACCCTCTACTGCCTGGCCCAGGTGTCTGAGCAACAGAGAGTTCCAGAACCCTCTGGCTGCTGCCTTTCTCAGCCCTGGCATGTCAGCCCCTGAGCCTGCTGCCTTGCTGCCTTGCTGCCCCTCAGGGCCTGTCCTCACAGAGCTGGGCTGCCTGGCTGCTGCCAGCAAGGGCCAGTGGGCAGAGGCAGAGCCGGCAGTCAGCCCGGGCCCCTAGGGATGCCCAGGCCACGATGCTGTGTCTGGGACCCCCCATGAGACAGAGCTCTAACCCCGCAGAGCTGCCATCTCCATGTGGAAGACCATCATGTGCTCGTCCAGGACTGCCGAGCCAGTGCAGCTGATCCTCCTGGATGTGCTAGGGAGCTGGCCAGAGTACAGCACGTGCACCTCGGATGGGGACAAAACGGCTGTCTTTGCCCTGGCTGTGAGTTTCCGCAACTGGCCTTTGCTGGCCCCAAGGCCGCCTCTCCAGCAGCTCTCCATCCTCCTTCCCCCACTGCCTCTGCCTGCCTCAGGCCCTGGCCGGAAACCTGGCCCAGGGGCAGCTTCAGGCCCACCAGGCCCCGCGCTCCCCCTGCCTCTCTCCGGGCCTCTCCCTGCCACGTTCGGGCCCTGCCACACGGACACCTCGGCACTGAGCGCTGTCTCGGGGGGCTTTGTCCTTTGCAGGCAACCGTGGTGATGTGGAAGATCCTCCAGGAGTCCCTGTCCCACGTGTAGTGAGGCCATATTTCCCCCGCCTTTTTGTTCATCTGCTCTTCCAAGTGTTCTCCAGCACAGAAGAGATGCCAGAGGAAGTCCAAACCTTCTGGAAGGATTGCCTGGAAGAGCACGGTCTTGCCACCAGCCCCAACAGGTGCTCCATCCCACTCCTCCTGTCCTTGACACGTGGCCTGCAAAGGAGCCAGTGCTGCCAGTGTGACCCGGGCTTTGCTGTGCACACAGGTTTGCAGTGCAGACTCTGAAGTCCCTGCTCTGCCAAAAGCAGTACAAGGATGTGGTGGTGTCAGTGGAACGCAAGCGTGGCTGGGACACGCTGCTCTGTGCTGACACCCGCCACTATGCTGTGGGTCTACTGGCCAGGTGAGACTCTCTTTCTCTCCATTGATCCTGCCATTTGTGCTCTGTGCCCGAGCTGTCCCACACATTCCCCAAGGCCCTGGGACACACTGAGGGACGGCTAACGACAGACTGAGGGACGGCCAAGCAGACTGGAAAAGGCTGGGAAGGGAGAGAGCACAGGAGGAGACACCTCCTAAAGGGCCCAGGTGCCCTTGCAGGGTGGTGGTAAAAGACCACCAGGCTCTGTAAGCCTGTCCTTGGGGAGATTTGCTCAGCTTCCTGGTCCCTTTTTTGCCCTCCTAGGGAGATGCGCCATGCTTGTCATCGGTTGTGTTCCAGTATTGCACTCCACCTCCTCTGGCTGCTCAGCACACAGGAGCCACACTGGGATCTGCCCACCCTGGCATTCCTTGTGGAGGTGAGCCGGGTGTCCAGCGCTGCCTTGCTGAGCAGCCTCCCAGCTCTCTGCCCTCTCGTGGCAGCAGCCGCCTGGGACGGTGCCCGCACCCTGTGCTGCTGCTGCTGCTGCTGCGTCCTGGGCCCAGCCCTGTGCGGCTGTGGGCTCCTGCCGGCCGGCTCCCCCGTCACTGGCCTGTGCCTTTCAGGTCCTCGTGTGCCTGGATTCTAGTGAATGTGGCGACAGTGTTGTGAAGGTCTCTTCAAGGTACCTGCAGAGCGAGTGCAGGGAGAGGCGTCGCCTGGCGCTCAGGGCCCTTCTCGAGCTCATTGATGATCCCTCAATGGTGAGAAGGGGGCAGTGGCTGAAGCTGCGCTGGGAACGCAGTCACTTGGCCTGACCTGGGCTTTGGCCACTGGGGCAGCTGCTCCCAGCTCTCCTGCCTCCTGCTTCAGCTGCCCCAGTGCTTCAGGACAGTCCTTTGGCCTCTGGGCCCTGTGGCAGTAGGGTGGGACTTCACAGACTTGTGTTCCACACAGGCCGAAAGAATGTGGAGCTTGACCAAAAGCCTCATGCACCTACTGGGGGACAATGATGCAGAGATAGCTGGGATGACACTCATCACACTCAGCTTTATACTCCTGCACAAACACATTCTGCTGTCAACCCCCATTGCCATGCAGCTGGCTGAGGCACTCCTGCCACTCTTTGAGCACGTAAGGCTCCGTGCCCCCAGCTACAGCCACTGGCTGCTGCCTGGAAACTGTGTGCCCTGTGCATTTCCAGCCCTGTGCCCAGGGCGCCCTGGAGGAGCCAATGCTGAAGTGTTTTTTCTTTTTTTTTTCATCTAGGATAATAGCCAGGTACAGCTGCTCTCCATAAAACTCTTCCGAGACATGATGGAGTATTTGGAAGAGAGAGAAAAACCTTTGGAAAGCCCTGTGCAACAGAGCCTGCTTCCACTCTTCTTCCACTGCAATGATGAGAATCAGCATGTGGCAGAGGTGAGGACTCCTGGGCTGCTGCTGTCCGCCCGGCAGGGGGCTCGGCTGCCTCCTGCCCTGCGCCTGCTGGACCGCAGCCTCCTGCAGGCCATGGCAGGGCGAGGCGGGTCCCGTGCCCTGGGCTGCGGGGCCATCTCCGCGTCTCTGCTGCTCTCCAGGCTTCTCGGGAAACGCTGCTTTATGCGGTCAAGTTCATGAAGAGGAGGGATCTGAAAAAGCTGCTGAAGGAGCAGAAACTGTGGAAGTTCAGCAAGTGCCTGGTAAGGACGGCCTGGAATCCCCAACTCAGCCAGGAGAAGGCCCCTGAGGGCGGTGCTCAGTGTGCGGGCCGGGCAGCTGTGCTCCTGCGCGCTGCTGCAGCCAGAGGCCGCGCGGGCTCTTCTCCAGGCTCCCGTGGGCCTGAGCCGGGTGCCCATGAAAGCCCGGCCCGGCGGGGCTGCGGGGCAGGGGCGGCACCGCGGCTCCCCGGGCAGCAGCCGGCCCCCTCCCCCTCCCCTCGGGAGCCCGGCGCCAGCGGCTGCTGGCCGCGCCTCGGGGCTGTGCGGGCAGGGGAGGCCGGGGCGGGGCGCAGGCAGCGCCCGGCCCAGGGGCTGAGCCCGCGCCAACCCTTCCCTCCTGCCGCTCGCTCCAGCTGGCAGAGGACAGCAGCAGAGCGGCCGAGCACCTGCGCCGGGCCCTGCGCTACCTGGAGAGCCCACAGGAGCCCCTGCGAGAGGCGGCCATCAGGTTCATGGGTGAGTTACGAGCCCGGGCTCCCTCCCCAGCCCGCCGCAGCTCGGCCCCAGCCCCGCCTGTTGCCCCGGCAGCGGCAGCCGGGCCCGGCGCCGTGGAGCCCCGCCTGGCCTGGGCATTGCTGCTGCCGCCCTCTGACAGCCGTGCCCTGGGGCGACAGCGCGCTGCATGGGCTGAGCTGAGCGCTGCCGGGCCAGCAGCCCGTGTGGCCACAGCGCCGGCAGCGCCGCTGGCAGGGAGCTGTGCCGCTGGGGCCGTGACAGACTCTGTGTTCACAGGCATGGCCGGGCGGCACCTGAGGGGGCAGCAGCAAGAGCTGCAGCGGATCTGCACTGGTGAGTGAGGGCAGCGGGCTGACAGCGGGGGCTGCCGGGGGGAGCTGCAAGCCCTGCCCCGGCTGCGGAGGGCTCTGCTCCCGTGGGCAGAGCGCACGGAGATTTCAGGGCCACGTGGGCCATTCGTGGCCAGCAGCTTCGGGCTGATCCCCTTGCTCCCTTTGCTCCCTCCTGGCCATGGCAAGAGCCGGCTTGGCATGGCACTTGCAGGGGGCTCTTCCTCGGCTCCCTGCAGCTCCAGCTTCTGACCGTGCCTCTGTTCCTCTCTCTCGCAGCCCTGGAAGACAAAACGAATGACGTCAGCCTCGCCGTCGGAAGCCTGGCAATTCAAACGCTGTGCATCCTCAGGTCAGGAGAGCGGGCTCCCATCTCCAGGTTCCAGTGGCTCCAAAATCACCTGCGCAGGGCATGGAAGACATGGCCCCGTCTGTCACAGCTCGGCTGCCTGCCCTGCCAGAGCTCTGTGGAGAGCTGATCCCAGAAGCTCTTTTTGCTGGGGCCACCTGAGTCAGGTTTTATTTTGTTTTTCTTCAAGAATTTTTTTTCATTGGTTTTTTTTTTTTTTTCTTTTACCATGTAAATATAGACTACGTTAACATACACAGACCAGACTCCCAGCATTTTTCTTTTGCTGCCCAGGGTCCGTAGGGCATAGGGGAGGAGGGGGAAATGGGTGCTTGCGCTCAGCCAGCTGCCCAGGCGTGCAGTGGGCCAGGTGAAATGGCCAGAAGCCCCTTGGCCTTTGGTGGTTCTGCTGAAGCCTTTGTGCTGCCCAGAGAGCGGCTGGGCAGGGGCCGGAGCTGCGGGGATCCCTGCCAGAGCGGTGCCTGGAGATGGTCACAAGCCCTGTGCCAGGCAGGAAGCGCCAGCCGTGTCCTCCTGCCCATGTGCTGCTGGCTGCCTTGCTGAGGGCTCCCAGGTGCCTCTGGATGGGGCTGCTCTGGAGCTGCTGTGGGGCTGCGGCGCTGCTGCCGGGCGGCTTGGCCGGGCTGGGGCAGCCCCTGAGGGGCTGGGGCGCTGGCAAGCCCCGGGCAATGGGCTGTCAGAGGCCACAAGCAGCCGCCTTGTTCCTGCCACAGTTGACTTGCAAGACGCATCCTGGGCACTCTGCAACTAACAGCATCAGTGTTGTTGGAAACCCAAATGCAGAGAAATCTCAGACCTTTGGTCTTGTCAGCAAAGCTTAGAATTAAACACAGGATTTGATCTGAGACCTAGGAAAGGGCTCCCAAACTTAGGTGCTAGAAGTGAGAATGCGGACTTCTAGTTTATAGCAGCGACACGGGGAGAAAAGTTGAAGTGGAGGAAAGTTTAGAGTTTTCGAGTTCAAGATCTAGGAAGAAATCAAAGTAGTTACAATGCTAAACAAGAAGATTAGGATGCAGTGCTGTAGGTTTGTGTGTCATAGCATGATTGGCTAAGGAAGCTTACACTGTTAGCATGATGTGGGGACCCAGGAAATTCCTCTGGCTGCCCTGCAGGACTCGAGAGCCTGTCAGAGGGCTCAGAGACCTTGGCACAGAGCCCAAGACCCCCGTGCCCTTGATTTAGCACTTGGAAAAAACAATCACCAACCTTGTATGAAGAATGACCAGCCACAAAAAATGAAGTAGAATGATAGTGAATTTATCCCAGAGTGGAAAAATAGATTTTGAGGGTTTTTAGAATGGGGCTTCAGGGGGCAAGATGGAGGAATCTGGGCATGTCCAGCCTTTCTCCTTCTTCTTCTTGGCCTCCATCTTCTGGTTGATGTTGGCACTTTGAGAATTGTCTAGAGTAGAAGCTCACTGTCTAACATAGATGGTAGAGATTGGAAAGTGATTGTAAATATTGTACAGGTAGTTTTTAGTATAAAAAGATAACACCACCCCAGGGGAGGCAGAGTGCCTTAGACTGTCTTGCTGAGCAGACGTTGGCAGGACAGGAGAAAGAATTTTATAGATAAGATACAATAAACAACCTTGAGACTGAGAAATTAAGAGCTCTGACTCCTTCTTCAACCACCGGGCTGGGACAAGAGACTTTTTAACTTATCTCAGGGTCACTCTGACCAGCTAGAGAGCCCGAGAGCATGAGTCCGTAAGATGAAATCTTGAAGATTGGGTCCAAAACATAAATATCCTTGTTGGCCGTGTCTTCTTGGCCAAGAAATCCTTCAAAGCTCTTGTAACTACAAGTCTTGCGGCCCTGTGAGCCATGCGGTGGAGATGTGAGCCCAACTCAACCTTCCTGCCTATGTAGAAGAGAAAAAAAAGCAATGGCATCATCTAAAAAACTCAGAGGTCCACTCTCCAGCTTGTTCCAAACCCCTTCCAATCCCCCAAAGTGTGATTTAGCTACAAATAGATGACAAGGACTCTTAGGGCTGCCTCTTTGACTCCAGAGCGGCTGCTTTAGAATCTTTCACATAACCCTGTGTAGTTAGGTGCCAGAAATGGATCATTTGAAGAAACTTTCCCAACTGACTTGCATGGAGGCTTGTTTGAAGGGTGTTTGAATGGAAAGCCTCCCAGCAGAGGTCTGGGCTTTGGCCTAGCTGTGTCCCCTGCTGATTGTGAAGTGTGTCATCAGCTGAAGGGCTATCTGGGCTAAAAATATCATCCAGTCAATTGGACTTGCTCTTTTTGGCCTATAAAAGCTGGACCCACTTTTGGGGCAAATTTGGAGACCTCATCTATGGGTGGATGGACCACCTAGGATTTTCCCAGTTGTTGGGAATGGTTCTCCAGGTCCCTGGAGTAAAACGGGGCTGCCCAGCAACTGCGCATCTGCAAGATGACAAACAATTGTCTTGGTTTGAAGAGACAGGTGTCTGCTAAGGAAGGCAGAAGTCTTCTCTGAAATGGAAAATGTAAATGCCCTCCCTTCAAATGATTCTCATTTAGAAATTCAAATGCTCTCAGGGAAAGATATGGGGATAGGCCTGAGCCCGCAGAGCAGGGCGGCCTTTGCTTATGGTCTGAGCCCTTCCTAAAGATCCTGTCAGGCTGTCTTAGACACCTGGGGCCAGGGATTCCTTCCAAGCTGGGCCACTTTGGCTGGCCCGGGGCCAGCCCCAGGGCAGGAGGCAGTGTGTGCAAGGCCCCTGGGTGGCACGCTGCAGCACGGTCACCGTGCCATGGAACGGAACCCGGTCACCAAGGTCCCTTTGTGACACGTGGGAAATAGAAGCTTGCCCGGGTGCTGGGAACAGGCAACGGGGCACAACGGGACAGAGCAGTGCTGTGAGGAGCCCCCACACAGCGCACTCGTTGCCGTCTGACCAGGAGCTTTTCTGCAGCCTTGTTCCTGCAGCTGAGCTCGAGGCCAGAGCACAGGACTCGGTGACCCGTGGCCTTCCGAGGCTTCTATTCTGCAGCTGCCCTCAAGGGCAGAGCGTGGCACTTGGTGCCCCAGAGCTTTCCCAAGGCGTCTCTCCTGCAAGTAGCTCCTGTCACAGACATGGAGCAGAGACCCCCGAGAGTTCCCAAGATGGCCTGGGTGGAGGAGGAGGAGGAGGAAGAAGGACCTGGAGCAGCCCCAGCACAGGAGACTGAAGACGTGGTGCCCTTCCATCCACCACAGCAGGGTGAGTGGCACAGCTGGGCTGCAGGGCTGGAGCCTGCAGCCAACTTGGCCCCATGCCATGCCATGCCATGCCATGCCATGCCATGCCATGCCATGCCATCCCCTGGGAAAATGCCCACGGACAGGCGGGAAGAG
The DNA here is from genome assembly GCF_027579445.1 of Ammospiza nelsoni. Lineage (NCBI taxonomy): Eukaryota > Metazoa > Chordata > Aves > Passeriformes > Passerellidae > Ammospiza > Ammospiza nelsoni. The sequence continues at coordinate 814,757 of NW_026683193.1, forward strand.
GGGCCGCGCAGAACACCCCACAGCGGCCTCACTCCATCCCCCTGGGGCATCCCAGGGCTCTGCCTGCCTGGGGAGCGCAGGCCTGGGCTGTGTTCTCCGGCCTCTCCCGCAGCCCCTCATCTCTGGCTGTGCTCCATCTTTGCCAGATGAAGCTGCGGAGCGCACACAAGAGCAGGAATCCAGCCGTGGCCGCTTCCACAGAACAGCGCAGGTACCTGCAGCCACCTGCACCTGGGCTGGGCCTGCTGTCCCTGCTCAGCCCAGCACCGTGTGTGCAGCACTCCATGCAACATCCCCGGCTTCTTGCCCTTCTCCTACAGCTCGTTTGCAACTTCATCCGGAGCATTCGGCAGGAGGAGACCCGCACCATGGGCACTGGGCTCAGAGCTCACTCCGAGCTCCTCAAGCATGAGACCAGTGCCGCCCTGCTGGATTTGCTCCTGGAGAAGGGTGTTGCCAGGCCAGAACAAGTAAGCAGCCTGGGGCCAGGCTTCAATTCCCCCATGAGTTACGTGGCTTCCCCAGCCACGCCTGCTGGTCCCTCAGAGCCTTTGAGGCCATGGCAGTGCATTTCTCTGGGGAGCCTGGGGACATTGCTCTCTCTGGCAGCGTTCCAAGTCTCCCCGTGCCTCCTGCAGGTGCCTGCCATGGTGAGGTACATTCACCGATGGCTCCTGGCCAACGATTCTGCCGAGCACAGGCTGGACAAGGCCCTGCTGAAACTCACCAAAGCACACCCAGCTGACGCAGTCGTGACGCTCCTGCGTGTTGCCCCGTCCTGTGACAGGTATGGGGCCCACCTGCCCAGAGGCCTCAGGCCTCCCAAGCCCATCACCCTCTACTGCCTGGCCCAGGTGTCTGAGCAACAGAGAGTTCCAGAACCCTCTGGCTGCTGCCTTTCTCAGCCCTGGCATGTCAGCCCCTGAGCCTGCTGCCTTGCTGCCTTGCTGCCCCTCAGGGCCTGTCCTCACAGAGCTGGGCTGCCTGGCTGCTGCCAGCAAGGGCCAGTGGGCAGAGGCAGAGCCGGCAGTCAGCCCGGGCCCCTAGGGATGCCCAGGCCACGATGCTGTGTCTGGGACCCCCCATGAGACAGAGCTCTAACCCCGCAGAGCTGCCATCTCCATGTGGAAGACCATCATGTGCTCGTCCAGGACTGCCGAGCCAGTGCAGCTGATCCTCCTGGATGTGCTAGGGAGCTGGCCAGAGTACAGCACGTGCACCTCGGATGGGGACAAAACGGCTGTCTTTGCCCTGGCTGTGAGTTTCCGCAACTGGCCTTTGCTGGCCCCAAGGCCGCCTCTCCAGCAGCTCTCCATCCTCCTTCCCCCACTGCCTCTGCCTGCCTCAGGCCCTGTCCGGAAACCTGGCCCAGGGGCAGCTTCAGGCCCACCAGGCCCCGCGCTCCCCCTGCCTCTCTCCGGGCCTCTCCCTGCCACGTTCGGGCCCTGCCACACGGACACCTCGGCACTGAGCGCTGTCTCGGGGGGCTTTGTCCTTTGCAGGCAACCGTGGTGATGTGGAAGATCCTCCAGGAGTCCCTGTCCCACGTGTAGTGAGGCCATATTTCCCCCGCCTTTTTGTTCATCTGCTCTTCCAAGTGTTCTCCAGCACAGAAGAGATGCCAGAGGAAGTCCAAACCTTCTGGAAGGATTGCCTGGAAGAGCACGGTCTTGCCACCAGCCCCAACAGGTGCTCCATCCCACTCCTCCTGTCCTTGACACGTGGCCTGCAAAGGAGCCAGTGCTGCCAGTGTGACCCGGGCTTTGCTGTGCACACAGGTTTGCAGTGCAGACTCTGAAGTCCCTGCTCTGCCAAAAGCAGTACAAGGATGTGGTGGTGTCAGTGGAACGCAAGCGTGGCTGGGACACGCTGCTCTGTGCTGACACCCGCCACTATGCTGTGGGTCTACTGGCCAGGTGAGACTCTCTTTCTCTCCATTGATCCTGCCATTTGTGCTCTGTGCCCGAGCTGTCCCACACATTCCCCAAGGCCCTGGGACACACTGAGGGACGGCTAACGACAGACTGAGGGACGGCCAAGCAGACTGGAAAAGGCTGGGAAGGGAGAGAGCACAGGAGGAGACACCTCCTAAAGGGCCCAGGTGCCCTTGCAGGGTGGTGGTAAAAGACCACCAGGCTCTGTAAGCCTGTCCTTGGGGAGATTTGCTCAGCTTCCTGGTCCCTTTTTTGCCCTCCTAGGGAGATGCGCCATGCTTGTCATCGGTTGTGTTCCAGTATTGCACTCCACCTCCTCTGGCTGCTCAGCACACAGGAGCCACACTGGGATCTGCCCACCCTGGCATTCCTTGTGGAGGTGAGCCGGGTGTCCAGCGCTGCCTTGCTGAGCAGCCTCCCAGCTCTCTGCCCTCTCGTGGCAGCAGCCGCCTGGGACGGTGCCCGCACCCTGTGCTGCTGCTGCTGCTGCTGCGTCCTGGGCCCAGCCCTGTGCGGCTGTGGGCTCCTGCCGGCCGGCTCCCCCGTCACTGGCCTGTGCCTTTCAGGTCCTCGTGTGCCTGGATTCTAGTGAATGTGGCGACAGTGTTGTGAAGGTCTCTTCAAGGTACCTGCAGAGCGAGTGCAGGGAGAGGCGTCGCCTGGCGCTCAGGGCCCTTCTCGAGCTCATTGATGATCCCTCAATGGTGAGAAGGGGGCAGTGGCTGAAGCTGCGCTGGGAACGCAGTCACTTGGCCTGACCTGGGCTTTGGCCACTGGGGCAGCTGCTCCCAGCTCTCCTGCCTCCTGCTTCAGCTGCCCCAGTGCTTCAGGACAGTCCTTTGGCCTCTGGGCCCTGTGGCAGTAGGGTGGGACTTCACAGACTTGTGTTCCACACAGGCCGAAAGAATGTGGAGCTTGACCAAAAGCCTCATGCACCTACTGGGGGACAATGATGCAGAGATAGCTGGGATGACACTCATCACACTCAGCTTTATACTCCTGCACAAACACATTCTGCTGTCAACCCCCATTGCCATGCAGCTGGCTGAGGCACTCCTGCCACTCTTTGACCACGTAAGGCTCCGTGCCCCCAGCTACAGCCACTGGCTGCTGCCTGGAAACTGTGTGCCTTGTGCATTTCCAGCCCTGTGCCCAGGGCGCCCTGGAGGAGCCAATGCTGAAGTGTTTTTTCTTTTTTTTTTCATCTAGGATAATAGCCAGGTACAGCTGCTCTCCATAAAACTCTTCCGAGACATGATGGAGTATTTGGAAGAGAGAGAAAAACCTTTGGAAAGCCCTGTGCAACAGAGCCTGCTTCCACTCTTCTTCCACTGCAATGATGAGAATCAGCATGTGGCAGAGGTGAGGACTCCTGGGCTGCTGCTGTCCGCCCGGCAGGGGGCTCGGCTGCCTCCTGCCCTGTGCCTGCTGGACCGCAGCCTCCTGCAGGCCATGGCAGGGCGAGGCGGGTCCCGTGCCCTGGGCTGCGGGGCCATCTCCGCGTCTCTGCTGCTCTCCAGGCTTCTTGGGAAACGCTGCTTTATGCGGTCAAGTTCATGAAGAGAAGGGATCTGAAAAAGCTGCTGAAGGAGCAGAAACTGTGGAAGTTCAGCAAGTGCCTGGTAAGGACGGCCTGGAATCCCCAACTCAGCCAGGAGAAGGCCCCTGAGGGCGGTGCTCAGTGTGCGGGCCGGGCAGCTGTGCTCCTGCGCGCTGCTGCAGCCAGAGGCCGCGCGGGCTCTTCTCCAGGCTCCCGTGGGCCTGAGCCGGGTGCCCATGAAAGCCCGGCCCGGCGGGGCTGCGGGGCAGGGGCGGCACCGCGGCTCCCCGGGCAGCAGCCGGCCCCCTCCCCCTCCCCTCGGGAGCCCGGCGCCAGCGGCTGCTGGCCGCGCCTCGGGGCTGTGCGGGCAGGGGAGGCCGGGGCGGGGCGCAGGCAGCGCCCGGCCCAGGGGCTGAGCCCGCGCCAACCCTTCCCTCCTGCCGCTCGCTCCAGCTGGCAGAGGACAGCAGCAGAGCGGCCGAGCACCTGCGCCGGGCCCTGCGCTACCTGGACAGCCCACAGGAGCCCCTGCGAGAGGCGGCCATCAGGTTCATGGGTGAGTTACGAGCCCGGGCTCCCTCCCCAGCCCGCCGCAGTTCGGCCCCAGCCCCGCCTGTTGCCCCGGCAGCGGCAGCCGGGCCCGGCGCCGTGGAGCCCCGCCTGGCCTGGGCATTGCTGCTGCCGCCCTCTGACAGCCGTGCCCTGGGGCGACAGCGCGCTGCATGGGCTGAGCTGAGCGCTGCCGGGCCAGCAGCCCGTGTGGCCACAGCGCCGGCAGCGCCGCTGGCAGGGAGCTGTGCCGCTGGGGCCGTGACAGACTCTGTGTTCACAGGCATGGCCGGGCGGCACCTGAGGGGGCAGCAGCAAGAGCTGCAGCGGATCTGCACTGGTGAGTGAGGGCAGCGGGCTGACAGCGGGGGCTGCCGGGGGGAGCTGCAAGCCCTGCCCCGGCTGCGGAGGGCTCTGCTCCCATGGGCAGAGCGCACGGAGATTTCAGGGCCACGTGGGCCATTCGTGGCCAGCAGCTTCGGGCTGATCCCCTTGCTCCCTTTGCTCCCTCCTGGCCATGGCAAGAGCCGGCTTGGCATGGCACTTGCAGGGGGCTCTTCCTCGGCTCCCTGCAGCTCCAGCTTCTGACCGTGCCTCTGTTCCTCTCTCTCGCAGCCCTGGAAGACAAAACGAATGACGTCAGCCTCGCCGTCGGAAGCCTGGCAATTCAAACGCTGTGCATCCTCAGGTCAGGAGAGCGGGCTCCCATCTCCAGGTTCCAGTGGCTCCAAAATCACCTGCGCAGGGCATGGAAGACATGGCCCCGTCTGTCACAGCTCGGCTGCCTGCCCTGCCAGAGCTCTGTGGAGAGCTGATCCCAGAAGCTCTTTTTGCTGGGGCCACCTGAGTCAGGTTTTATTTTGTTTTTCTTCAAGAATTTTTTTTCATTGGTTTTTTTTTTTTTTTCTTTTACCATGTAAATATAGACTACGTTAACATACACAGACCAGACTCCCAGCATTTTTCTTTTGCTGCCCAGGGTCCGTAGGGCATAGGGGAGGAGGGGGAAATGGGTGCTTGCGCTCAGCCAGCTGCCCAGGCGTGCAGTGGGCCAGGTGAAATGGCCAGAAGCCCCTTGGCCTTTGGTGGTTCTGCTGAAGCCTTTGTGCTGCCCAGAGAGCGGCTGGGCAGGGGCCGGAGCTGCGGGGATCCCTGCCAGAGCGGTGCCTGGAGATGGTCACAAGCCCTGTGCCAGGCAGGAAGCGCCAGCCGTGTCCTCCTGCCCATGTGCTGCTGGCTGCCTTGCTGAGGGCTCCCAGGTGCCTCTGGATGGGGCTGCTCTGGAGCTGCTGTGGGGCTGCGGCGCTGCTGCCGGGCGGCTTGGCCGGGCTGGGGCAGCCCCTGAGGGGCTGGGGCGCTGGCAAGCCCCGGGCAATGGGCTGTCAGAGGCCACAAGCAGCCGCCTTGTTCCTGCCACAGTTGACTTGCAAGACGCATCCTGGGCACTCTGCAACTAACAGCATCAGTGTTGTTGGAAACCCAAATGCAGAGAAATCTCAGACCTTTGGTCTTGTCAGCAAAGCTTAGAATTAAACACAGGATTTGATCTGAGACCTAGGAAAGGGCTCCCAAACTTAGGTGCTAGAAGTGAGAATGCGGACTTCTAGTTTATAGCAGCGACACGGGGAGAAAAGTTGAAGTGGAGGAAAGTTTAGAGTTTTCGAGTTCAAGATCTAGGAAGAAATCAAAGTAGTTACAATGCTAAACAAGAAGATTAGGATGCAGTGCTGTAGGTTTGTGTGTCATAGCATGATTGGCTAAGGAAGCTTACACTGTTAGCATGATGTGGGGACCCAGGAAATTCCTCTGGCTGCCCTGCAGGACTCGAGAGCCTGTCAGAGGGCTCAGAGACCTTGGCACAGAGCCCAAGACCCCCGTGCCCTTGATTTAGCACTTGGAAAAAACAATCACCAACCTTGTATGAAGAATGACCAGCCACAAAAAATGAAGTAGAATGATAGTGAATTTATCCCAGAGTGGAAAAATAGATTTTGAGGGTTTTTAGAATGGGGCTTCAGGGGGCAAGATGGAGGAATCTGGGCATGTCCAGCCTTTCTCCTTCTTCTTCTTGGCCTCCATCTTCTGGTTGATGTTGGCACTTTGAGAATTGTCTAGAGTAGAAGCTCACTGTCTAACATAGATGGTAGAGATTGGAAAGTGATTGTAAATATTGTACAGGTAGTTTTTAGTATAAAAAGATAACACCACCCCAGGGGAGGCAGAGTGCCTTAGACTGTCTTGCTGAGCAGACGTTGGCAGGACAGGAGAAAGAATTTTATAGATAAGATACAATAAACAACCTTGAGACTGAGAAATTAAGAGCTCTGACTCCTTCTTCAACCACCGGGCTGGGACAAGAGACTTTTTAACTTATCTCAGGGTCACTCTGACCAGCTAGAGAGCCCGAGAGCATGAGTCCGTAAGATGAAATCTTGAAGATTGGGTCCAAAACATAAATATCCTTGTTGGCCGTGTCTTCTTGGCCAAGAAATCCTTCAAAGCTCTTGTAACTACAAGTCTTGCGGCCCTGTGAGCCATGCGGTGGAGATGTGAGCCCAACTCAACCTTCCTGCCTATGTAGAAGAGAAAAAAAAGCAATGGCATCATCTAAAAAACTCAGAGGTCCACTCTCCAGCTTGTTCCAAACCCCTTCCAATCCCCCAAAGTGTGATTTAGCTACAAATAGATGACAAGGACTCTTAGGGCTGCCTCTTTGACTCCAGAGCGGCTGCTTTAGAATCTTTCACATAACCCTGTGTAGTTAGGTGCCAGAAATGGATCATTTGAAGAAACTTTCCCAACTGACTTGCATGGAGGCTTGTTTGAAGGGTGTTTGAATGGAAAGCCTCCCAGCAGAGGTCTGGGCTTTGGCCTAGCTGTGTCCCCTGCTGATTGTGAAGTGTGTCATCAGCTGAAGGGCTATCTGGGCTAAAAATATCATCCAGTCAATTGGACTTGCTCTTTTTGGCCTATAAAAGCTGGACCCACTTTTGGGGCAAATTTGGAGACCTCATCTATGGGTGGATGGACCACCTAGGATTTTCCCAGTTGTTGGGAATGGTTCTCCAGGTCCCTGGAGTAAAACGGGGCTGCCCAGCAACTGCGCATCTGCAAGATGACAAACAATTGTCTTGGTTTGAAGAGACAGGTGTCTGCTAAGGAAGGCAGAAGTCTTCTCTGAAATGGAAAATGTAAATGCCCTCCCTTCAAATGATTCTCATTTAGAAATTCAAATGCTCTCAGGGAAAGATATGGGGATAGGCCTGAGCCCGCAGAGCAGGGCGGCCTTTGCTTATGGTCTGAGCCCTTCCTAAAGATCCTGTCAGGCTGTCTTAGACACCTGGGGCCAGGGATTCCTTCCAAGCTGGGCCACTTTGGCTGGCCCGGGGCCAGCCCCAGGGCAGGAGGCAGTGTGTGCAAGGCCCCTGGGTGGCACGCTGCAGCACGGTCACCGTGCCATGGAACGGAACCCGGTCACCAAGGTCCCTTTGTGACACGTGGGAAATAGAAGCTTGCCCGGGTGCTGGGAACAGGCAACGGGGCACAACGGGACAGAGCAGTGCTGTCAGGAGCCCCCACACAGCGCACTCGTTGCCGTCTGACCAGGAGCTTTTCTGCAGCCTTGTTCCTGCAGCTGAGCTCGAGGCCAGAGCACAGGACTCGGTGACCCGTGGCCTTCCGAGGCTTCTATTCTGCAGCTGCCCTCAAGGGCAGAGCGTGGCACTTGGTGCCCCAGAGCTTTCCCAAGGCGTCTCTCCTGCAAGTAGCTCCTGTCACAGACATGGAGCAGAGACCCCCGAGAGTTCCCAAGATGGCCTGGGTGGAGGAGGAGGAGGAGGAAGAAGGACCTGGAGCAGCCCCAGCACAGGAGACTGAAGAGGTGGTGCCCTTCCATCCACCACAGCAGGGTGAGTGGCACAGCTGGGCTGCAGGGCTGGAGCCTGCAGCCAACTTGGCCCCATGCCATGCCATGCCATGCCATGCCATGCCATGCCATGCCATGCCATGCCATGCCATGCCATGCCATCCCCTGGGAAAATGCCCACGGACAGGCGGGAAGAGGGGCCGCGCAGAACACCCCACAGCGGCCTCACTCCATCCCCCTGGGGCATCCCAGGGCTCTGCCTGCCTGGGGAGCGCAGGCCTGGGCTGTGTTCTCCGGCCTCTCCCGCAGCCCCTCATCTCTGGCTGTGCTCCATCTTTGCCAGATGAAGCTGCGGAGCGCACACAAGAGCAGGAATCCAGCCGTGGCCGCTTCCACAGAACAGCGCAGGTACCTGCAGCCACCTGCACCTGGGCTGGGCCTGCTGTCCCTGCTCAGCCCAGCACCGTGTGTGCAGCACTCCATGCAACATCCCCGGCTTCTTGCCCTTCTCCTACAGCTCGTTTGCAACTTCATCCGGAGCATTCGGCAGGAGGAGACCCGCACCATGGGCACTGGGCTCAGAGCTCACTCCGAGCTCCTCAAGCATGAGACCAGTGCCGCCCTGCTGGATTTGCTCCTGGAGAAGGGTGTTGCCAGGCCAGAACAAGTAAGCAGCCTGGGGCCAGGCTTCAATTCCCCCATGAGTTACGTGGCTTCCCCAGCCACGCCTGCTGGTCCCTCAGAGCCTTTGAGGCCATGGCAGTGCATTTCTCTGGGGAGCCTGGGGACATTGCTCTCTCTGGCAGCGTTCCAAGTCTCCCCGTGCCTCCTGCAGGTGCCTGCCATGGTGAGGTACATTCACCGATGGCTCCTGGCCAACGATTCTGCCGAGCACAGGCTGGACAAGGCCCTGCTGAAACTCACCAAAGCACACCCAGCTGACGCAGTCGTGACGCTCCTGCGTGTTGCCCCGTCCTGTGACAGGTATGGGGCCCACCTGCCCAGAGGCCTCAGGCCTCCCAAGCCCATCACCCTCTACCGCCTGGCCCAGGTGTCTGAGCAACAGAGAGTTCCAGAACCCTCTGGCTGCTGCCTTTCTCAGCCCTGGCATGTCAGCCCCTGAGCCTGCTGCCCTGCTGCCTTGCTGCCCCTCAGGGCCTGTCCTCAAAGAGCTGGGCTGCCTGGCTGCTGCCAGCAAGGGCCAGTGGGCAGAGGCAGAGCCGGCAGTCAGCCCGGGCCCCTAGGGATGCCCAGGCCACGATGCTGTGTCTGGGACCCCCCATGAGACAGAGCTCTAACCCCGCAGAGCTGCCATCTCCATGTGGAAGACCATCATGTGCTCGTCCAGGACTGCCGAGCCAGTGCAGCTGATCCTCCTGGATGTGCTAGGGAGCTGGCCAGAGTACAGCACGTGCACCTCGGATGGGGACAAAACGGCTGTCTTTGCCCTGGCTGTGAGTTTCCGCAACTGGCCTTTGCTGGCCCCAAGGCCGCCTCTCCAGCAGCTCTCCATCCTCCTTCCCCCACTGCATCTGCCTGCCTCAGGCCCTGGCCGGAAACCTGGCCCAGGGGCAGCTTCAGGCCCACCAGGCCCCGCGCTCCCCCTGCCTCTCTCCGGGCCTCTCCCTGCCATGTTCGGGCCCTGCCACACGGACACCTCGGCACTGAGCGCTGTCTCGGGGGGCTTTGTCCTTTGCAGGCAACCGTGGTGATGTGGAAGATCCTCCAGGAGTCCCCTGTCCCACGTGTAGTGAGGCCATATTTCCCCCGCCTTTTTGTTCATCTGCTCTTCCAAGTGTTCTCCAGCACAGAAGAGATGCCAGAGGAAGTCCAAACCTTCTGGAAGGATTGCCTGGAAGAGCACGGTCTTGCCACCAGCCCCAACAGGTGCTCCATCCCACTCCTCCTGTCCTTGACACGTGGCCTGCAAAGGAGCCAGTGCTGCCAGTGTGACCCGGGCTTTGCTGTGCACACAGGTTTGCAGTGCAGACTCTGAAGTCCCTGCTCTGCCAAAAGCAGTACAAGGATGTGGTGGTGTCAGTGGAACGCAAGCGTGGCTGGGACACGCTGCTCTGTGCTGACACCCGCCACTATGCTGTGGGTCTACTGGCCAGGTGAGACTCTCTTTCTCTCCATTGATCCTGCCATTTGTGCTCTGTGCCCGAGCTGTCCCACACATTCCCCAAGGCCCTGGGACACACTGAGGGACGGCTAACGACAGACTGAGGGACGGCCAAGCAGACTGGAAAAGGCTGGGAAGGGAGAGAGCACAGGAGGAGACACCTCCTAAAGGGCCCAGGTGCCCTTGCAGGGTGGTGGTAAAAGACCACCAGGCTCTGTAAGCCTGTCCTTGGGGAGATTTGCTCAGCTTCCTGGTCCCTTTTTTGCCCTCCTAGGGAGATGCGCCATGCTTGTCATCGGTTGTGTTCCAGTATTGCACTCCACCTCCTCTGGCTGCTCAGCACACAGGAGCCACACTGGGATCTGCCCACCCTGGCATTCCTTGTGGAGGTGAGCCGGGTGTCCAGCGCTGCCTTGCTGAGCAGCCTCCCAGCTCTCTGCCCTCTCGTGGCAGCAGCCGCCTGGGACGGTGCCCGCACCCTGTGCTGCTGCTGCTGCTGCTGCGTCCTGGGCCCAGCCCTGTGCGGCTGTGGGCTCCTGCCGGCCGGCTCCCCCGTCACTGGCCTGTGCCTTTCAGGTCCTCGTGTGCCTGGATTCTAGTGAATGTGGCGACAGTGTTGTGAAGGTCTCTTCAAGGTACCTGCAGAGCGAGTGCAGGGAGAGGCGTCGCCTGGCACTCAGGGCCCTTCTCGAGCTCATTGATGATCCCTCAATGGTGAGAAGGGGGCAGTGGCTGAAGCTGCGCTGGGAACGCAGTCACTTGGCCTGACCTGGGCTTTGGCCACTGGGGCAGCTGCTCCCAGCTCTCCTGCCTCCTGCTTCAGCTGCCCCAGTGCTTCAGGACAGTCCTTTGGCCTCTGGGCCCTGTGGCAGTAGGGTGGGACTTCACAGACTTGTGTTCCACACAGGCCGAAAGAATGTGGAGCTTGACCAAAAGCCTCATGCACCTACTGGGGGACAATGATGCAGAGATAGCTGGGATGACACTCATCACACTCAGCTTTATACTCCTGCACAAACACATTCTGCTGTCAACCCCCATTGCCATGCAGCTGGCTGAGGCACTCCTGCCACTCTTTGAGCACGTAAGGCTCCGTGCCCCCAGCTACAGCCACTGGCTGCTGCCTGGAAACTGTGTGCCCTGTGCATTTCCAGCCCTGTGCCCAGGGCGCCCTGGAGGAGCCAATGCTGAAGTGTTTTTTCTTTTTTTTTTCATCTAGGATAATAGCCAGGTACAGCTGCTCTCCATAAAACTCTTCCGAGACATGATGGAGTATTTGGAAGAGAGAGAAAAACCTTTGGAAAGCCCTGTGCAACAGAGCCTGCTTCCACTCTTCTTCCACTGCAATGATGAGAATCAGCATGTGGCAGAGGTGAGGACTCCTGGGCTGCTGCTGTCCGCCCGGCAGGGGGCTCGGCTGCCTCCTGCCCTGCGCCTGCTGGACCGCAGCCTCCTGCAGGCCATGGCAGGGCGAGGCGGGTCCCGTGCCCTGGGCTGCGGGGCCATCTCCGCGTCTCTGCTGCTCTCCAGGCTTCTCGGGAAACGCTGCTTTATGCGGTCAAGTTCATGAAGAGAAGGGATCTGAAAAAGCTGCTGAAGGAGCAGAAACTGTGGAAGTTCAGCAAGTGCCTGGTAAGGACGGCCTGGAATCCCCAACTCAGCCAGGAGAAGGCCCCTGAGGGCGGTGCTCAGTGTGCGGGCCGGGCAGCTGTGCTCCTGCGCGCTGCTGCAGCCAGAGGCCGCGCGGGCTCTTCTCCAGGCTCCCGTGGGCCTGAGCCGGGTGCCCATGAAAGCCCGGCCCGGCGGGGCTGCGGGAAAGGGGCGGCACCGCGGCTCCCCGGGCAGCAGCCGGCCCCCTCCCCCTCCCCTCGGGAGCCCGGCGCCAGCGGCTGCTGGCCGCGCCTCGGGGCTGTGCGGGCAGGGGAGGCCGGGGCGGGGCGCAGGCAGCGCCCGGCCCAGGGGCTGAGCCCGCGCCAACCCTTCCCTCCTGCCGCTCGCTCCAGCTGGCAGAGGACAGCAGCAGAGCGGCCGAGCACCTGCGCCGGGCCCTGCGCTACCTGGAGAGCCCACAGGAGCCCCTGCGAGAGGCGGCCATCAGGTTCATGGGTGAGTTACGAGCCCGGGCTCCCTCCCCAGCCCGCCGCAGCTCGGCCCCAGCCCCGCCTGTTGCCCCGGCAGCGGCAGCCGGGCCCGGCGCCGTGGAGCCCCGCCTGGCCTGGGCATTGCTGCTGCCGCCCTCTGACAGCCGTGCCCTGGGGCGACAGCGCGCTGCATGGGCTGAGCTGAGCGCTGCCGGGCCAGCAGCCCGTGTGGCCACAGCGCCGGCAGCGCCGCTGGCAGGGAGCTGTGCCGCTGGGGCCGTGACAGACTCTGTGTTCACAGGCATGGCCGGGCGGCACCTGAGGGGGCAGCAGCAAGAGCTGCAGCGGATCTGCACTGGTGAGTGAGGGCAGCGGGCTGACAGCGGGGGCTGCCGGGGGGAGCTGCAAGCCCTGCCCCGGCTGCGGAGGGCTCTGCTCCCGTGGGCAGAGCGCACGGAGATTTCAGGGCCACGTGGGCCATTCGTGGCCAGCAGCTTCGGGCTGATCCCCTTGCTCCCTTTGCTCCCTCCTGGCCATGGCAAGAGCCGGCTTGGCATGGCACTTGCAGGGGGCTCTTCCTCGGCTCCCTGCAGCTCCAGCTTCTGACCGTGCCTCTGTTCCTCTCTCTCGCAGCCCTGGAAGACAAAACGAATGACGTCAGCCTCGCCGTCGGAAGCCTGGCAATTCAAACGCTGTGCATCCTCAGGTCAGGAGAGCGGGCTCCCATCTCCAGGTTCCAGTGGCTCCAAAATCACCTGCGCAGGGCATGGAAGACATGGCCCCGTCTGTCACAGCTCGGCTGCCTGCCCTGCCAGAGCTCTGTGGAGAGCTGATCCCAGAAGCTCTTTTTGCTGGGGCCACCTGAGTCAGGTTTTATTTTGTTTTTCTTCAAGAATTTTTTTTCATTGGTTTTTTTTTTTTTTCTTTTACCATGTAAATATAGACTACGTTAACATACACAGACCAGACTCCCAGCATTTTTCTTTTGCTGCCCAGGGTCCGTAGGGCATAGGGGAGGAGGGGGAAATGGGTGCTTGCGCTCAGCCAGCTGCCCAGGCGTGCAGTGGGCCAGGTGAAATGGCCAGAAGCCCCTTGGCCTTTGGTGGTTCTGCTGAAGCCTTTGTGCTGCCCAGAGAGCGGCTGGGCAGGGGCCGGAGCTGCGGGGATCCCTGCCAGAGCGGTGCCTGGAGATGGTCACAAGCCCTGTGCCAGGCAGGAAGCGCCAGCCGTGTCCTCCTGCCCATGTGCTGCTGGCTGCCTTGCTGAGGGCTCCCAGGTGCCTCTGGATGGGGCTGCTCTGGAGCTGCTGTGGGGCTGCGGCGCTGCTGCCGGGCGGCTTGGCCGGGCTGGGGCAGCCCCTGAGGGGCTGGGGCGCTGGCAAGCCCCGGGCAATGGGCTGTCAGAGGCCACAAGCAGCCGCCTTGTTCCTGCCACAGTTGACTTGCAAGACGCATCCTGGGCACTCTGCAACTAACAGCATCAGTGTTGTTGGAAACCCAAATGCAGAGAAATCTCAGACCTTTGGTCTTGTCAGCAAAGCTTAGAATTAAACACAGGATTTGATCTGAGACCTAGGAAAGGGCTCCCAAACTTAGGTGCTAGAAGTGAGAATGCGGACTTCTAGTTTATAGCAGCGACACGGGGAGAAAAGTTGAAGTGGAGGAAAGTTTAGAGTTTTCGAGTTCAAGATCTAGGAAGAAATCAAAGTAGTTACAATGCTAAACAAGAAGATTAGGATGCAGTGCTGTAGGTTTGTGTGTCATAGCATGATTGGCTAAGGAAGCTTACACTGTTAGCATGATGTGGGGACCCAGGAAATTCCTCTGGCTGCCCTGCAGGACTCGAGAGCCTGTCAGAGGGCTCAGAGACCTTGGCACAGAGCCCAAGACCCCCGTGCCCTTGATTTAGCACTTGGAAAAAACAATCACCAACCTTGTATGAAGAATGACCAGCCACAAAAAATGAAGTAGAATGATAGTGAATTTATCCCAGAGTGGAAAAATAGATTTTGAGGGTTTTTAGAATGGGGCTTCAGGGGGCAAGATGGAGGAATCTGGGCATGTCCAGCCTTTCTCCTTCTTCTTCTTGGCCTCCATCTTCTGGTTGATGTTGGCACTTTGAGAATTGTCTAGAGTAGAAGCTCACTGTCTAACATAGATGGTAGAGATTGGAAAGTGATTGTAAATATTGTACAGGTAGTTTTTAGTATAAAAAGATAACACCACCCCAGGGGAGGCAGAGTGCCTTAGACTGTCTTGCTGAGCAGACGTTGGCAGGACAGGAGAAAGAATTTTATAGATAAGATACAATAAACAACCTTGAGACTGAGAAATTAAGAGCTCTGACTCCTTCTTCAACCACCGGGCTGGGACAAGAGACTTTTTAACTTATCTCAGGGTCACTCTGAGCAGCTAGAGAGCCCGAGAGCATGAGTCCGTAAGATGAAATCTTGAAGATTGGGTCCAAAACATAAATATCCTTGTTGGCCGTGTCTTCTTGGCCAAGAAATCCTTCAAAGCTCTTGTAACTACAAGTCTTGCGGCCCTGTGAGCCATGCGGTGGAGATGTGAGCCCAACTCAACCTTCCTGCCTATGTAGAAGAGAAAAAAAAGCAATGGCATCATCTAAAAAACTCAGAGGTCCACTCTCCAGCTTGTTCCAAACCCCTTCCAATCCCCCAAAGTGTGATTTAGCTACAAATAGATGACAAGGACTCTTAGGGCTGCCTCTTTGACTCCAGAGCGGCTGCTTTAGAATCTTTCACATAACCCTGTGTAGTTAGGTGCCAGAAATGGATCATTTGAAGAAACTTTCCCAACTGACTTGCATGGAGGCTTGTTTGAAGGGTGTTTGAATGGAAAGCCTCCCAGCAGAGGTCTGGGCTTTGGCCTAGCTGTGTCCCCTGCTGATTGTGAAGTGTGTCATCAGCTGAAGGGCTATCTGGGCTAAAAATATCATCCAGTCAATTGGACTTGCTCTTTTTGGCCTATAAAAGCTGGACCCACTTTTGGGGCAAATTTGGAGACCTCATCTATGGGTGGATGGACCACCTAGGATTTTCCCAGTTGTTGGGAATGGTTCTCCAGGTCCCTGGAGTAAAACGGGGCTGCCCAGCAACTGCGCATCTGCAAGATGACAAACAATTGTCTTGGTTTGAAGAGACAGGTGTCTGCTAAGGAAGGCAGAAGTCTTCTCTGAAATGGAAAATGTAAATGCCCTCCCTTCAAATGATTCTCATTTAGAAATTCAAATGCTCTCAGGGAAAGATATGGGGATAGGCCTGAGCCCGCAGAGCAGGGCGGCCTTTGCTTATGGTCTGAGCCCTTCCTAAAGATCCTGTCAGGCTGTCTTAGACACCTGGGGCCAGGGATTCCTTCCAAGCTGGGCCACTTTGGCTGGCCCGGGGCCAGCCCCAGGGCAGGAGGCAGTGTGTGCAAGGCCCCTGGGTGGCACGCTGCAGCACGGTCACCGTGCCATGGAACGGAACCCGGTCACCAAGGTCCCTTTGTGACACGTGGGAAATAGAAGCTTGCCCGGGTGCTGGGAACAGGCAACGGGGCACAACGGGACAGAGCAGTGCTGTCAGGAGCCCCCACACAGCGCACTCGTTGCCGTCTGACCAGGAGCTTTTCTGCAGCCTTGTTCCTGCAGCTGAGCTCGAGGCCAGAGCACAGGACTCGGTGACCCGTGGCCTTCCGAGGCTTCTATTCTGCAGCTGCCCTCAAGGGCAGAGCGTGGCACTTGGTGCCCCAGAGCTTTCCCAAGGCGTCTCTCCTGCAAGTAGCTCCTGTCACAGACATGGAGCAGAGACCCCCGAGAGTTCCCAAGATGGCCTGGGTGGAGGAGGAGGAGGAGGAAGAAGGACCTGGAGCAGCCCCAGCACAGGAGACTGAAGAGGTGGTGCCCTTCCATCCACCACAGCAGGGTGAGTGGCACAGCTGGGCTGCAGGGCTGGAGCCTGCAGCCAACTTGGCCCCATGCCATGCCATGCCATGCCATGCCATGCCATGCCATGCCATGGCATGCCATCCCCTGGGAAAATGCCCACGGACAGGCGGGAAGAGGGGCCGCGCAGAACACCCCACAGCGGCCTCACTCCATCCCCCTGGGGCATCCCAGGGCTCTGCCTGCCTGGGGAGCGCAGGCCTGGGCTGTGTTCTCCGGCCTCTCCCGCAGCCCCTCATCTCTGGCTGTGCTCCATCTTTGCCAGATGAAGCTGCGGAGCGCACACAAGAGCAGGAATCCAGCCGTGGCCGCTTCCACAGAACAGCGCAGGTACCTGCAGCCACCTGCACCTGGGCTGGGCCTGCTGTCCCTGCTCAGCCCAGCACCGTGTGTGCAGCACTCCATGCAACATCCCCGGCTTCTTGCCCTTCTCCTACAGCTCGTTTGCAACTTCATCCGGAGCATTCGGCAGGAGGAGACCCGCACCATGGGCACTGGGCTCAGAGCTCACTCCGAGCTCCTCAAGCATGAGACCAGTGCCGCCCTGCTGGATTTGCTCCTGGAGAAGGGTGTTGCCAGGCCAGAACAAGTAAGCAGCCTGGGGCCAGGCTTCAATTCCCCCATGAGTTACGTGGCTTCCCCAGCCACGCCTGCTGGTCCCTCAGAGCCTTTGAGGCCATGGCAGTGCATTTCTCTGGGGAGCCTGGGGACATTGCTCTCTCTGGCAGCGTTCCAAGTCTCCCCGTGCCTCCTGCAGGTGCCTGCCATGGTGAGGTACATTCACCGATGGCTCCTGGCCAACGATTCTGCCGAGCACAGGCTGGACAAGGCCCTGCTGAAACTCACCAAAGCACACCCAGCTGACGCAGTCGTGACGCTCCTGCGTGTTGCCCCGTCCTGTGACAGGTATGGGGCCCACCTGCCCAGAGGCCTCAGGCCTCCCAAGCCCATCACCCTCTACCGCCTGGCCCAGGTGTCTGAGCAACAGAGAGTTCCAGAACCCTCTGGCTGCTGCCTTTCTCAGCCCTGGCATGTCAGCCCCTGAGCCTGCTGCCCTGCTGCCTTGCTGCCCCTCAGGGCCTGTCCTCACAGAGCTGGGCTGCCTGGCTGCTGCCAGCAAGGGCCAGTGGGCAGAGGCAGAGCCGGCAGTCAGCCCGGGCCCCTAGGGATGCCCAGGCCACGATGCTGTGTCTGGGACCCCCCATGAGACAGAGCTCTAACCCCGCAGAGCTGCCATCTCCATGTGGAAGACCATCATGTGCTCGTCCAGGACTGCCGAGCCAGTGCAGCTGATCCTCCTGGATGTGCTAGGGAGCTGGCCAGAGTACAGCACGTGCACCTCGGATGGGGACAAAACGGCTGTCTTTGCCCTGGCTGTGAGTTTCCGCAACTGGCCTTTGCTGGCCCCAAGGCCGCCTCTCCAGCAGCTCTCCATCCTCCTTCCCCCACTGCATCTGCCTGCCTCAGGCCCTGGCCGGAAACCTGGCCCAGGGGCAGCTTCAGGCCCACCAGGCCCCGCGCTCCCCCTGCCTCTCTCCGGGCCTCTCCCTGCCACGTTCGGGCCCTGCCACACGGACACCTCGGCACTGAGCGCTGTCTCGGGGGGCTTTGTCCTTTGCAGGCTACCGTGGTGATGTGGAAGATCCTCCAGGAGTCCCCTGTCCCACGTGTAGTGAGGCCATATTTCCCCCGCCTTTTTGTTCATCTGCTCTTCCAAGTGTTCTCCAGCACAGAAGAGATGCCAGAGGAAGTCCAAACCTTCTGGAAGGATTGCCTGGAAGAGCACGGTCTTGCCACCAGCCCCAACAGGTGCTCCATCCCACTCCTCCTGTCCTTGACACGTGGCCTGCAAAGGAGCCAGTGCTGCCAGTGTGACCCGGGCTTTGCTGTGCACACAGGTTTGCAGTGCAGACTCTGAAGTCCCTGCTCTGCCAAAAGCAGTACAAGGATGTGGTGGTGTCAGTGGAACGCAAGCGTGGCTGGGACACGCTGCTCTGTGCTGACACCCGCCACTATGCTGTGGGTCTACTGGCCAGGTGAGACTCTCTTTCTCTCCATTGATCCTGCCATTTGTGCTCTGTGCCCGAGCTGTCCCACACATTCCCCAAGGCCCTGGGACACACTGAGGGACGGCTAACGACAGACTGAGGGACGGCCAAGCAGACTGGAAAAGGCTGGGAAGGGAGAGAGCACAGGAGGAGACACCTCCTAAAGGGCCCAGGTGCCCTTGCAGGGTGGTGGTAAAAGACCACCAGGCTCTGTAAGCCTGTCCTTGGGGAGATTTGCTCAGCTTCCTGGTCCCTTTTTTGCCCTCCTAGGGAGATGCGCCATGCTTGTCATCGGTTGTGTTCCAGTATTGCACTCCACCTCCTCTGGCTGCTCAGCACACAGGAGCCACACTGGGATCTGCCCACCCTGGCATTCCTTGTGGAGGTGAGCCGGGTGTCCAGCGCTGCCTTGCTGAGCAGCCTCCCAGCTCTCTGCCCTCTCGTGGCAGCAGCCGCCTGGGACGGTGCCCGCACCCTGTGCTGCTGCTGCTGCTGCTGCGTCCTGGGCCCAGCCCTGTGCGGCTGTGGGCTCCTGCCGGCCGGCTCCCCCGTCACTGGCCTGTGCCTTTCAGGTCCTCGTGTGCCTGGATTCTAGTGAATGTGGCGACAGTGTTGTGAAGGTCTCTTCAAGGTACCTGCAGAGCGAGTGCAGGGAGAGGCGTCGCCTGGCGCTCAGGGCCCTTCTCGAGCTCATTGATGATCCCTCAATGGTGAGAAGGGGGCAGTGGCTGAAGCTGCGCTGGGAACGCAGTCACTTGGCCTGACCTGGGCTTTGGCCACTGGGGCAGCTGCTCCCAGCTCTCCTGCCTCCTGCTTCAGCTGCCCCAGTGCTTCAGGACAGTCCTTTGGCCTCTGGGCCCTGTGGCAGTAGGGTGGGACTTCACAGACTTGTGTTCCACACAGGCCGAAAGAATGTGGAGCTTGACCAAAAGCCTCATGCACCTACTGGGGGACAATGATGCAGAGATAGCTGGGATGACACTCATCACACTCAGCTTTATACTCCTGCACAAACACATTCTGCTGTCAACCCCCATTGCCATGCAGCTGGCTGAGGCACTCCTGCCACTCTTTGACCACGTAAGGCTCCGTGCCCCCAGCTACAGCCACTGGCTGCTGCCTGGAAACTGTGTGCCCTGTGCATTTCCAGCCCTGTGCCCAGGGCGCCCTGGAGGAGCCAATGCTGAAGTGTTTTTTCTTTTTTTTTTCATCTAGGATAATAGCCAGGTACAGCTGCTCTCCATAAAACTCTTCCGAGACATGATGGAGTATTTGGAAGAGAGAGAAAAACCTTTGGAAAGCCCTGTGCAACAGAGCCTGCTTCCACTCTTCTTCCACTGCAATGATGAGAATCAGCATGTGGCAGAGGTGAGGACTCCTGGGCTGCTGCTGTCCGCCCGGCAGGGGGCTCGGCTGCCTCCTGCCCTGTGCCTGCTGGACCGCAGCCTCCTGCAGGCCATGGCAGGGCGAGGCGGGTCCCGTGCCCTGGGCTGCGGGGCCATCTCCGCGTCTCTGCTGCTCTCCAGGCTTCTCGGGAAACGCTGCTTTATGCGGTCAAGTTCATGAAGAGGAGGGATCTGAAAAAGCTGCTGAAGGAGCAGAAACTGTGGAAGTTCAGCAAGTGCCTGGTAAGGACGGCCTGGAATCCCCAACTCAGCCAGGAGAAGGCCCCTGAGGGCGGTGCTCAGTGTGCGGGCCGGGCAGCTGTGCTCCTGCGCGCTGCTGCAGCCAGAGGCCGCGCGGGCTCTTCTCCAGGCTCCCGTGGGCCTGAGCCGGGTGCCCATGAAAGCCCGGCCCGGCGGGGCTGCGGGGCAGGGGCGGCACCGCGGCTCCCCGGGCAGCAGCCGGCCCCCTCCCCCTCCCCTCGGGAGCCCGGCGCCAGCGGCTGCTGGCCGCGCCTCGGGGCTGTGCGGGCAGGGGAGGCCGGGGCGGGGCGCAGGCAGCGCCCGGCCCAGGGGCTGAGCCCGCGCCAACCCTTCCCTCCTGCCGCTCGCTCCAGCTGGCAGAGGACAGCAGCAGAGCGGCCGAGCACCTGCGCCGGGCCCTGCGCTACCTGGAGAGCCCACAGGAGCCCCTGCGAGAGGCGGCCATCAGGTTCATGGGTGAGTTACGAGCCCGGGCTCCCTCCCCAGCCCGCCGCAGCTCGGCCCCAGCCCCGCCTGTTGCCCCGGCAGCGGCAGCCGGGCCCGGCGCCGTGGAGCCCCGCCTGGCCTGGGCATTGCTGCTGCCGCCCTCTGACAGCCGTGCCCTGGGGCGACAGCGCGCTGCATGGGCTGAGCTGAGCGCTGCCGGGCCAGCAGCCCGTGTGGCCACAGCGCCGGCAGCGCCGCTGGCAGGGAGCTGTGCCGCTGGGGCCGTGACAGACTCTGTGTTCACAGGCATGGCCGGGCGGCACCTGAGGGGGCAGCAGCAAGAGCTGCAGCGGATCTGCACTGGTGAGTGAGGGCAGCGGGCTGACAGCGGGGGCTGCCGGGGGGAGCTGCAAGCCCTGCCCCGGCTGCGGAGGGCTCTGCTCCCGTGGGCAGAGCGCACGGAGATTTCAGGGCCACGTGGGCCATTCGTGGCCAGCAGCTTCGGGCTGATCCCCTTGCTCCCTTTGCTCCCTCCTGGCCATGGCAAGAGCCGGCTTGGCATGGCACTTGCAGGGGGCTCTTCCTCGGCTCCCTGCAGCTCCAGCTTCTGACCGTGCCTCTGTTCCTGTCTCTCGCAGCCCTGGAAGACAAAACGAATGACGTCAGCCTCGCCGTCGGAAGCCTGGCAATTCAAACGCTGTGCATCCTCAGGTCAGGAGAGCGGGCTCCCATCTCCAGGTTCCAGTGGCTCCAAAATCACCTGCGCAGGGCATGGAAGACATGGCCCCGTCTGTCACAGCTCGGCTGCCTGCCCTGCCAGAGCTCTGTGGAGAGCTGATCCCAGAAGCTCTTTTTGCTGGGGCCACCTGAGTCAGGTTTTATTTTGTTTTTCTTCAAGAATTTTTTTTCATTGGTTTTTTTTTTTTTTTTTTTACCATGTAAATATAGACTATGTTAACATACACAGACCAGACTCCCAGCATTTTTCTTTTGCTGCCCAGGGTCCGTAGGGCATAGGGGAGGAGGGGGAAATGGGTGCTTGCGCTCAGCCAGCTGCCCAGGCGTGCAGTGGGCCAGGTGAAATGGCCAGAAGCCCCTTGGCCTTTGGTGGTTCTGCTGAAGCCTTTGTGCTGCCCAGAGAGCGGCTGGGCAGGGGCCGGAGCTGCGGGGATCCCTGCCAGAGCGGTGCCTGGAGATGGTCACAAGCCCTGTGCCAGGCAGGAAGCGCCAGCCGTGTCCTCCTGCCCATGTGCTGCTGGCTGCCTTGCTGAGGGCTCCCAGGTGCCTCTGGATGGGGCTGCTCTGGAGCTGCTGTGGGGCTGCGGCGCTGCTGCCGGGCGGCTTGGCCGGGCTGGGGCAGCCCCTGAGGGGCTGGGGCGCTGGCAAGCCCCGGGCAATGGGCTGTCAGAGGCCACAAGCAGCCGCCTTGTTCCTGCCACAGTTGACTTGCAAGACGCATCCTGGGCACTCTGCAACTAACAGCATCAGTGTTGTTGGAAACCCAAATGCAGAGAAATCTCAGACCTTTGGTCTTGTCAGCAAAGCTTAGAATTAAACACAGGATTTGATCTGAGACCTAGGAAAGGGCTCCCAAACTTAGGTGCTAGAAGTGAGAATGCGGACTTCTAGTTTATAGCAGCGACACGGGGAGAAAAGTTGAAGTGGAGGAAAGTTTAGAGTTTTCGAGTTCAAGATCTAGGAAGAAATCAAAGTAGTTACAATGCTAAACAAGAAGATTAGGATGCAGTGCTGTAGGTTTGTGTGTCATAGCATGATTGGCTAAGGAAGCTTACACTGTTAGCATGATGTGGGGACCCAGGAAATTCCTCTGGCTGCCCTGCAGGACTCGAGAGCCTGTCAGAGGGCTCAGAGACCTTGGCACAGAGCCCAAGACCCCCGTGCCCTTGATTTAGCACTTGGAAAAAACAATCACCAACCTCGTATGAAGAATGACCAGCCACAAAAAATGAAGTAGAATGATAGTGAATTTATCCCAGAGTGGAAAAATAGATTTTGAGGGTTTTTAGAATGGGGCTTCAGGGGGCAAGATGGAGGAATCTGGGCATGTCCAGCCTTTCTCCTTCTTCTTCTTGGCCTCCATCTTCTGGTTGATGTTGGCACTTTGAGAATTGTCTAGAGTAGAAGCTCACTGTCTAACATAGATGGTAGAGATTGGAAAGTGATTGTAAATATTGTACAGGTAGTTTTTAGTATAAAAAGATAACACCACCCCAGGGGAGGCAGAGTGCCTTAGACTGTCTTGCTGAGCAGACGTTGGCAGGACAGGAGAAAGAATTTTATAGATAAGATACAATAAACAACCTTGAGACTGAGAAATTAAGAGCTCTGACTCCTTCTTCAACCACCGGGCTGGGACAAGAGACTTTTTAACTTATCTCAGGGTCACTCTGACCAGCTAGAGAGCCCGAGAGCATGAGTCCGTAAGATGAAATCTTGAAGATTGGGTCCAAAACATAAATATCCTTGTTGGCCGTGTCTTCTTGGCCAAGAAATCCTTCAAAGCTCTTGTAACTACAAGTCTTGCGGCCCTGTGAGCCATGCGGTGGAGATGTGAGCCCAACTCAACCTTCCTGCCTATGTAGAAGAGAAAAAAAAGCAATGGCATCATCTAAAAAACTCAGAGGTCCACTCTCCAGCTTGTTCCAAACCCCTTCCAATCCCCCAAAGTGTGATTTAGCTACAAATAGATGACAAGGACTCTTAGGGCTGCCTCTTTGACTCCAGAGCGGCTGCTTTAGAATCTTTCACATAACCCTGTGTAGTTAGGTGCCAGAAATGGATCATTTGAAGAAACTTTCCCAACTGACTTGCATGGAGGCTTGTTTGAAGGGTGTTTGAATGGAAAGCCTCCCAGCAGAGGTCTGGGCTTTGGCCTAGCTGTGTCCCCTGCTGATTGTGAAGTGTGTCATCAGCTGAAGGGCTATCTGGGCTAAAAATATCATCCAGTCAATTGGACTTGCTCTTTTTGGCCTATAAAAGCTGGACCCACTTTTGGGGCAAATTTGGAGACCTCATCTATGGGTGGATGGACCACCGAGGATTTTCCCAGTTGTTGGGAATGGTTCTCCAGGTCCCTGGAGTAAAACGGGGCTGCCCAGCAACTGCGCATCTGCAAGATGACAAACAATTGTCTTGGTTTGAAGAGACAGGTGTCTGCTAAGGAAGGCAGAAGTCTTCTCTGAAATGGAAAATGTAAATGCCCTCCCTTCAAATGATTCTCATTTAGAAATTCAAATGCTCTCAGGGAAAGATATGGGGATAGGCCTGAGCCCGCAGAGCAGGGCGGCCTTTGCTTATGGTCTGAGCCCTTCCTAAAGATCCTGTCAGGCTGTCTTAGACACCTGGGGCCAGGGATTCCTTCCAAGCTGGGCCACTTTGGCTGGCCCGGGGCCAGCCCCAGGGCAGGAGGCAGTGTGTGCAAGGCCCCTGGGTGGCACGCTGCAGCACGGTCACCGTGCCATGGAACGGAACCCGGTCACCAAGGTCCCTTTGTGACACGTGGGAAATAGAAGCTTGCCCGGGTGCTGGGAACAGGCAACGGGGCACAACGGGACAGAGCAGTGCTGTCAGGAGCCCCCACACAGCGCACTCGTTGCCGTCTGACCAGGAGCTTTTCTGCAGCCTTGTTCCTGCAGCTGAGCTCGAGGCCAGAGCACAGGACTCGGTGGCCCGTGGCCTTCCGAGGCTTCTATTCTGCAGCTGCCCTCAAGGGCAGAGCGTGGCACTTGGTGCCCCAGAGCTTTCCCAAGGCGTCTCTCCTGCAAGTAGCTCCTGTCACAGACATGGAGCAGAGACCCCCGAGAGTTCCCAAGATGGCCTGGGTGGAGGAGGAGGAGGAGGAAGAAGGACCTGGAGCAGCCCCAGCACAGGAGACTGAAGAGGTGGTGCCCTTCCATCCACCACAGCAGGGTGAGTGGCACAGCTGGGCTGCAGGGCTCGAGCCTGCAGCCAACTTGGCCCCATGCCATGCCATGCCATGCCATGCCATGCCATGCCATGCCATGCCATGCCATGCCATGCCATGCCATCCCCTGGGAAAATGCCCACGGACAGGCGGGAAGAGGGGCCGCGCAGAACACCCCACAGCGGCCTCACTCCATCCCCCTGGGGCATCCCAGGGCTCTGCCTGCCTGGGGAGCGCAGGCCTGGGCTGTGTTCTCCGGCCTCTCCCGCAGCCCCTCATCTCTGGCTGTGCTCCATCTTTGCCAGATGAAGCTGCGGAGCGCACACAAGAGCAGGAATCCAGCCGTGGCCGCTTCCACAGAACAGCGCAGGTACCTGCAGCCACCTGCACCTGGGCTGGGCCTGCTGTCCCTGCTCAGCCCAGCACCGTGTGTGCAGCACTCCATGCAACATCCCCGGCTTCTTGCCCTTCTCCTACAGCTCGTTTGCAACTTCATCCGGAGCATTCGGCAGGAGGAGACCCGCACCATGGGCACTGGGCTCAGAGCTCACTCCGAGCTCCTCAAGCATGAGACCAGTGCCGCCCTGCTGGATTTGCTCCTGGAGAAGGGTGTTGCCAGGCCAGAACAAGTAAGCAGCCTGGGGCCAGGCTTCAATTCCCCCATGAGTTACGTGGCTTCCCCAGCCACGCCTGCTGGTCCCTCAGAGCCTTTGAGGCCATGGCAGTGCATTTCTCTGGGGAGCCTGGGGACATTGCTCTCTCTGGCAGCGTTCCAAGTCTCCCCGTGCCTCCTGCAGGTGCCTGCCATGGTGAGGTACATTCACCGATGGCTCCTGGCCAACGATTCTGCCGAGCACAGGCTGGACAAGGCCCTGCTGAAACTCACCAAAGCACACCCAGCTGACGCAGTCGTGACGCTCCTGCGTGTTGCCCCGTCCTGTGACAGGTATGGGGCCCACCTGCCCAGAGGCCTCAGGCCTCCCAAGCCCATCACCCTCTACCGCCTGGCCCAGGTGTCTGAGCAACAGAGAGTTCCAGAACCCTCTGGCTGCTGCCTTTCTCAGCCCTGGCATGTCAGCCCCTGAGCCTGCTGCCCTGCTGCCTTGCTGCCCCTCAGGGCCTGTCCTCACAGAGCTGGGCTGCCTGGCTGCTGCCAGCAAGGGCCAGTGGGCAGAGGCAGAGCCGGCAGTCAGCCCGGGCCCCTAGGGATGCCCAGGCCACGATGCTGTGTCTGGGACCCCCCATGAGACAGAGCTCTAACCCCGCAGAGCTGCCATCTCCATGTGGAAGACCATCATGTGCTCGTCCAGGACTGCCGAGCCAGTGCAGCTGATCCTCCTGGATGTGCTAGGGAGCTGGCCAGAGTACAGCACGTGCACCTCGGATGGGGACAAAACGGCTGTCTTTGCCCTGGCTGTGAGTTTCCGCAACTGGCCTTTGCTGGCCCCAAGGCCGCCTCTCCAGCAGCTCTCCATCCTCCTTCCCCCACTGCCTCTGCCTGCCTCAGGCCCTGGCCGGAAACCTGGCCCAGGGGCAGCTTCAGGCCCACCAGGCCCCGCGCTCCCCCTGCCTCTCTCCGGGCCTCTCCCTGCCACGTTCGGGCCCTGCCACACGGACACCTCGGCACTGAGCGCTGTCTCGGGGGGCTTTGTCCTTTGCAGGCAACCGTGGTGATGTGGAAGATCCTCCAGGAGTCCCCTGTCCCACGTGTAGTGAGGCCATATTTCCCCCGCCTTTTTGTTCATCTGCTCTTCCAAGTGTTCTCCAGCACAGAAGAGATGCCAGAGGAAGTCCAAACCTTCTGGAAGGATTGCCTGGAAGAGCACGGTCTTGCCACCAGCCCCAACAGGTGCTCCATCCCACTCCTCCTGTCCTTGACACGTGGCCTGCAAAGGAGCCAGTGCTGCCAGTGTGACCCGGGCTTTGCTGTGCACACAGGTTTGCAGTGCAGACTCTGAAGTCCCTGCTCTGCCAAAAGCAGTACAAGGATGTGGTGGTGTCAGTGGAACGCAAGCGTGGCTGGGACACGCTGCTCTGTGCTGACACCCGCCACTATGCTGTGGGTCTACTGGCCAGGTGAGACTCTCTTTCTCTCCATTGATCCTGCCATTTGTGCTCTGTGCCCGAGCTGTCCCACACATTCCCCAAGGCCCTGGGACACACTGAGGGACGGCTAACGACAGACTGAGGGACGGCCAAGCAGACTGGAAAAGGCTGGGAAGGGAGAGAGCACAGGAGGAGACACCTCCTAAAGGGCCCAGGTGCCCTTGCAGGGTGGTGGTAAAAGACCACCAGGCTCTGTAAGCCTGTCCTTGGGGAGATTTGCTCAGCTTCCTGGTCCCTTTTTTGCCCTCCTAGGGAGATGCGCCATGCTTGTCATCGGTTGTGTTCCAGTATTGCACTCCACCTCCTCTGGCTGCTCAGCACACAGGAGCCACACTGGGATCTGCCCACCCTGGCATTCCTTGTGGAGGTGAGCCGGGTGTCCAGCGCTGCCTTGCTGAGCAGCCTCCCAGCTCTCTGCCCTCTCGTGGCAGCAGCCGCCTGGGACGGTGCCCGCACCCTGTGCTGCTGCTGCTGCTGCTGCGTCCTGGGCCCAGCCCTGTGCGGCTGTGGGCTCCTGCCGGCCGGCTCCCCCGTCACTGGCCTGTGCCTTTCAGGTCCTCGTGTGCCTGGATTCTAGTGAATGTGGCGACAGTGTTGTGAAGGTCTCTTCAAGGTACCTGCAGAGCGAGTGCAGGGAGAGGCGTCGCCTGGCGCTCAGGGCCCTTCTCGAGCTCATTGATGATCCCTCAATGGTGAGAAGGGGGCAGTGGCTGAAGCTGCGCTGGGAACGCAGTCACTTGGCCTGACCTGGGCTTTGGCCACTGGGGCAGCTGCTCCCAGCTCTCCTGCCTCCTGCTTCAGCTGCCCCAGTGCTTCAGGACAGTCCTTTGGCCTCTGGGCCCTGTGGCAGTAGGGTGGGACTTCACAGACTTGTGTTCCACACAGGCCGAAAGAATGTGGAGCTTGACCAAAAGCCTCATGCACCTACTGGGGGACAATGATGCAGAGATAGCTGGGATGACACTCATCACACTCAGCTTTATACTCCTGCACAAACACATTCTGCTGTCAACCCCCATTGCCATGCAGCTGGCTGAGGCACTCCTGCCACTCTTTGACCACGTAAGGCTCCGTGCCCCCAGCTACAGCCACTGGCTGCTGCCTGGAAACTGTGTGCCCTGTGCATTTCCAGCCCTGTGCCCAGGGCGCCCTGGAGGAGCCAATGCTGAAGTGTTTTTTCTTTTTTTTTTTCATCTAGGATAATAGCCAGGTACAGCTGCTCTCCATAAAACTCTTCCGAGACATGATGGAGTATTTGGAAGAGAGAGAAAAACCTTTGGAAAGCCCTGTGCAACAGAGCCTGCTTCCACTCTTCTTCCACTGCAATGATGAGAATCAGCATGTGGCAGAGGTGAGGACTCCTGGGCTGCTGCTGTCCGCCCGGCAGGGGGCTCGGCTGCCTCCTGCCCTGCGCCTGCTGGACCTCAGCCTCCTGCAGGCCATGGCAGGGCGAGGCGGGTCCCGTGCCCTGGGCTGCGGGGCCATCTCCGCGTCTCTGCTGCTCTCCAGGCTTCTCGGGAAACGCTGCTTTATGCGGTCAAGTTCATGAAGAGGAGGGATCTGAAAAAGCTGCTGAAGGAGCAGAAACTGTGGAAGTTCAGCAAGTGCCTGGTAAGGACGGCCTGGAATCCCCAACTCAGCCAGGAGAAGGCCCCTGAGGGCGGTGCTCAGTGTGCGGGCTGGGCAGCTGTGCCCCTGCGCGCTGCTGAAGCCAGAGGCCTCGCGGGCTCTTCTCCAGGCTCCCGTGGGCCCGAGCCGGGTGCCCATGAAAGCCCGGCCCGGCGGGGCTGCGGGGCAGGGGCGGCACCGCGGCTCCCCGGGCAGCAGCCGGCCCCCTCCCCCTCCCCTCGGGAGCCCGGTGTCAGTGGCTGCTGGCCGCGCCTCGGGGCTGTGCGGGCAGGGGAGGCCGGGACGGGGCGGAGGCAGCACCCGGCCCAGTGGCTGAGCCCGCGCCAACCCTTCCCTCCTGCCGCTCGCTCCAGCTGGCAGAGGACAGCAGCAGAGCGGCCGAGCACCTGCGCCGGGCCCTGCGCTACCTGGAGAGCCCACAGGAGCCCCTGCGAGAGGCGGCCATCAGGTTCATGGGTGAGTTACGAGCCCGGGCTCCCTCCCCAGCCCGCCGCAGCTCGGCCCCAGCCCCGCCTGTTGCCCCGGCAGCGGCAGCCGGGCCCGGCGCCGTGGAGCCCCGCCTGGCCTGGGCATTGCTGCTGCCGCCCTCTGACAGCCGTGCCCTGGGGCGACAGCGCGCTGCATGGGCTGAGCTGAGCGCTGCCGGGCCAGCAGCCCGTGTGGCCACAGCGCCGGCAGCGCCGCTGGCAGGGAGCTGTGCCGCTGGGGCCGTGACAGACTCTGTGTTCACAGGCATGGCCGGGCGGCACCTGAGGGGGCAGCAGCAAGAGCTGCAGCGGATCTGCACTGGTGAGTGAGGGCAGCGGGCTGACAGCGGGGGCTGCCGGGGGGAGCTGCAAGCCCTGCCCCGGCTGCGGAGGGCTCTGCTCCCGTGGGCAGAGCGCACGGAGATTTCAGGGCCACGTGGGCCATTCGTGGCCAGCAGCTTCGGGCTGATCCCCTTGCTCCCTTTGCTCCCTCCTGGCCATGGCAAGAGCCGGCTTGGCATGGCACTTGCAGGGGGCTCTTCCTCGGCTCCCTGCAGCTCCAGCTTCTGACCGTGCCTCTGTTCCTCTCTCTCGCAGCCCTGGAAGACAAAACGAATGACGTCAGCCTCGCCGTCGGAAGCCTGGCAATTCAAACGCTGTGCATCCTCAGGTCAGGAGAGCGGGCTCCCATCTCCAGGTTCCAGTGGCTCCAAAATCACCTGCGCAGGGCATGGAAGACATGGCCCCGTCTGTCACAGCTCGGCTGCCTGCCCTGCCAGAGCTCTGTGGAGAGCTGATCCCAGAAGCTCTTTTTGCTGGGGCCACCTGAGTCAGGTTTTATTTTGTTTTTCTTCAAGAATTTTTTTTCATTGGTTTTTTTTTTTTTTCTTTTACCATGTAAATATAGACTATGTTAACATACACAGACCAGACTCCCAGCATTTTTCTTTTGCTGCCCAGGGTCCGTAGGGCATAGGGGAGGAGGGGGAAATGGGTGCTTGCGCTCAGCCAGCTGCCCAGGCGTGCAGTGGGCCAGGTGAAATGGCCAGAAGCCCCTTGGCCTTTGGTGGTTCTGCTGAAGCCTTTGTGCTGCCCAGAGAGCGGCTGGGCAGGGGCCGGAGCTGCGGGGATCCCTGCCAGAGCGGTGCCTGGAGATGGTCACAAGCCCTGTGCCAGGCAGGAAGCGCCAGCCGTGTCCTCCTGCCCATGTGCTGCTGGCTGCCTTGCTGAGGGCTCCCAGGTGCCTCTGGATGGGGCTGCTCTGGAGCTGCTGTGGGGCTGCGGCGCTGCTGCCGGGCGGCTTGGCCGGGCTGGGGCAGCCCCTGAGGGGCTGGGGCGCTGGCAAGCCCCGGGCAATGGGCTGTCAGAGGCCACAAGCAGCCGCCTTGTTCCTGCCACAGTTGACTTGCAAGACGCATCCTGGGCACTCTGCAACTAACAGCATCAGTGTTGTTGGAAACCCAAATGCAGAGAAATCTCAGACCTTTGGTCTTGTCAGCAAAGCTTAGAATTAAACACAGGATTTGATCTGAGACCTAGGAAAGGGCTCCCAAACTTAGGTGCTAGAAGTGAGAATGCGGACTTCTAGTTTATAGCAGCGACACGGGGAGAAAAGTTGAAGTGGAGGAAAGTTTAGAGTTTTCGAGTTCAAGATCTAGGAAGAAATCAAAGTAGTTACAATGCTAAACAAGAAGATTAGGATGCAGTGCTGTAGGTTTGTGTGTCATAGCATGATTGGCTAAGGAAGCTTACACTGTTAGCATGATGTGGGGACCCAGGAAATTCCTCTGGCTGCCCTGCAGGACTCGAGAGCCTGTCAGAGGGCTCAGAGACCTTGGCACAGAGCCCAAGACCCCCGTGCCCTTGATTTAGCACTTGGAAAAAACAATCACCAACCTTGTATGAAGAATGACCAGCCACAAAAAATGAAGTAGAATGATAGTGAATTTATCCCAGAGTGGAAAAATAGATTTTGAGGGTTTTTAGAATGGGGCTTCAGGGGGCAAGATGGAGGAATCTGGGCATGTCCAGCCTTTCTCCTTCTTCTTCTTGGCCTCCATCTTCTGGTTGATGTTGGCACTTTGAGAATTGTCTAGAGTAGAAGCTCACTGTCTAACATAGATGGTAGAGATTGGAAAGTGATTGTAAATATTGTACAGGTAGTTTTTAGTATAAAAAGATAACACCACCCCAGGGGAGGCAGAGTGCCTTAGACTGTCTTGCTGAGCAGACGTTGGCAGGACAGGAGAAAGAATTTTATAGATAAGATACAATAAACAACCTTGAGACTGAGAAATTAAGAGCTCTGACTCCTTCTTCAACCACCGGGCTGGGACAAGAGACTTTTTAACTTATCTCAGGGTCACTCTGACCAGCTAGAGAGCCCGAGAGCATGAGTCCGTAAGATGAAATCTTGAAGATTGGGTCCAAAACATAAATATCCTTGTTGGCCGTGTCTTCTTGGCCAAGAAATCCTTCAAAGCTCTTGTAACTACAAGTCTTGCGGCCCTGTGAGCCATGCGGTGGAGATGTGAGCCCAACTCAACCTTCCTGCCTATGTAGAAGAGAAAAAAAAGCAATGGCATCATCTAAAAAACTCAGAGGTCCACTCTCCAGCTTGTTCCAAACCCCTTCCAATCCCCCAAAGTGTGATTTAGCTACAAATAGATGACAAGGACTCTTAGGGCTGCCTCTTTGACTCCAGAGCGGCTGCTTTAGAATCTTTCACATAACCCTGTGTAGTTAGGTGCCAGAAATGGATCATTTGAAGAAACTTTCCCAACTGACTTGCATGGAGGCTTGTTTGAAGGGTGTTTGAATGGAAAGCCTCCCAGCAGAGGTCTGGGCTTTGGCCTAGCTGTGTCCCCTGCTGATTGTGAAGTGTGTCATCAGCTGAAGGGCTATCTGGGCTAAAAATATCATCCAGTCAATTGGACTTGCTCTTTTTGGCCTATAAAAGCTGGACCCACTTTTGGGGCAAATTTGGAGACCTCATCTATGGGTGGATGGACCACCGAGGATTTTCCCAGTTGTTGGGAATGGTTCTCCAGGTCCCTGGAGTAAAACGGGGCTGCCCAGCAACTGCGCATCTGCAAGATGACAAACAATTGTCTTGGTTTGAAGAGACAGGTGTCTGCTAAGGAAGGCAGAAGTCTTCTCTGAAATGGAAAATGTAAATGCCCTCCCTTCAAATGATTCTCATTTAGAAATTCAAATGCTCTCAGGGAAAGATATGGGGATAGGCCTGAGCCCGCAGAGCAGGGCGGCCTTTGCTTATGGTCTGAGCCCTTCCTAAAGATCCTGTCAGGCTGTCTTAGACACCTGGGGCCAGGGATTCCTTCCAAGCTGGGCCACTTTGGCTGGCCCGGGGCCAGCCCCAGGGCAGAAGGCAGTGTGTGCAAGGCCCCTGGGTGGCACGCTGCAGCACGGTCACCGTGCCATGGAACGGAACCCGGTCACCAAGGTCCCTTTGTGACACGTGGGAAATAGAAGCTTGCCCGGGTGCTGGGAACAGGCAACGGGGCACAACGGGACAGAGCAGTGCTGTGAGGAGCCCCCACACAGCGCACTCGTTGCCGTCTGACCAGGAGCTTTTCTGCAGCCTTGTTCCTGCAGCTGAGCTCGAGGCCAGAGCACAGGACTCGGTGACCCGTGGCCTTCCGAGGCTTCTATTCTGCAGCTGCCCTCAAGGGCAGAGCGTGGCACTTGGTGCCCCAGAGCTTTCCCAAGGCGTCTCTCCTGCAAGTAGCTCCTGTCACAGACATGGAGCAGAGACCCCCGAGAGTTCCCAAGATGGCCTGGGTGGAGGAGGAGGAGGAGGAAGAAGGACCTGGAGCAGCCCCAGCACAGGAGACTGAAGACGTGGTGCCCTTCCATCCACCACAGCAGGGTGAGTGGCACAGCTGGGCTGCAGGGCTGGAGCCTGCAGCCAACTTGGCCCCATGCCATGCCATGCCATGCCATGCCATGCCATGCCATGCCATGCCATGCCATGCCATGCCATGCCATGCCATCCCCTGGGAAAATGCCCACGGACAGGCGGGAAGAGGGGCCGCGCAGAACACCCCACAGCGGCCTCACTCCATCCCCCTGGGGCATCCCAGGGCTCTGCCTGCCTGGGGAGCGCAGGCCTGGGCTGTGTTCTCCGGCCTCTCCCGCAGCCCCTCATCTCTGGCTGTGCTCCATCTTTGCCAGATGAAGCTGCGGAGCGCACACAAGAGCAGGAATCCAGCCGTGGCCGCTTCCACAGAACAGCGCAGGTACCTGCAGCCACCTGCACCTGGGCTGGGCCTGCTGTCCCTGCTCAGCCCAGCACCGTGTGTGCAGCACTCCATGCAACATCCCCGGCTTCTTGCCCTTCTCCTACAGCTCGTTTGCAACTTCATCCGGAGCATTCGGCAGGAGGAGACCCGCACCATGGGCACTGGGCTCAGAGCTCACTCCGAGCTCCTCAAGCATGAGACCAGTGCCGCCCTGCTGGATTTGCTCCTGGAGAAGGGTGTTGCCAGGCCAGAACAAGTAAGCAGCCTGGGGCCAGGCTTCAATTCCCCCATGAGTTACGTGGCTTCCCCAGCCACGCCTGCTGGTCCCTCAGAGCCTTTGAGGCCATGGCAGTGCATTTCTCTGGGGAGCCTGGGGACATTGCTCTCTCTGGCAGCGTTCCAAGTCTCCCCGTGCCTCCTGCAGGTGCCTGCCATGGTGAGGTACATTCACCGATGGCTCCTGGCCAACGATTCTGCCGAGCACAGGCTGGACAAGGCCCTGCTGAAACTCATCAAAGCACACCCAGCTGACGCAGTCGTGACGCTCCTGCGTGTTGCCCCGTCCTGTGACAGGTATGGGGCCCACCTGCCCAGAGGCCTCAGGCCTCCCAAGCCCATCACCCTCTACTGCCTGGCCCAGGTGTCTGAGCAACAGAGAGTTCCAGAACCCTCTGGCTGCTGCCTTTCTCAGCCCTGGCATGTCAGCCCCTGAGCCTGCTGCCTTGCTGCCTTGCTGCCCCTCAGGGCCTGTCCTCACAGAGCTGGGCTGCCTGGCTGCTGCCAGCAAGGGCCAGTGGGCAGAGGCAGAGCCGGCAGTCAGCCCGGGCCCCTAGGGATGCCCAGGCCACGATGCTGTGTCTGGGACCCCCCATGAGACAGAGCTCTAACCCCGCAGAGCTGCCATCTCCATGTGGAAGACCATCATGTGCTCGTCCAGGACTGCCGAGCCAGTGCAGCTGATCCTCCTGGATGTGCTAGGGAGCTGGCCAGAGTACAGCACGTGCACCTCGGATGGGGACAAAACGGCTGTCTTTGCCCTGGCTGTGAGTTTCCGCAACTGGCCTTTGCTGGCCCCAAGGCCGCCTCTCCAGCAGCTCTCCATCCTCCTTCCCCCACTGCCTCTGCCTGCCTCAGGCCCTGTCCGGAAACCTGGCCCAGGGGCAGCTTCAGGCCCACCAGGCCCCGCGCTCCCCCTGCCTCTCTCCGGGCCTCTCCCTGCCACGTTCGGGCCCTGCCACACGGACACCTCGGCACTGAGCGCTGTCTCGGGGGGCTTTGTCCTTTGCAGGCAACCGTGGTGATGTGGAAGATCCTCCAGGAGTCCCTGTCCCACGTGTAGTGAGGCCATATTTCCCCCGCCTTTTTGTTCATCTGCTCTTCCAAGTGTTCTCCAGCACAGAAGAGATGCCAGAGGAAGTCCAAACCTTCTGGAAGGATTGCCTGGAAGAGCACGGTCTTGCCACCAGCCCCAACAGGTGCTCCATCCCACTCCTCCTGTCCTTGACACGTGGCCTGCAAAGGAGCCAGTGCTGCCAGTGTGACCCGGGCTTTGCTGTGCACACAGGTTTGCAGTGCAGACTCTGAAGTCCCTGCTCTGCCAAAAGCAGTACAAGGATGTGGTGGTGTCAGTGGAACGCAAGCGTGGCTGGGACACGCTGCTCTGTGCTGACACCCGCCACTATGCTGTGGGTCTACTGGCCAGGTGAGACTCTCTTTCTCTCCATTGATCCTGCCATTTGTGCTCTGTGCCCGAGCTGTCCCACACATTCCCCAAGGCCCTGGGACACACTGAGGGACGGCTAACGACAGACTGAGGGACGGCCAAGCAGACTGGAAAAGGCTGGGAAGGGAGAGAGCACAGGAGGAGACACCTCCTAAAGGGCCCAGGTGCCCTTGCAGGGTGGTGGTAAAAGACCACCAGGCTCTGTAAGCCTGTCCTTGGGGAGATTTGCTCAGCTTCCTGGTCCCTTTTTTGCCCTCCTAGGGAGATGCGCCATGCTTGTCATCGGTTGTGTTCCAGTATTGCACTCCACCTCCTCTGGCTGCTCAGCACACAGGAGCCACACTGGGATCTGCCCACCCTGGCATTCCTTGTGGAGGTGAGCCGGGTGTCCAGCGCTGCCTTGCTGAGCAGCCTCCCAGCTCTCTGCCCTCTCGTGGCAGCAGCCGCCTGGGACGGTGCCCGCACCCTGTGCTGCTGCTGCTGCTGCTGCGTCCTGGGCCCAGCCCTGTGCGGCTGTGGGCTCCTGCCGGCCGGCTCCCCCGTCACTGGCCTGTGCCTTTCAGGTCCTCGTGTGCCTGGATTCTAGTGAATGTGGCGACAGTGTTGTGAAGGTCTCTTCAAGGTACCTGCAGAGCGAGTGCAGGGAGAGGCGTCGCCTGGCGCTCAGGGCCCTTCTCGAGCTCATTGATGATCCCTCAATGGTGAGAAGGGGGCAGTGGCTGAAGCTGCGCTGGGAACGCAGTCACTTGGCCTGACCTGGGCTTTGGCCACTGGGGCAGCTGCTCCCAGCTCTCCTGCCTCCTGCTTCAGCTGCCCCAGTGCTTCAGGACAGTCCTTTGGCCTCTGGGCCCTGTGGCAGTAGGGTGGGACTTCACAGACTTGTGTTCCACACAGGCCGAAAGAATGTGGAGCTTGACCAAAAGCCTCATGCACCTACTGGGGGACAATGATGCAGAGATAGCTGGGATGACACTCATCACACTCAGCTTTATACTCCTGCACAAACACATTCTGCTGTCAACCCCCATTGCCATGCAGCTGGCTGAGGCACTCCTGCCACTCTTTGAGCACGTAAGGCTCCGTGCCCCCAGCTACAGCCACTGGCTGCTGCCTGGAAACTGTGTGCCCTGTGCATTTCCAGCCCTGTGCCCAGGGCGCCCTGGAGGAGCCAATGCTGAAGTGTTTTTTCTTTTTTTTTTCATCTAGGATAATAGCCAGGTACAGCTGCTCTCCATAAAACTCTTCCGAGACATGATGGAGTATTTGGAAGAGAGAGAAAAACCTTTGGAAAGCCCTGTGCAACAGAGCCTGCTTCCACTCTTCTTCCACTGCAATGATGAGAATCAGCATGTGGCAGAGGTGAGGACTCCTGGGCTGCTGCTGTCCGCCCGGCAGGGGGCTCGGCTGCCTCCTGCCCTGCGCCTGCTGGACCGCAGCCTCCTGCAGGCCATGGCAGGGCGAGGCGGGTCCCATGCCCTGGGCTGCGGGGCCATCTCCGCGTCTCTGCTGCTCTCCAGGCTTCTCGGGAAACGCTGCTTTATGCGGTCAAGTTCATGAAGAGGAGGGATCTGAAAAAGCTGCTGAAGGAGCAGAAACTGTGGAAGTTCAGCAAGTGCCTGGTAAGGACGGCCTGGAATCCCCAACTCAGCCAGGAGAAGGCCCCTGAGGGCGGTGCTCAGTGTGCGGGCCGGGCAGCTGTGCTCCTGCGCGCTGCTGCAGCCAGAGGCCGCGCGGGCTCTTCTCCAGGCTCCCGTGGGCCCGAGCCGGGTGCCCATGAAAGCCCGGCCCGGCGGGGCTGCGGGGCAGGGGCGGCACCGCGGCTCCCCGGGCAGCAGCCGGCCCCCTCCCCCTCCCCTCGGGAGCCCGGCGCCAGCGGCTGCTGGCCGCGCCTCGGGGCTGTGCGGGCAGGGGAGGCCAGGGCGGGGCGCAGGCAGCGCCCGGCCCAGGGGCTGAGCCCGCGCCAACCCTTCCCTCCTGCCGCTCGCTCCAGCTGGCAGAGGATAGCAGCAGAGCGGCCGAGCACCTGCGCCGGGCCCTGCGCTACCTGGAGAGCCGACAGGAGCCCCTGCGAAAGGCGGCCATCAGGTTCATGGGTGAGTTACGAGCCCGGGCTCCCTCCCCAGCCCGCCGCAGCTCGGCCCCAGCCCCGCCTGTTGCCCCGGCAGCGGCAGCCGGGCCCGGCGCCGTGGAGCCCCGCCTGGCCTGGGCATTGCTGCTGCCGCCCTCTGACAGCCGTGCCCTGGGGCGACAGCGCGCTGCATGGGCTGAGCTGAGCGCTGCCGGGCCAGCAGCCCGTGTGGCCACAGCGCCGGCAGCGCCGCTGGCAGGGAGCTGTGCCGCTGGGGCCGTGACAGACTCTGTGTTCACAGGCATGGCCGGGCGGCACCTGAGGGGGCAGCAGCAAGAGCTGCAGCGGATCTGCACTGGTGAGTGAGGGTAGCGGGCTGACAGCGGGGGCTGCCGGGGGGAGCTGCAAGCCCTGCCCCGGCTGCGGAGGGCTCTGCTCCCGTGGGCAGAGCGCACGGAGATTTCAGGGCCACGTGGGCCATTCGTGGCCAGCAGCTTCGGGCTGATCCCCTTGCTCCCTTTGCTCCCTCCTGGCCATGGCAAGAGCCGGCTTGGCATGGCACTTGCAGGGGGCTCTTCCTCGGCTCCCTGCAGCTCCAGCTTCTGACCGTGCCTCTGTTCCTCTCTCTCGCAGCCCTGGAAGACAAAACGAATGACGTCAGCCTCGCCGTCGGAAGCCTGGCAATTCAAACGCTGTGCATCCTCAGGTCAGGAGAGCGGGCTCCCATCTCCAGGTTCCAGTGGCTCCAAAATCACCTGCGCAGGGCATGGAAGACATGGCCCCGTCTGTCACAGCTCGGCTGCCTGCCCTGCCAGAGCTCTGTGGAGAGCTGATCCCAGAAGCTCTTTTTGCTGGGGCCACCTGAGTCAGGTTTTATTTTGTTTTTCTTCAAGAATTTTTTTTCATTGGTTTTTTTTTTTTTTTCTTTTACCATGTAAATATAGACTACGTTAACATACACAGACCA
Organism: Ammospiza nelsoni; assembly: GCF_027579445.1. Taxonomy (NCBI): domain Eukaryota; kingdom Metazoa; phylum Chordata; class Aves; order Passeriformes; family Passerellidae; genus Ammospiza; species Ammospiza nelsoni. The sequence continues at coordinate 852,060 of NW_026683193.1, forward strand.
GACTGCCAGCATTTTTCTTTTGCTGCCCAGGGTCCGTAGGGCATAGGGGAGGAGGGGGAAATGGGTGCTTGCGCTCAGCCAGCTGCCCAGGCGTGCAGTGGGCCAGGTGAAATGGCCAGAAGCCCCTTGGCCTTTGGTGGTTCTGCTGAAGCCTTTGTGCTGCCCAGAGAGCGGCTGGGCAGGGGCCGGAGCTGCGGGGATCCCTGCCAGAGCGGTGCCTGGAGATGGTCACAAGCCCTGTGCCAGGCAGGAAGCGCCAGCCGTGTCCTCCTGCCCATGTGCTGCTGGCTGCCTTGCTGAGGGCTCCCAGGTGCCTCTGGATGGGGCTGCTCTGGAGCTGCTGTGGGGCTGCGGCGCTGCTGCCGGGCGGCTTGGCCGGGCTGGGGCAGCCCCTGAGGGGCTGGGGCGCTGGCAAGCCCCGGGCAATGGGCTGTCAGAGGCCACAAGCAGCCGCCTTGTTCCTGCCACAGTTGACTTGCAAGACGCATCCTGGGCACTCTGCAACTAACAGCATCAGTGTTGTTGGAAACCCAAATGCAGAGAAATCTCAGACCTTTGGTCTTGTCAGCAAAGCTTAGAATTAAACACAGGATTTGATCTGAGACCTAGGAAAGGGCTCCCAAACTTAGGTGCTAGAAGTGAGAATGCGGACTTCTAGTTTATAGCAGCGACACGGGGAGAAAAGTTGAAGTGGAGGAAAGTTTAGAGTTTTCGAGTTCAAGATCTAGGAAGAAATCAAAGTAGTTACAATGCTAAACAAGAAGATTAGGATGCAGTGCTGTAGGTTTGTGTGTCATAGCATGATTGGCTAAGGAAGCTTACACTGTTAGCATGATGTGGGGACCCAGGAAATTCCTCTGGCTGCCCTGCAGGACTCGAGAGCCTGTCAGAGGGCTCAGAGACCTTGGCACAGAGCCCAAGACCCCCGTGCCCTTGATTTAGCACTTGGAAAAAACAATCACCAACCTTGTATGAAGAATGACCAGCCACAAAAAATGAAGTAGAATGATAGTGAATTTATCCCAGAGTGGAAAAATAGATTTTGAGGGTTTTTAGAATGGGGCTTCAGGGGGCAAGATGGAGGAATCTGGGCATGTCCAGCCTTTCTCCTTCTTCTTCTTGGCCTCCATCTTCTGGTTGATGTTGGCACTTTGAGAATTGTCTAGAGTAGAAGCTCACTGTCTAACATAGATGGTAGAGATTGGAAAGTGATTGTAAATATTGTACAGGTAGTTTTTAGTATAAAAAGATAACACCACCCCAGGGGAGGCAGAGTGCCTTAGACTGTCTTGCTGAGCAGACGTTGGCAGGACAGGAGAAAGAATTTTATAGATAAGATACAATAAACAACCTTGAGACTGAGAAATTAAGAGCTCTGACTCCTTCTTCAACCACCGGGCTGGGACAAGAGACTTTTTAACTTATCTCAGGGTCACTCTGACCAGCTAGAGAGCCCGAGAGCATGAGTCCGTAAGATGAAATCTTGAAGATTGGGTCCAAAACATAAATATCCTTGTTGGCCGTGTCTTCTTGGCCAAGAAATCCTTCAAAGCTCTTGTAACTACAAGTCTTGCGGCCCTGTGAGCCATGCGGTGGAGATGTGAGCCCAACTCAACCTTCCTGCCTATGTAGAAGAGAAAAAAAAGCAATGGCATCATCTAAAAAACTCAGAGGTCCACTCTCCAGCTTGTTCCAAACCCCTTCCAATCCCCCAAAGTGTGATTTAGCTACAAATAGATGACAAGGACTCTTAGGGCTGCCTCTTTGACTCCAGAGCGGCTGCTTTAGAATCTTTCACATAACCCTGTGTAGTTAGGTGCCAGAAATGGATCATTTGAAGAAACTTTCCCAACTGACTTGCATGGAGGCTTGTTTGAAGGGTGTTTGAATGGAAAGCCTCCCAGCAGAGGTCTGGGCTTTGGCCTAGCTGTGTCCCCTGCTGATTGTGAAGTGTGTCATCAGCTGAAGGGCTATCTGGGCTAAAAATATCATCCAGTCAATTGGACTTGCTCTTTTTGGCCTATAAAAGCTGGACCCACTTTTGGGGCAAATTTGGAGACCTCATCTATGGGTGGATGGACCACCGAGGATTTTCCCAGTTGTTGGGAATGGTTCTCCAGGTCCCTGGAGTAAAACGGGGCTGCCCAGCAACTGCGCATCTGCAAGATGACAAACAATTGTCTTGGTTTGAAGAGACAGGTGTCTGCTAAGGAAGGCAGAAGTCTTCTCTGAAATGGAAAATGTAAATGCCCTCCCTTCAAATGATTCTCATTTAGAAATTCAAATGCTCTCAGGGAAAGATATGGGGATAGGCCTGAGCCCGCAGAGCAGGGCGGCCTTTGCTTATGGTCTGAGCCCTTCCTAAAGATCCTGTCAGGCTGTCTTAGACACCTGGGGCCAGGGATTCCTTCCAAGCTGGGCCACTTTGGCTGGCCCGGGGCCAGCCCCAGGGCAGAAGGCAGTGTGTGCAAGGCCCCTGGGTGGCACGCTGCAGCACGGTCACCGTGCCATGGAACGGAACCCGGTCACCAAGGTCCCTTTGTGACACGTGGGAAATAGAAGCTTGCCCGGGTGCTGGGAACAGGCAACGGGGCACAACGGGACAGAGCAGTGCTGTGAGGAGCCCCCACACAGCGCACTCGTTGCCGTCTGACCAGGAGCTTTTCTGCAGCCTTGTTCCTGCAGCTGAGCTCGAGGCCAGAGCACAGGACTCGGTGACCCGTGGCCTTCCGAGGCTTCTATTCTGCAGCTGCCCTCAAGGGCAGAGCGTGGCACTTGGTGCCCCAGAGCTTTCCCAAGGCGTCTCTCCTGCAAGTAGCTCCTGTCACAGACATGGAGCAGAGACCCCCGAGAGTTCCCAAGATGGCCTGGGTGGAGGAGGAGGAGGAGGAAGAAGGACCTGGAGCAGCCCCAGCACAGGAGACTGAAGACGTGGTGCCCTTCCATCCACCACAGCAGGGTGAGTGGCACAGCTGGGCTGCAGGGCTGGAGCCTGCAGCCAACTTGGCCCCATGCCATGCCATGCCATGCCATGCCATGCCATGCCATGCCATGCCATGCCATGCCATGCCATCCCCTGGGAAAATGCCCACGGACAGGCGGGAAGAGGGGCCGCGCAGAACACCCCACAGCGGCCTCACTCCATCCCCCTGGGGCATCCCAGGGCTCTGCCTGCCTGGGGAGCGCAGGCCTGGGCTGTGTTCTCCGGCCTCTCCCGCAGCCCCTCATCTCTGGCTGTGCTCCCTCTTTGCCAGATGAAGCTGCGGAGCGCACACAAGAGCAGGAATCCAGCCGTGGCCGCTTCCACAGAACAGCGCAGGTACCTGCAGCCACCTGCACCTGGGCTGGGCCTGCTGTCCCTGCTCAGCCCAGCACCGTGTGTGCAGCACTCCATGCAACATCCCCGGCTTCTTGCCCTTCTCCTACAGCTCGTTTGCAACTTCATCCGGAGCATTCGGCAGGAGGAGACCCGCACCATGGGCACTGGGCTCAGAGCTCACTCCGAGCTCCTCAAGCATGAGACCAGTGCCGCCCTGCTGGATTTGCTCCTGGAGAAGGGTGTTGCCAGGCCAGAACAAGTAAGCAGCCTGGGGCCAGGCTTCAATTCCCCCATGAGTTACGTGGCTTCCCCAGCCACGCCTGCTGGTCCCTCAGAGCCTTTGAGGCCATGGCAGTGCATTTCTCTGGGGAGCCTGGGGACATTGCTCTCTCTGGCAGCGTTCCAAGTCTCCCCGTGCCTCCTGCAGGTGCCTGCCATGGTGAGGTACATTCACCGATGGCTCCTGGCCAACGATTCTGCCGAGCACAGGCTGGACAAGGCCCTGCTGAAACTCACCAAAGCACACCCAGCTGACGCAGTCGTGACGCTCCTGCGTGTTGCCCCGTCCTGTGACAGGTATGGGGCCCACCTGCCCAGAGGCCTCAGGCCTCCCAAGCCCATCACCCTCTACCGCCTGGCCCAGGTGTCTGAGCAACAGAGAGTTCCAGAACCCTCTGGCTGCTGCCTTTCTCAGCCCTGGCATGTCAGCCCCTGAGCCTGCTGCCCTGCTGCCTTGCTGCCCCTCAGGGCCTGTCCTCACAGAGCTGGGCTGCCTGGCTGCTGCCAGCAAGGGCCAGTGGGCAGAGGCAGAGCCGGCAGTCAGCCCGGGCCCCTAGGGATGCCCAGGCCACGATGCTGTGTCTGGGACCCCCCATGAGACAGAGCTCTAACCCCGCAGAGCTGCCATCTCCATGTGGAAGACCATCATGTGCTCGTCCAGGACTGCCGAGCCAGTGCAGCTGATCCTCCTGGATGTGCTAGGGAGCTGGCCAGAGTACAGCACGTGCACCTCGGATGGGGACAAAACGGCTGTCTTTGCCCTGGCTGTGAGTTTCCGCAACTGGCCTTTGCTGGCCCCAAGGCCGCCTCTCCAGCAGCTCTCCATCCTCCTTCCCCCACTGCATCTGCCTGCCTCAGGCCCTGGCCGGAAACCTGGCCCAGGGGCAGCTTCAGGCCCACCAGGCCCCGCGCTCCCCCTGCCTCTCTCCGGGCCTCTCCCTGCCACGTTCGGGCCCTGCCACACGGACACCTCGGCACTGAGCGCTGTCTCGGGGGGCTTTGTCCTTTGCAGGCAACCGTGGTGATGTGGAAGATCCTCCAGGAGTCCCCTGTCCCACGTGTAGTGAGGCCATATTTCCCCCGCCTTTTTGTTCATCTGCTCTTCCAAGTGTTCTCCAGCACAGAAGAGATGCCAGAGGAAGTCCAAACCTTCTGGAAGGATTGCCTGGAAGAGCACGGTCTTGCCACCAGCCCCAACAGGTGCTCCATCCCACTCCTCCTGTCCTTGACACGTGGCCTGCAAAGGAGCCAGTGCTGCCAGTGTGACCCGGGCTTTGCTGTGCACACAGGTTTGCAGTGCAGACTCTGAAGTCCCTGCTCTGCCAAAAGCAGTACAAGGATGTGGTGGTGTCAGTGGAACGCAAGCGTGGCTGGGACACGCTGCTCTGTGCTGACACCCGCCACTATGCTGTGGGTCTACTGGCCAGGTGAGACTCTCTTTCTCTCCATTGATCCTGCCATTTGTGCTCTGTGCCCGAGCTGTCCCACACATTCCCCAAGGCCCTGGGACACACTGAGGGACGGCTAACGACAGACTGAGGGACGGCCAAGCAGACTGGAAAAGGCTGGGAAGGGAGAGAGCACAGGAGGAGACACCTCCTAAAGGGCCCAGGTGCCCTTGCAGGGTGGTGGTAAAAGACCACCAGGCTCTGTAAGCCTGTCCTTGGGGAGATTTGCTCAGCTTCCTGGTCCCTTTTTTGCCCTCCTAGGGAGATGCGCCATGCTTGTCATCGGTTGTGTTCCAGTATTGCACTCCACCTCCTCTGGCTGCTCAGCACACAGGAGCCACACTGGGATCTGCCCACCCTGGCATTCCTTGTGGAGGTGAGCCGGGTGTCCAGCGCTGCCTTGCTGAGCAGCCTCCCAGCTCTCTGCCCTCTCGTGGCAGCAGCCGCCTGGGACGGTGCCCGCACCCTGTGCTGCTGCTGCTGCTGCTGCGTCCTGGGCCCAGCCCTGTGCGGCTGTGGGCTCCTGCCGGCCGGCTCCCCCGTCACTGGCCTGTGCCTTTCAGGTCCTCGTGTGCCTGGATTCTAGTGAATGTGGCGACAGTGTTGTGAAGGTCTCTTCAAGGTACCTGCAGAGCGAGTGCAGGGAGAGGCGTCGCCTGGCGCTCAGGGCCCTTCTCGAGCTCATTGATGATCCCTCAATGGTGAGAAGGGGGCAGTGGCTGAAGCTGCGCTGGGAACGCAGTCACTTGGCCTGACCTGGGCTTTGGCCACTGGGGCAGCTGCTCCCAGCTCTCCTGCCTCCTGCTTCAGCTGCCCCAGTGCTTCAGGACAGTCCTTTGGCCTCTGGGCCCTGTGGCAGTAGGGTGGGACTTCACAGACTTGTGTTCCACACAGGCCGAAAGAATGTGGAGCTTGACCAAAAGCCTCATGCACCTACTGGGGGACAATGATGCAGAGATAGCTGGGATGACACTCATCACACTCAGCTTTATACTCCTGCACAAACACATTCTGCTGTCAACCCCCATTGCCATGCAGCTGGCTGAGGCACTCCTGCCACTCTTTGAGCACGTAAGGCTCCGTGCCCCCAGCTACAGCCACTGGCTGCTGCCTGGAAACTGTGTGCCCTGTGCATTTCCAGCCCTGTGCCCAGGGCGCCCTGGAGGAGCCAATGCTGAAGTGTTTTTTCTTTTTTTTTTCATCTAGGATAATAGCCAGGTACAGCTGCTCTCCATAAAACTCTTCCGAGACATGATGGAGTATTTGGAAGAGAGAGAAAAACCTTTGGAAAGCCCTGTGCAACAGAGCCTGCTTCCACTCTTCTTCCACTGCAATGATGAGAATCAGCATGTGGCAGAGGTGAGGACTCCTGGGCTGCTGCTGTCCGCCCGGCAGGGGGCTCGGCTGCCTCCTGCCCTGCGCCTGCTGGACCGCAGCCTCCTGCAGGCCATGGCAGGGCGAGGCGGGTCCCGTGCCCTGGGCTGCGGGGCCATCTCCGCGTCTCTGCTGCTCTCCAGGCTTCTCGGGAAACGCTGCTTTATGCGGTCAAGTTCATGAAGAGGAGGGATCTGAAAAAGCTGCTGAAGGAGCAGAAACTGTGGAAGTTCAGCAAGTGCCTGGTAAGGACGGCCTGGAATCCCCAACTCAGCCAGGAGAAGGCCCCTGAGGGCGGTGCTCAGTGTGCGGGCCGGGCAGCTGTGCTCCTGCGCGCTGCTGCAGCCAGAGGCCGCGCGGGCTCTTCTCCAGGCTCCCGTGGGCCTGAGCCGGGTGCCCATGAAAGCCCGGCCCGGCGGGGCTGCGGGGCAGGGGCGGCACCGCGGCTCCCCGGGCAGCAGCCGGCCCCCTCCCCCTCCCCTCGGGAGCCCGGCGCCAGCGGCTGCTGGCCGTGCCTCGGGGCTGTGCGGGCAGGGGAGGCCGGGGCGGGGCGCAGGCAGCGCCCGGCCCAGGGGCTGAGCCCGCGCCAACCCTTCCCTCCTGCCGCTCGCTCCAGCTGGCAGAGGACAGCAGCAGAGCGGCCGAGCACCTGCGCCGGGCCCTGCGCTACCTGGAGAGCCCACAGGAGCCCCTGCGAGAGGCGGCCATCAGGTTCATGGGTGAGTTACGAGCCCGGGCTCCCTCCCCAGCCCGCCGCAGCTCGGCCCCAGCCCCGCCTGTTGCCCCGGCAGCGGCAGCCGGGCCCGGCGCCGTGGAGCCCCGCCTGGCCTGGGCATTGCTGCTGCCGCCCTCTGACAGCCGTGCCCTGGGGCGACAGCGCGCTGCATGGGCTGAGCTGAGCGCTGCCGGGCCAGCAGCCCGTGTGGCCACAGCGCCGGCAGCGCCGCTGGCAGGGAGCTGTGCCGCTGGGGCCGTGACAGACTCTGTGTTCACAGGCATGGCCGGGCGGCACCTGAGGGGGCAGCAGCAAGAGCTGCAGCGGATCTGCACTGGTGAGTGAGGGCAGCGGGCTGACAGCGGGGGCTGCCGGGGGGAGCTGCAAGCCCTGCCCCGGCTGCGGAGGGCTCTGCTCCCGTGGGCAGAGCGCACGGAGATTTCAGGGCCACGTGGGCCATTCGTGGCCAGCAGCTTCGGGCTGATCCCCTTGCTCCCTTTGCTCCCTCCTGGCCATGGCAAGAGCCGGCTTGGCATGGCACTTGCAGGGGGCTCTTCCTCGGCTCCCTGCAGCTCCAGCTTCTGACCGTGCCTCTGTTCCTCTCTCTCGCAGCCCTGGAAGACAAAACGAATGACGTCAGCCTCGCCGTCGGAAGCCTGGCAATTCAAACGCTGTGCATCCTCAGGTCAGGAGAGCGGGCTCCCATCTCCAGGTTCCAGTGGCTCCAAAATCACCTGCGCAGGGCATGGAAGACATGGCCCCGTCTGTCACAGCTCGGCTGCCTGCCCTGCCAGAGCTCTGTGGAGAGCTGATCCCAGAAGCTCTTTTTGCTGGGGCCACCTGAGTCAGGTTTTATTTTGTTTTTCTTCAAGAATTTTTTTTCATTGTTTTTTTTTTTTTTTTCTTTTACCATGTAAATATAGACTACGTTAACATACACAGACCAGACTCCCAGCATTTTTCTTTTGCTGCCCAGGGTCCGTAGGGCATAGGGGAGGAGGGGGAAATGGGTGCTTGCGCTCAGCCAGCTGCCCAGGCGTGCAGTGGGCCAGGTGAAATGGCCAGAAGCCCCTTGGCCTTTGGTGGTTCTGCTGAAGCCTTTGTGCTGCCCAGAGAGCGGCTGGGCAGGGGCCGGAGCTGCGGGGATCCCTGCCAGAGCGGTGCCTGGAGATGGTCACAAGCCCTGTGCCAGGCAGGAAGCGCCAGCCGTGTCCTCCTGCCCATGTGCTGCTGGCTGCCTTGCTGAGGGCTCCCAGGTGCCTCTGGATGGGGCTGCTCTGGAGCTGCTGTGGGGCTGCGGCGCTGCTGCCGGGCGCCTTGGCCGGGCTGGGGCAGCCCCTGAGGGGCTGGGGCGCTGGCAAGCCCCGGGCAATGGGCTGTCAGAGGCCACAAGCAGCCGCCTTGTTCCTGCCACAGTTGACTTGCAAGACGCATCCTGGGCACTCTGCAACTAACAGCATCAGTGTTGTTGGAAACCCAAATGCAGAGAAATCTCAGACCTTTGGTCTTGTCAGCAAAGCTTAGAATTAAACACAGGATTTGATCTGAGACCTAGGAAAGGGCTCCCAAACTTAGGTGCTAGAAGTGAGAATGCGGACTTCTAGTTTATAGCAGCGACACGGGGAGAAAAGTTGAAGTGGAGGAAAGTTTAGAGTTTTTGAGTTCAAGATCTAGGAAGAAATCAAAGTAGCTACAATGCTAAACAAGAAGATTAGGATGCAGTGCTGTAGGTTTGTGTGTCATAGCATGATTGGCTAAGGAAGCTTACACTGTTAGCATGATGTGGGGACCCAGGAAATTCCTCTGGCTGCCCTGCAGGACTCGAGAGCCTGTCAGAGGGCTCAGAGACCTTGGCACAGAGCCCAAGACCCCCGTGCCCTTGATTTAGCACTTGGAAAAAACAATCACCAACCTCGTATGAAGAATGACCAGCCACAAAAAATGAAGTAGAATGATAGTGAATTTATCCCAGAGTGGAAAAATAGATTTTGAGGGTTTTTAGAATGGGGCTTCAGGGGGCAAGATGGAGGAATCTGGGCATGTCCAGCCTTTCTCCTTCTTCTTCTTGGCCTCCATCTTCTGGTTGATGTTGGCACTTTGAGAATTGTCTAGAGTAGAAGCTCACTGTCTAACATAGATGGTAGAGATTGGAAAGTGATTGTAAATATTGTACAGGTAGTTTTTAGTATAAAAAGATAACACCACCCCAGGGGAGGCAGAGTGCCTTAGACTGTCTTGCTGAGCAGACGTTGGCAGGACAGGAGAAAGAATTTTATAGATAAGATACAATAAACAACCTTGAGACTGAGAAATTAAGAGCTCTGACTCCTTCTTCAACCACCGGGCTGGGACAAGAGACTTTTTAACTTATCTCAGGGTCACTCTGAGCAGCTAGAGAGCCCGAGAGCATGAGTCCGTAAGATGAAATCTTGAAGATTGGGTCCAAAACATAAATATCCTTGTTGGCCGTGTCTTCTTGGCCAAGAAATCCTTCAAAGCTCTTGTAACTACAAGTCTTGCGGCCCTGTGAGCCATGCGGTGGAGATGTGAGCCCAACTCAACCTTCCTGCCTATGTAGAAGAGAAAAAAAAGCAATGGCATCATCTAAAAAACTCAGAGGTCCACTCTCCAGCTTGTTCCAAACCCCTTCCAATCCCCCAAAGTGTGATTTAGCTACAAATAGATGACAAGGACTCTTAGGGCTGCCTCTTTGACTCCAGAGCGGCTGCTTTAGAATCTTTCACATAACCCTGTGTAGTTAGGTGCCAGAAATGGATCATTTGAAGAAACTTTCCCAACTGACTTGCATGGAGGCTTGTTTGAAGGGTGTTTGAATGGAAAGCCTCCCAGCAGAGGTCTGGGCTTTGGCCTAGCTGTGTCCCCTGCTGATTGTGAAGTGTGTCATCAGCTGAAGGGCTATCTGGGCTAAAAATATCATCCAGTCAATTGGACTTGCTCTTTTTGGCCTATAAAAGCTGGACCCACTTTTGGGGCAAATTTGGAGACCTCATCTATGGGTGGATGGACCACCGAGGATTTTCCCAGTTGTTGGGAATGGTTCTCCAGGTCCCTGGAGTAAAACGGGGCTGCCCAGCAACTGCGCATCTGCAAGATGACAAACAATTGTCTTGGTTTGAAGAGACAGGTGTCTGCTAAGGAAGGCAGAAGTCTTCTCTGAAATGGAAAATGTAAATGCCCTCCCTTCAAATGATTCTCATTTAGAAATTCAAATGCTCTCAGGGAAAGATATGGGGATAGGCCTGAGCCCGCAGAGCAGGGCGGCCTTTGCTTATGGTCTGAGCCCTTCCTAAAGATCCTGTCAGGCTGTCTTAGACACCTGGGGCCAGGGATTCCTTCCAAGCTGGGCCACTTTGGCTGGCCCGGGGCCAGCCCCAGGGCAGAAGGCAGTGTGTGCAAGGCCCCTGGGTGGCACGCTGCAGCACGGTCACCGTGCCATGGAACGGAACCCGGTCACCAAGGTCCCTTTGTGACACGTGGGAAATAGAAGCTTGCCCGGGTGCTGGGAACAGGCAACGGGGCACAACGGGACAGAGCAGTGCTGTCAGGAGCCCCCACACAGCGCACTCGTTGCCGTCTGACCAGGAGCTTTTCTGCAGCCTTGTTCCTGCAGCTGAGCTCGAGGCCAGAGCACAGGACTCGGTGGCCCGTGGCCTTCCGAGGCTTCTATTCTGCAGCTGCCCTCAAGGGCAGAGCGTGGCACTTGGTGCCCCAGAGCTTTCCCAAGGCGTCTCTCCTGCAAGTAGCTCCTGTCACAGACATGGAGCAGAGACCCCCGAGAGTTCCCAAGATGGCCTGGGTGGAGGAGGAGGAGGAGGAAGAAGGACCTGGAGCAGCCCCAGCACAGGAGACTGAAGAGGTGGTGCCCTTCCATCCACCACAGCAGGGTGAGTGGCACAGCTGGGCTGCAGGGCTGGAGCCTGCAGCCAACTTGGCCCCATGCCATGCCATGCCATGCCATGCCATGCCATGCCATGCCATGCCATGCCATGCCATGCCATGCCATGCCATCCCCTGGGAAAATGCCCACGGACAGGCGGGAAGAGGGGCCGCGCAGAACACCCCACAGCGGCCTCACTCCATCCCCCTGGGGCATCCCAGGGCTCTGCCTGCCTGGGGAGCGCAGGCCTGGGCTGTGTTCTCCGGCCTCTCCCGCAGCCCCTCATCTCTGGCTGTGCTCCATCTTTGCCAGATGAAGCTGCGGAGCGCACACAAGAGCAGGAATCCAGCCGTGGCCGCTTCCACAGAACAGCGCAGGTACCTGCAGCCACCTGCACCTGGGCTGGGCCTGCTGTCCCTGCTCAGCCCAGCACCGTGTGTGCAGCACTCCATGCAACATCCCCGGCTTCTTGCCCTTCTCCTACAGCTCGTTTGCAACTTCATCCGGAGCATTCGGCAGGAGGAGACCCGCACCATGGGCACTGGGCTCAGAGCTCACTCCGAGCTCCTCAAGCATGAGACCAGTGCCGCCCTGCTGGATTTGCTCCTGGAGAAGGGTGTTGCCAGGCCAGAACAAGTAAGCAGCCTGGGGCCAGGCTTCAATTCCCCCATGAGTTACGTGGCTTCCCCAGCCACGCCTGCTGGTCCCTCAGAGCCTTTGAGGCCATGGCAGTGCATTTCTCTGGGGAGCCTGGGGACATTGCTCTCTCTGGCAGCGTTCCAAGTCTCCCCGTGCCTCCTGCAGGTGCCTGCCATGGTGAGGTACATTCACCGATGGCTCCTGGCCAACGATTCTGCCGAGCACAGGCTGGACAAGGCCCTGCTGAAACTCACCAAAGCACACCCAGCTGACGCAGTCGTGACGCTCCTGCGTGTTGCCCCGTCCTGTGACAGGTATGGGGCCCACCTGCCCAGAGGCCTCAGGCCTCCCAAGCCCATCACCCTCTACCGCCTGGCCCAGGTGTCTGAGCAACAGAGAGTTCCAGAACCCTCTGGCTGCTGCCTTTCTCAGCCCTGGCATGTCAGCCCCTGAGCCTGCTGCCCTGCTGCCTTGCTGCCCCTCAGGGCCTGTCCTCACAGAGCTGGGCTGCCTGGCTGCTGCCAGCAAGGGCCAGTGGGCAGAGGCAGAGCCGGCAGTCAGCCCGGGCCCCTAGGGATGCCCAGGCCACGATGCTGTGTCTGGGACCCCCCATGAGACAGAGCTCTAACCCCGCAGAGCTGCCATCTCCATGTGGAAGACCATCATGTGCTCGTCCAGGACTGCCGAGCCAGTGCAGCTGATCCTCCTGGATGTGCTAGGGAGCTGGCCAGAGTACAGCACGTGCACCTCGGATGGGGACAAAACGGCTGTCTTTGCCCTGGCTGTGAGTTTCCGCAACTGGCCTTTGCTGGCCCCAAGGCCGCCTCTCCAGCAGCTCTCCATCCTCCTTCCCCCACTGCATCTGCCTGCCTCAGGCCCTGGCCGGAAACCTGGCCCAGGGGCAGCTTCAGGCCCACCAGGCCCCGCGCTCCCCCTGCCTCTCTCCGGGCCTCTCCCTGCCACGTTCGGGCCCTGCCACACGGACACCTCGGCACTGAGCGCTGTCTCGGGGGGCTTTGTCCTTTGCAGGCAACCGTGGTGATGTGGAAGATCCTCCAGGAGTCCCCTGTCCCACGTGTAGTGAGGCCATATTTCCCCCGCCTTTTTGTTCATCTGCTCTTCCAAGTGTTCTCCAGCACAGAAGAGATGCCAGAGGAAGTCCAAACCTTCTGGAAGGATTGCCTGGAAGAGCACGGTCTTGCCACCAGCCCCAACAGGTGCTCCATCCCACTCCTCCTGTCCTTGACACGTGGCCTGCAAAGGAGCCAGTGCTGCCAGTGTGACCCGGGCTTTGCTGTGCACACAGGTTTGCAGTGCAGACTCTGAAGTCCCTGCTCTGCCAAAAGCAGTACAAGGATGTGGTGGTGTCAGTGGAACGCAAGCGTGGCTGGGACACGCTGCTCTGTGCTGACACCCGCCACTATGCTGTGGGTCTACTGGCCAGGTGAGACTCTCTTTCTCTCCATTGATCCTGCCATTTGTGCTCTGTGCCCGAGCTGTCCCACACATTCCCCAAGGCCCTGGGACACACTGAGGGACGGCTAACGACAGACTGAGGGACGGCCAAGCAGACTGGAAAAGGCTGGGAAGGGAGAGAGCACAGGAGGAGACACCTCCTAAAGGGCCCAGGTGCCCTTGCAGGGTGGTGGTAAAAGACCACCAGGCTCTGTAAGCCTGTCCTTGGGGAGATTTGCTCAGCTTCCTGGTCCCTTTTTTGCCCTCCTAGGGAGATGCGCCATGCTTGTCATCGGTTGTGTTCCAGTATTGCACTCCACCTCCTCTGGCTGCTCAGCACACAGGAGCCACACTGGGATCTGCCCACCCTGGCATTCCTTGTGGAGGTGAGCCGGGCGTCCAGCGCTGCCTTGCTGAGCAGCCTCCCAGCTCTCTGCCCTCTCGTGGCAGCAGCCGCCTGGGACGGTGCCCGCACCCTGTGCTGCTGCTGCTGCTGCTGCGTCCTGGGCCCAGCCCTGTGCGGCTGTGGGCTCCTGCCGGCCGGCTCCCCCGTCACTGGCCTGTGCCTTTCAGGTCCTCGTGTGCCTGGATTCTAGTGAATGTGGCGACAGTGTTGTGAAGGTCTCTTCAAGGTACCTGCAGAGCGAGTGCAGGGAGAGGCGTCGCCTGGCGCTCAGGGCCCTTCTCGAGCTCATTGATGATCCCTCAATGGTGAGAAGGGGGCAGTGGCTGAAGCTGCGCTGGGAACGCAGTCACTTGGCCTGACCTGGGCTTTGGCCACTGGGGCAGCTGCTCCCAGCTCTCCTGCCTCCTGCTTCAGCTGCCCCAGTGCTTCAGGACAGTCCTTTGGCCTCTGGGCCCTGTGGCAGTAGGGTGGGACTTCACAGACTTGTGTTCCACACAGGCCGAAAGAATGTGGAGCTTGACCAAAAGCCTCATGCACCTACTGGGGGACAATGATGCAGAGATAGCTGGGATGACACTCATCACACTCAGCTTTATACTCCTGCACAAACACATTCTGCTGTCAACCCCCATTGCCATGCAGCTGGCTGAGGCACTCCTGCCACTCTTTGAGCACGTAAGGCTCCGTGCCCCCAGCTACAGCCACTGGCTGCTGCCTGGAAACTGTGTGCCCTGTGCATTTCCAGCCCTGTGCCCAGGGCGCCCTGGAGGAGCCAATGCTGAAGTGTTTTTTCTTTTTTTTTTCATCTAGGATAATAGCCAGGTACAGCTGCTCTCCATAAAACTCTTCCGAGACATGATGGAGTATTTGGAAGAGAGAGAAAAACCTTTGGAAAGCCCTGTGCAACAGAGCCTGCTTCCACTCTTCTTCCACTGCAATGATGAGAATCAGCATGTGGCAGAGGTGAGGACTCCTGGGCTGCTGCTGTCCGCCCGGCAGGGGGCTCGGCTGCCTCCTGCCCTGCGCCTGCTGGACCGCAGCCTCCTGCAGGCCATGGCAGGGCGAGGCGGGTCCCGTGCCCTGGGCTGCGGGGCCATCTCCGCGTCTCTGCTGCTCTCCAGGCTTCTCGGGAAACGCTGCTTTATGCGGTCAAGTTCATGAAGAGGAGGGATCTGAAAAAGCTGCTGAAGGAGCAGAAACTGTGGAAGTTCAGCAAGTGCCTGGTAAGGACGGCCTGGAATCCCCAACTCAGCCAGGAGAAGGCCCCTGAGGGCGGTGCTCAGTGTGCGGGCCGGGCAGCTGTGCTCCTGCGCGCTGCTGCAGCCAGAGGCCGCGCGGGCTCTTCTCCAGGCTCCCGTGGGCCCGAGCCGGGTGCCCATGAAAGCCCGTCCCGGCGGGGCTGCAGGGCAGGGGCGGCACCGCGGCTCCCCGGGCAGCAGCCGGCCCCCTCCCCCTCCCCTCGGGAGCCCGGCGCCAGCGGCTGCTGGCCGCGCCTCGGGGCTGTGCGGGCAGGGGAGGCCGGGGCGGGGCGCAGGCAGCGCCCGGCCCAGGGGCTGAGCCCGCGCCAACCCTTCCCTCCTGCCGCTCGCTCCAGCTGGCAGAGGATAGCAGCAGAGCGGCCGAGCACCTGCGCCGGGCCCTGCGCTACCTGGAGAGCCCACAGGAGCCCCTGCGAAAGGCGGCCATCAGGTTCATGGGTGAGTTACGAGCCCGGGCTCCCTCCCCAGCCCGCCGCAGCTCGGCCCCAGCCCCGCCTGTTGCCCCGGCAGCGGCAGCCGGGCCCGGCGCCGTGGAGCCCCGCCTGGCCTGGGCATTGCTGCTGCCGCCCTCTGACAGCCGTGCCCTGGGGCGACAGCGCGCTGCATGGGCTGAGCTGAGCGCTGCCGGGCCAGCAGCCCGTGTGGCCACAGCGCCGGCAGCGCCGCTGGCAGGGAGCTGTGCCGCTGGGGCCGTGACAGACTCTGTGTTCACAGGCATGGCCGGGCGGCACCTGAGGGGGCAGCAGCAAGAGCTGCAGCGGATCTGCACTGGTGAGTGAGGGTAGCGGGCTGACAGCGGGGGCTGCCGGGGGGAGCTGCAAGCCCTGCCCCGGCTGCGGAGGGCTCTGCTCCCGTGGGCAGAGCGCACGGAGATTTCAGGGCCACGTGGGCCATTCGTGGCCAGCAGCTTCGGGCTGATCCCCTTGCTCCCTTTGCTCCCTCCTGGCCATGGCAAGAGCCGGCTTGGCATGGCACTTGCAGGGGGCTCTTCCTCGGCTCCCTGCAGCTCCAGCTTCTGACCGTGCCTCTGTTCCTCTCTCTCGCAGCCCTGGAAGACAAAACGAATGACGTCAGCCTCGCCGTCGGAAGCCTGGCAATTCAAACGCTGTGCATCCTCAGGTCAGGAGAGCGGGCTCCCATCTCCAGGTTCCAGTGGCTCCAAAATCACCTGCGCAGGGCATGGAAGACATGGCCCCGTCTGTCACAGCTCGGCTGCCTGCCCTGCCAGAGCTCTGTGGAGAGCTGATCCCAGAAGCTCTTTTTGCTGGGGCCACCTGAGTCAGGTTTTATTTTGTTTTTCTTCAAGAATTTTTTTTCATTGGTTTTTTTTTTTTTTTCTTTTACCATGTAAATATAGACTATGTTAACATACACAGACCAGACTCCCAGCATTTTTCTTTTGCTGCCCAGTGGCCGTAGGGCATAGGGGAGGAGGGGGAAATGGGTGCTTGCGCTCAGCCAGCTGCCCAGGCGTGCAGTGGGCCAGGTGAAATGGCCAGAAGCCCCTTGGCCTTTGGTGGTTCTGCTGAAGCCTTTGTGCTGCCCAGAGAGCGGCTGGGCAGGGGCCGGAGCTGCGGGGATCCCTGCCAGAGCGGTGCCTGGAGATGGTCACAAGCCCTGTGCCAGGCAGGAAGCGCCAGCCGTGTCCTCCTGCCCATGTGCTGCTGGCTGCCTTGCTGAGGGCTCCCAGGTGCCTCTGGATAGGGCTGCTCTGGAGCTGCTGTGGGGCTGCGGCGCTGCTGCCGGGCGGCTTGGCCGGGCTGGGGCAGACCCTGAGGGGCTGGGGCGCTGGCAAGCCCCGGGCAATGGGCTGTCAGAGGCCACAAGCAGCCGCCTTGTTCCTGCCACAGTTGACTTGCAAGACGCATCCTGGGCACTCTGCAACTAACAGCATCAGTGTTGTTGGAAACCCAAATGCAGAGAAATCTCAGACCTTTGGTCTTGTCAGCAAAGCTTAGAATTAAACACAGGATTTGATCTGAGACCTAGGAAAGGGCTCCCAAACTTAGGTGCTAGAAGTGAGAATGCGGACTTCTAGTTTATAGCAGCGACACGGGGAGAAAAGTTGAAGTGGAGGAAAGTTTAGAGTTTTCGAGTTCAAGATCTAGGAAGAAATCAAAGTAGTTACAATGCTAAACAAGAAGATTAGGATGCAGTGCTGTAGGTTTGTGTGTCATAGCATGATTGGCTAAGGAAGCTTACACTGTTAGCATGATGTGGGGACCCAGGAAATTCCTCTGGCTGCCCTGCAGGACTCGAGAGCCTGTCAGAGGGCTCAGAGACCTTGGCACAGAGCCCAAGACCCCCGTGCCCTTGATTTAGCACTTGGAAAAAACAATCACCAACCTTGTATGAAGAATGACCAGCCACAAAAAATGAAGTAGAATGATAGTGAATTTATCCCAGAGTGGAAAAATAGATTTTGAGGGTTTTTAGAATGGGGCTTCAGGGGGCAAGATGGAGGAATCTGGGCATGTCCAGCCTTTCTCCTTCTTCTTCTTGGCCTCCATCTTCTGGTTGATGTTGGCACTTTGAGAATTGTCTAGAGTAGAAGCTCACTGTCTAACATAGATGGTAGAGATTGGAAAGTGATTGTAAATATTGTACAGGTAGTTTTTAGTATAAAAAGATAACACCACCCCAGGGGAGGCAGAGTGCCTTAGACTGTCTTGCTGAGCAGACGTTGGCAGGACAGGAGAAAGAATTTTATAGATAAGATACAATAAACAACCTTGAGACTGAGAAATTAAGAGCTCTGACTCCTTCTTCAACCACCGGGCTGGGACAAGAGACTTTTTAACTTATCTCAGGGTCACTCTGACCAGCTAGAGAGCCCGAGAGCATGAGTCCGTAAGATGAAATCTTGAAGATTGGGTCCAAAACATAAATATCCTTGTTGGCCGTGTCTTCTTGGCCAAGAAATCCTTCAAAGCTCTTGTAACTACAAGTCTTGCGGCCCTGTGAGCCATGCGGTGGAGATGTGAGCCCAACTCAACCTTCCTGCCTATGTAGAAGAGAAAAAAAAGCAATGGCATCATCTAAAAAACTCAGAGGTCCACTCTCCAGCTTGTTCCAAACCCCTTCCAATCCCCCAAAGTGTGATTTAGCTACAAATAGATGACAAGGACTCTTAGGGCTGCCTCTTTGACTCCAGAGCGGCTGCTTTAGAATCTTTCACATAACCCTGTGTAGTTAGGTGCCAGAAATGGATCATTTGAAGAAACTTTCCCAACTGACTTGCATGGAGGCTTGTTTGAAGGGTGTTTGAATGGAAAGCCTCCCAGCAGAGGTCTGGGCTTTGGCCTAGCTGTGTCCCCTGCTGATTGTGAAGTGTGTCATCAGCTGAAGGGCTATCTGGGCTAAAAATATCATCCAGTCAATTGGACTTGCTCTTTTTGGCCTATAAAAGCTGGACCCACTTTTGGGGCAAATTTGGAGACCTCATCTATGGGTGGATGGACCACCTAGGATTTTCCCAGTTGTTGGGAATGGTTCTCCAGGTCCCTGGAGTAAAACGGGGCTGCCCAGCAACTGCGCATCTGCAAGATGACAAACAATTGTCTTGGTTTGAAGAGACAGGTGTCTGCTAAGGAAGGCAGAAGTCTTCTCTGAAATGGAAAATGTAAATGCCCTCCCTTCAAATGATTCTCATTTAGAAATTCAAATGCTCTCAGGGAAAGATATGGGGATAGGCCTGAGCCCGCAGAGCAGGGCGGCCTTTGCTTATGGTCTGAGCCCTTCCTAAAGATCCTGTCAGGCTGTCTTAGACACCTGGGGCCAGGGATTCCTTCCAAGCTGGGCCACTTTGGCTGGCCCGGGGCCAGCCCCAGGGCAGAAGGCAGTGTGTGCAAGGCCCCTGGGTGGCACGCTGCAGCACGGTCACCGTGCCATGGAACGGAACCCGGTCACCAAGGTCCCTTTGTGACACGTGGGAAATAGAAGCTTGCCCGGGTGCTGGGAACAGGCAACGGGGCACAACGGGACAGAGCAGTGCTGTCAGGAGCCCCCACACAGCGCACTCGTTGCCGTCTGACCAGGAGCTTTTCTGCAGCCTTGTTCCTGCAGCTGAGCTCGAGGCCAGAGCACAGGACTCGGTGACCCGTGGCCTTCCGAGGCTTCTATTCTGCAGCTGCCCTCAAGGGCAGAGCGTGGCACTTGGTGCCCCAGAGCTTTCCCAAGGCGTCTCTCCTGCAAGTAGCTCCTGTCACAGACATGGAGCAGAGACCCCCGAGAGTTCCCAAGATGGCCTGGGTGGAGGAGGAGGAGGAGGAAGAAGGACCTGGAGCAGCCCCAGCACAGGAGACTGAAGACGTGGTGCCCTTCCATCCACCACAGCAGGGTGAGTGGCAGAGCTGGGCTGCAGGGCTGGAGCCTGCAGCCAACTTGGCCCCATGCCATGCCATGCCATGCCATGCCATGCCATGCCATGCCATGCCATGCCATGCCATGCCATGCCATGCCATCCCCTGGGAAAATGCCCACGGACAGGCGGGAAGAGGGGCCGCGCAGAACACCCCACAGCGGCCTCACTCCATCCCCCTGGGGCATCCCAGGGCTCTGCCTGCCTGGGGAGCGCAGGCCTGGGCTGTGTTCTCCGGCCTCTCCCGCAGCCCCTCATCTCTGGCTGTGCTCCCTCTTTGCCAGATGAAGCTGCGGAGCGCACACAAGAGCAGGAATCCAGCCGTGGCCGCTTCCACAGAACAGCGCAGGTACCTGCAGCCACCTGCACCTGGGCTGGGCCTGCTGTCCCTGCTCAGCCCAGCACCGTGTGTGCAGCACTCCATGCAACATCCCCGGCTTCTTGCCCTTCTCCTACA
Source organism: Ammospiza nelsoni (assembly GCF_027579445.1). NCBI lineage: Eukaryota > Metazoa > Chordata > Aves > Passeriformes > Passerellidae > Ammospiza > Ammospiza nelsoni. The sequence continues at coordinate 871,669 of NW_026683193.1, forward strand.
GCTCGTTTGCAACTTCATCCGGAGCATTCGGCAGGAGGAGACCCGCACCATGGGCACTGGGCTCAGAGCTCACTCCGAGCTCCTCAAGCATGAGACCAGTGCCGCCCTGCTGGATTTGCTCCTGGAGAAGGGTGTTGCCAGGCCAGAACAAGTAAGCAGCCTGGGGCCAGGCTTCAATTCCCCCATGAGTTACGTGGCTTCCCCAGCCACGCCTGCTGGTCCCTCAGAGCCTTTGAGGCCATGGCAGTGCATTTCTCTGGGGAGCCTGGGGACATTGCTCTCTCTGGCAGCGTTCCAAGTCTCCCCGTGCCTCCTGCAGGTGCCTGCCATGGTGAGGTACATTCACCGATGGCTCCTGGCCAACGATTCTGCCGAGCACAGGCTGGACAAGGCCCTGCTGAAACTCACCAAAGCACACCCAGCTGACGCAGTCGTGACGCTCCTGCGTGTTGCCCCGTCCTGTGACAGGTATGGGGCCCACCTGCCCAGAGGCCTCAGGCCTCCCAAGCCCATCACCCTCTACCGCCTGGCCCAGGTGTCTGAGCAACAGAGAGTTCCAGAACCCTCTGGCTGCTGCCTTTCTCAGCCCTGGCATGTCAGCCCCTGAGCCTGCTGCCCTGCTGCCTTGCTGCCCCTCAGGGCCTGTCCTCACAGAGCTGGGCTGCCTGGCTGCTGCCAGCAAGGGCCAGTGGGCAGAGGCAGAGCCGGCAGTCAGCCCGGGCCCCTAGGGATGCCCAGGCCACGATGCTGTGTCTGGGACCCCCCATGAGACAGAGCTCTAACCCCGCAGAGCTGCCATCTCCATGTGGAAGACCATCATGTGCTCGTCCAGGACTGCCGAGCCAGTGCAGCTGATCCTCCTGGATGTGCTAGGGAGCTGGCCAGAGTACAGCACGTGCACCTCGGATGGGGACAAAACGGCTGTCTTTGCCCTGGCTGTGAGTTTCCGCAACTGGCCTTTGCTGGCCCCAAGGCCGCCTCTCCAGCAGCTCTCCATCCTCCTTCCCCCACTGCATCTGCCTGCCTCAGGCCCTGGCCGGAAACCTGGCCCAGGGGCAGCTTCAGGCCCACCAGGCCCCGCGCTCCCCCTGCCTCTCTCCGGGCCTCTCCCTGCCACGTTCGGGCCCTGCCACACGGACACCTCGGCACTGAGCGCTGTCTCGGGGGGCTTTGTCCTTTGCAGGCAACCGTGGTGATGTGGAAGATCCTCCAGGAGTCCCCTGTCCCACGTGTAGTGAGGCCATATTTCCCCCGCCTTTTTGTTCATCTGCTCTTCCAAGTGTTCTCCAGCACAGAAGAGATGCCAGAGGAAGTCCAAACCTTCTGGAAGGATTGCCTGGAAGAGCACGGTCTTGCCACCAGCCCCAACAGGTGCTCCATCCCACTCCTCCTGTCCTTGACACGTGGCCTGCAAAGGAGCCAGTGCTGCCAGTGTGACCCGGGCTTTGCTGTGCACACAGGTTTGCAGTGCAGACTCTGAAGTCCCTGCTCTGCCAAAAGCAGTACAAGGATGTGGTGGTGTCAGTGGAACGCAAGCGTGGCTGGGACACGCTGCTCTGTGCTGACACCCGCCACTATGCTGTGGGTCTACTGGCCAGGTGAGACTCTCTTTCTCTCCATTGATCCTGCCATTTGTGCTCTGTGCCCGAGCTGTCCCACACATTCCCCAAGGCCCTGGGACACACTGAGGGACGGCTAACGACAGACTGAGGGACGGCCAAGCAGACTGGAAAAGGCTGGGAAGGGAGAGAGCACAGGAGGAGACACCTCCTAAAGGGCCCAGGTGCCCTTGCAGGGTGGTGGTAAAAGACCACCAGGCTCTGTAAGCCTGTCCTTGGGGAGATTTGCTCAGCTTCCTGGTCCCTTTTTTGCCCTCCTAGGGAGATGCGCCATGCTTGTCATCGGTTGTGTTCCAGTATTGCACTCCACCTCCTCTGGCTGCTCAGCACACAGGAGCCACACTGGGATCTGCCCACCCTGGCATTCCTTGTGGAGGTGAGCCGGGTGTCCAGCGCTGCCTTGCTGAGCAGCCTCCCAGCTCTCTGCCCTCTCGTGGCAGCAGCCGCCTGGGACGGTGCCCGCACCCTGTGCTGCTGCTGCTGCTGCTGCGTCCTGGGCCCAGCCCTGTGCGGCTGTGGGCTCCTGCCGGCCGGCTCCCCCGTCACTGGCCTGTGCCTTTCAGGTCCTCGTGTGCCTGGATTCTAGTGAATGTGGCGACAGTGTTGTGAAGGTCTCTTCAAGGTACCTGCAGAGCGAGTGCAGGGAGAGGCGTCGCCTGGCGCTCAGGGCCCTTCTCGAGCTCATTGATGATCCCTCAATGGTGAGAAGGGGGCAGTGGCTGAAGCTGCGCTGGGAACGCAGTCACTTGGCCTGACCTGGGCTTTGGCCACTGGGGCAGCTGCTCCCAGCTCTCCTGCCTCCTGCTTCAGCTGCCCCAGTGCTTCAGGACAGTCCTTTGGCCTCTGGGCCCTGTGGCAGTAGGGTGGGACTTCACAGACTTGTGTTCCACACAGGCCGAAAGAATGTGGAGCTTGACCAAAAGCCTCATGCACCTACTGGGGGACAATGATGCAGAGATAGCTGGGATGACACTCATCACACTCAGCTTTATACTCCTGCACAAACACATTCTGCTGTCAACCCCCATTGCCATGCAGCTGGCTGAGGCACTCCTGCCACTCTTTGAGCACGTAAGGCTCCGTGCCCCCAGCTACAGCCACTGGCTGCTGCCTGGAAACTGTGTGCCCTGTGCATTTCCAGCCCTGTGCCCAGGGCGCCCTGGAGGAGCCAATGCTGAAGTGTTTTTTCTTTTTTTTTTCATCTAGGATAATAGCCAGGTACAGCTGCTCTCCATAAAACTCTTCCGAGACATGATGGAGTATTTGGAAGAGAGAGAAAAACCTTTGGAAAGCCCTGTGCAACAGAGCCTGCTTCCACTCTTCTTCCACTGCAATGATGAGAATCAGCATGTGGCAGAGGTGAGGACTCCTGGGCTGCTGCTGTCCGCCCGGCAGGGGGCTCGGCTGCCTCCTGCCCTGCGCCTGCTGGACCGCAGCCTCCTGCAGGCCATGGCAGGGCGAGGCGGGTCCCGTGCCCTGGGCTGCGGGGCCATCTCCGCGTCTCTGCTGCTCTCCAGGCTTCTCGGGAAACGCTGCTTTATGCGGTCAAGTTCATGAAGAGGAGGGATCTGAAAAAGCTGCTGAAGGAGCAGAAACTGTGGAAGTTCAGCAAGTGCCTGGTAAGGACGGCCTGGAATCCCCAACTCAGCCAGGAGAAGGCCCCTGAGGGCGGTGCTCAGTGTGCGGGCCGGGCAGCTGTGCTCCTGCGCGCTGCTGCAGCCAGAGGCCGCGCGGGCTCTTCTCCAGGCTCCCGTGGGCCTGAGCCGGGTGCCCATGAAAGCCCGGCCCGGCGGGGCTGCGGGGCAGGGGCGGCACCGCGGCTCCCCGGGCAGCAGCCGGCCCCCTCCCCCTCCCCTCGGGAGCCCGGCGCCAGCGGCTGCTGGCCGCGCCTCGGGGCTGTGCGGGCAGGGGAGGCCGGGGCGGGGCGCAGGCAGCGCCCGGCCCAGGGGCTGAGCCCGCGCCAACCCTTCCCTCCTGCCGCTCGCTCCAGCTGGCAGAGGACAGCAGCAGAGCGGCCGAGCACCTGCGCCGGGCCCTGCGCTACCTGGAGAGCCCACAGGAGCCCCTGCGAGAGGCGGCCATCAGGTTCATGGGTGAGTTACGAGCCCGGGCTCCCTCCCCAGCCCGCCGCAGCTCGGCCCCAGCCCCGCCTGTTGCCCCGGCAGCGGCAGCCGGGCCCGGCGCCGTGGAGCCCCGCCTGGCCTGGGCATTGCTGCTGCCGCCCTCTGACAGCCGTGCCCTGGGGCGACAGCGCGCTGCATGGGCTGAGCTGAGCGCTGCCGGGCCAGCAGCCCGTGTGGCCACAGCGCCGGCAGCGCCGCTGGCAGGGAGCTGTGCCGCTGGGGCCGTGACAGACTCTGTGTTCACAGGCATGGCCGGGCGGCACCTGAGGGGGCAGCAGCAAGAGCTGCAGCGGATCTGCACTGGTGAGTGAGGGCAGCGGGCTGACAGCGGGGGCTGCCGGGGGGAGCTGCAAGCCCTGCCCCGGCTGCGGAGGGCTCTGCTCCCGTGGGCAGAGCGCACGGAGATTTCAGGGCCACGTGGGCCATTCGTGGCCAGCAGCTTCGGGCTGATCCCCTTGCTCCCTTTGCTCCCTCCTGGCCATGGCAAGAGCCGGCTTGGCATGGCACTTGCAGGGGGCTCTTCCTCGGCTCCCTGCAGCTCCAGCTTCTGACCGTGCCTCTGTTCCTCTCTCTCGCAGCCCTGGAAGACAAAACGAATGACGTCAGCCTCGCCGTCGGAAGCCTGGCAATTCAAACGCTGTGCATCCTCAGGTCAGGAGAGCGGGCTCCCATCTCCAGGTTCCAGTGGCTCCAAAATCACCTGCGCAGGGCATGGAAGACATGGCCCCGTCTGTCACAGCTCGGCTGCCTGCCCTGCCAGAGCTCTGTGGAGAGCTGATCCCAGAAGCTCTTTTTGCTGGGGCCACCTGAGTCAGGTTTTATTTTGTTTTTCTTCAAGAATTTTTTTTCATTGGTTTTTTTTTTTTTTTCTTTTACCATGTAAATATAGACTACGTTAACATACACAGACCAGACTCCCAGCATTTTTCTTTTGCTGCCCAGGGTCCGTAGGGCATAGGGGAGGAGGGGGAAATGGGTGCTTGCGCTCAGCCAGCTGCCCAGGCGTGCAGTGGGCCAGGTGAAATGGCCAGAAGCCCCTTGGCCTTTGGTGGTTCTGCTGAAGCCTTTGTGCTGCCCAGAGAGCGGCTGGGCAGGGGCCGGAGCTGCGGGGATCCCTGCCAGAGCGGTGCCTGGAGATGGTCACAAGCCCTGTGCCAGGCAGGAAGCGCCAGCCGTGTCCTCCTGCCCATGTGCTGCTGGCTGCCTTGCTGAGGGCTCCCAGGTGCCTCTGGATGGGGCTGCTCTGGAGCTGCTGTGGGGCTGCGGCGCTGCTGCCGGGCGGCTTGGCCGGGCTGGGGCAGACCCTGAGGGGCTGGGGCGCTGGCAAGCCCCGGGCAATGGGCTGTCAGAGGCCACAAGCAGCCGCCTTGTTCCTGCCACAGTTGACTTGCAAGACGCATCCTGGGCACTCTGCAACTAACAGCATCAGTGTTGTTGGAAACCCAAATGCAGAGAAATCTCAGACCTTTGGTCTTGTCAGCAAAGCTTAGAATTAAACACAGGATTTGATCTGAGACCTAGGAAAGGGCTCCCAAACTTAGGTGCTAGAAGTGAGAATGCGGACTTCTAGTTTATAGCAGCAACACGGGGAGAAAAGTTGAAGTGGAGGAAAGTTTAGAGTTTTCGAGTTCAAGATCTAGGAAGAAATCAAAGTAGTTACAATGCTAAACAAGAAGATTAGGATGCAGTGCTGTAGGTTTGTGTGTCATAGCATGATTGGCTAAGGAAGCTTACACTGTTAGCATGATGTGGGGACCCAGGAAATTCCTCTGGCTGCCCTGCAGGACTCGAGAGCCTGTCAGAGGGCTCAGAGACCTTGGCACAGAGCCCAAGACCCCCGTGCCCTTGATTTAGCACTTGGAAAAAACAATCACCAACCTTGTATGAAGAATGACCAGCCACAAAAAATGAAGTAGAATGATAGTGAATTTATCCCAGAGTGGAAAAATAGATTTTGAGGGTTTTTAGAATGGGGCTTCAGGGGGCAAGATGGAGGAATCTGGGCATGTCCAGCCTTTCTCCTTCTTCTTCTTGGCCTCCATCTTCTGGTTGATGTTGGCACTTTGAGAATTGTCTAGAGTAGAAGCTCACTGTCTAACATAGATGGTAGAGATTGGAAAGTGATTGTAAATATTGTACAGGTAGTTTTTAGTATAAAAAGATAACACCACCCCAGGGGAGGCAGAGTGCCTTAGACTGTCTTGCTGAGCAGACGTTGGCAGGACAGGAGAAAGAATTTTATAGATAAGATACAATAAACAACCTTGAGACTGAGAAATTAAGAGCTCTGACTCCTTCTTCAACCACCGGGCTGGGACAAGAGACTTTTTAACTTATCTCAGGGTCACTCTGACCAGCTAGAGAGCCCGAGAGCATGAGTCCGTAAGATGAAATCTTGAAGATTGGGTCCAAAACATAAATATCCTTGTTGGCCGTGTCTTCTTGGCCAAGAAATCCTTCAAAGCTCTTGTAACTACAAGTCTTGCGGCCCTGTGAGCCATGCGGTGGAGATGTGAGCCCAACTCAACCTTCCTGCCTATGTAGAAGAGAAAAAAAAGCAATGGCATCATCTAAAAAACTCAGAGGTCCACTCTCCAGCTTGTTCCAAACCCCTTCCAATCCCCCAAAGTGTGATTTAGCTACAAATAGATGACAAGGACTCTTAGGGCTGCCTCTTTGACTCCAGAGCGGCTGCTTTAGAATCTTTCACATAACCCTGTGTAGTTAGGTGCCAGAAATGGATCATTTGAAGAAACTTTCCCAACTGACTTGCATGGAGGCTTGTTTGAAGGGTGTTTGAATGGAAAGCCTCCCAGCAGAGGTCTGGGCTTTGGCCTAGCTGTGTCCCCTGCTGATTGTGAAGTGTGTCATCAGCTGAAGGGCTATCTGGGCTAAAAATATCATCCAGTCAATTGGACTTGCTCTTTTTGGCCTATAAAAGCTGGACCCACTTTTGGGGCAAATTTGGAGACCTCATCTATGGGTGGATGGACCACCTAGGATTTTCCCAGTTGTTGGGAATGGTTCTCCAGGTCCCTGGAGTAAAACGGGGCTGCCCAGCAACTGCGCATCTGCAAGATGACAAACAATTGTCTTGGTTTGAAGAGACAGGTGTCTGCTAAGGAAGGCAGAAGTCTTCTCTGAAATGGAAAATGTAAATGCCCTCCCTTCAAATGATTCTCATTTAGAAATTCAAATGCTCTCAGGGAAAGATATGGGGATAGGCCTGAGCCCGCAGAGCAGGGCGGCCTTTGCTTATGGTCTGAGCCCTTCCTAAAGATCCTGTCAGGCTGTCTTAGACACCTGGGGCCAGGGATTCCTTCCAAGCTGGGCCACTTTGGCTGGCCCGGGGCCAGCCCCAGGGCAGAAGGCAGTGTGTGCAAGGCCCCTGGGTGGCACGCTGCAGCACGGTCACCGTGCCATGGAACGGAACCCGGTCACCAAGGTCCCTTTGTGACACGTGGGAAATAGAAGCTTGCCCGGGTGCTGGGAACAGGCAACGGGGCACAACGGGACAGAGCAGTGCTGTCAGGAGCCCCCACACAGCGCACTCGTTGCCGTCTGACCAGGAGCTTTTCTGCAGCCTTGTTCCTGCAGCTGAGCTCGAGGCCAGAGCACAGGACTCGGTGACCCGTGGCCTTCCGAGGCTTCTATTCTGCAGCTGCCCTCAAGGGCAGAGCGTGGCACTTGGTGCCCCAGAGCTTTCCCAAGGCGTCTCTCCTGCAAGTAGCTCCTGTCACAGACATGGAGCAGAGACCCCCGAGAGTTCCCAAGATGGCCTGGGTGGAGGAGGAGGAGGAGGAAGAAGGACCTGGAGCAGCCCCAGCACAGGAGACTGAAGAGGTGGTGCCCTTCCATCCACCACAGCAGGGTGAGTGGCACAGCTGGGCTGCAGGGCTGGAGCCTGCAGCCAACTTGGCCCCATGCCATGCCATGCCATGCCATGCCATGCCATGCCATGCCATGCCATGCCATGCCATGCCATGCCATCCCCTGGGAAAATGCCCACGGACAGGCGGGAAGAGGGGCCGCGCAGAACACCCCACAGCGGCCTCACTCCATCCCCCTGGGGCATCCCAGGGCTCTGCCTGCCTGGGGAGCGCAGGCCTGGGCTGTGTTCTCCGGCCTCTCCCGCAGCCCCTCATCTCTGGCTGTGCTCCATCTTTGCCAGATGAAGCTGCGGAGCGCACACAAGAGCAGGAATCCAGCCGTGGCCGCTTCCACAGAACAGCGCAGGTACCTGCAGCCACCTGCACCTGGGCTGGGCCTGCTGTCCCTGCTCAGCCCAGCACCGTGTGTGCAGCACTCCATGCAACATCCCCGGCTTCTTGCCCTTCTCCTACAGCTCGTTTGCAACTTCATCCGGAGCATTCGGCAGGAGGAGACCCGCACCATGGGCACTGGGCTCAGAGCTCACTCCGAGCTCCTCAAGCATGAGACCAGTGCCGCCCTGCTGGATTTGCTCCTGGAGAAGGGTGTTGCCAGGCCAGAACAAGTAAGCAGCCTGGGGCCAGGCTTCAATTCCCCCATGAGTTACGTGGCTTCCCCAGCCACGCCTGCTGGTCCCTCAGAGCCTTTGAGGCCATGGCAGTGCATTTCTCTGGGGAGCCTGGGGACATTGCTCTCTCTGGCAGCGTTCCAAGTCTCCCCGTGCCTCCTGCAGGTGCCTGCCATGGTGAGGTACATTCACCGATGGCTCCTGGCCAACGATTCTGCCGAGCACAGGCTGGACAAGGCCCTGCTGAAACTCACCAAAGCACACCCAGCTGACGCAGTCGTGACGCTCCTGCGTGTTGCCCCGTCCTGTGACAGGTATGGGGCCCACCTGCCCAGAGGCCTCAGGCCTCCCAAGCCCATCACCCTCTACCGCCTGGCCCAGGTGTCTGAGCAACAGAGAGTTCCAGAACCCTCTGGCTGCTGCCTTTCTCAGCCCTGGCATGTCAGCCCCTGAGCCTGCTGCCCTGCTGCCTTGCTGCCCCTCAGGGCCTGTCCTCACAGAGCTGGGCTGCCTGGCTGCTGCCAGCAAGGGCCAGTGGGCAGAGGCAGAGCCGGCAGTCAGCCCGGGCCCCTAGGGATGCCCAGGCCACGATGCTGTGTCTGGGACCCCCCATGAGACAGAGCTCTAACCCCGCAGAGCTGCCATCTCCATGTGGAAGACCATCATGTGCTCGTCCAGGACTGCCGAGCCAGTGCAGCTGATCCTCCTGGATGTGCTAGGGAGCTGGCCAGAGTACAGCACGTGCACCTCGGATGGGGACAAAACGGCTGTCTTTGCCCTGGCTGTGAGTTTCCGCAACTGGCCTTTGCTGGCCCCAAGGCCGCCTCTCCAGCAGCTCTCCATCCTCCTTCCCCCACTGCATCTGCCTGCCTCAGGCCCTGGCCGGAAACCTGGCCCAGGGGCAGCTTCAGGCCCACCAGGCCCCGCGCTCCCCCTGCCTCTCTCCGGGCCTCTCCCTGCCACGTTCGGGCCCTGCCACACGGACACCTCGGCACTGAGCGCTGTCTCGGGGGGCTTTGTCCTTTGCAGGCAACCGTGGTGATGTGGAAGATCCTCCAGGAGTCCCCTGTCCCACGTGTAGTGAGGCCATATTTCCCCCGCCTTTTTGTTCATCTGCTCTTCCAAGTGTTCTCCAGCACAGAAGAGATGCCAGAGGAAGTCCAAACCTTCTGGAAGGATTGCCTGGAAGAGCACGGTCTTGCCACCAGCCCCAACAGGTGCTCCATCCCACTCCTCCTGTCCTTGACACGTGGCCTGCAAAGGAGCCAGTGCTGCCAGTGTGACCCGGGCTTTGCTGTGCACACAGGTTTGCAGTGCAGACTCTGAAGTCCCTGCTCTGCCAAAAGCAGTACAAGGATGTGGTGGTGTCAGTGGAACGCAAGCGTGGCTGGGACACGCTGCTCTGTGCTGACACCCGCCACTATGCTGTGGGTCTACTGGCCAGGTGAGACTCTCTTTCTCTCCATTGATCCTGCCATTTGTGCTCTGTGCCCGAGCTGTCCCACACATTCCCCAAGGCCCTGGGACACACTGAGGGACGGCTAACGACAGACTGAGGGACGGCCAAGCAGACTGGAAAAGGCTGGGAAGGGAGAGAGCACAGGAGGAGACACCTCCTAAAGGGCCCAGGTGCCCTTGCAGGGTGGTGGTAAAAGACCACCAGGCTCTGTAAGCCTGTCCTTGGGGAGATTTGCTCAGCTTCCTGGTCCCTTTTTTGCCCTCCTAGGGAGATGCGCCATGCTTGTCATCGGTTGTGTTCCAGTATTGCACTCCACCTCCTCTGGCTGCTCAGCACACAGGAGCCACACTGGGATCTGCCCACCCTGGCATTCCTTGTGGAGGTGAGCCGGGCGTCCAGCGCTGCCTTGCTGAGCAGCCTCCCAGCTCTCTGCCCTCTCGTGGCAGCAGCCGCCTGGGACGGTGCCCGCACCCTGTGCTGCTGCTGCTGCTGCTGCGTCCTGGGCCCAGCCCTGTGCGGCTGTGGGCTCCTGCCGGCCGGCTCCCCCGTCACTGGCCTGTGCCTTTCAGGTCCTCGTGTGCCTGGATTCTAGTGAATGTGGCGACAGTGTTGTGAAGGTCTCTTCAAGGTACCTGCAGAGCGAGTGCAGGGAGAGGCGTCGCCTGGCGCTCAGGGCCCTTCTCGAGCTCATTGATGATCCCTCAATGGTGAGAAGGGGGCAGTGGCTGAAGCTGCGCTGGGAACGCAGTCACTTGGCCTGACCTGGGCTTTGGCCACTGGGGCAGCTGCTCCCAGCTCTCCTGCCTCCTGCTTCAGCTGCCCCAGTGCTTCAGGACAGTCCTTTGGCCTCTGGGCCCTGTGGCAGTAGGGTGGGACTTCACAGACTTGTGTTCCACACAGGCCGAAAGAATGTGGAGCTTGACCAAAAGCCTCATGCACCTACTGGGGGACAATGATGCAGAGATAGCTGGGATGACACTCATCACACTCAGCTTTATACTCCTGCACAAACACATTCTGCTGTCAACCCCCATTGCCATGCAGCTGGCTGAGGCACTCCTGCCACTCTTTGAGCACGTAAGGCTCCGTGCCCCCAGCTACAGCCACTGGCTGCTGCCTGGAAACTGTGTGCCCTGTGCATTTCCAGCCCTGTGCCCAGGGCGCCCTGGAGGAGCCAATGCTGAAGTGTTTTTTCTTTTTTTTTTCATCTAGGATAATAGCCAGGTACAGCTGCTCTCCATAAAACTCTTCCGAGACATGATGGAGTATTTGGAAGAGAGAGAAAAACCTTTGGAAAGCCCTGTGCAACAGAGCCTGCTTCCACTCTTCTTCCACTGCAATGATGAGAATCAGCATGTGGCAGAGGTGAGGACTCCTGGGCTGCTGCTGTCCGCCCGGCAGGGGGCTCGGCTGCCTCCTGCCCTGCGCCTGCTGGACCGCAGCCTCCTGCAGGCCATGGCAGGGCGAGGCGGGTCCCGTGCCCTGGGCTGCGGGGCCATCTCCGCGTCTCTGCTGCTCTCCAGGCTTCTCGGGAAACGCTGCTTTATGCGGTCAAGTTCATGAAGAGGAGGGATCTGAAAAAGCTGCTGAAGGAGCAGAAACTGTGGAAGTTCAGCAAGTGCCTGGTAAGGACGGCCTGGAATCCCCAACTCAGCCAGGAGAAGGCCCCTGAGGGCGGTGCTCAGTGTGCGGGCCGGGCAGCTGTGCTCCTGCGCGCTGCTGCAGCCAGAGGCCGCGCGGGCTCTTCTCCAGGCTCCCGTGGGCCTGAGCCGGGTGCCCATGAAAGCCCGGCCCGGCGGGGCTGCGGGGCAGGGGCGGCACCGCGGCTCCCCGGGCAGCAGCCGGCCCCCTCCCCCTCCCCTCGGGAGCCCGGCGCCAGCGGCTGCTGGCCGTGCCTCGGGGCTGTGCGGGCAGGGGAGGCCGGGGCGGGGCGCAGGCAGCGCCCGGCCCAGGGGCTGAGCCCGCGCCAACCCTTCCCTCCTGCCGCTCGCTCCAGCTGGCAGAGGACAGCAGCAGAGCGGCCGAGCACCTGCGCCGGGCCCTGCGCTACCTGGAGAGCCCACAGGAGCCCCTGCGAGAGGCGGCCATCAGGTTCATGGGTGAGTTACGAGCCCGGGCTCCCTCCCCAGCCCGCCGCAGCTCGGCCCCAGCCCCGCCTGTTGCCCCGGCAGCGGCAGCCGGGCCCGGCGCCGTGGAGCCCCGCCTGGCCTGGGCATTGCTGCTGCCGCCCTCTGACAGCCGTGCCCTGGGGCGACAGCGCGCTGCATGGGCTGAGCTGAGCGCTGCCGGGCCAGCAGCCCGTGTGGCCACAGCGCCGGCAGCGCCGCTGGCAGGGAGCTGTGCCGCTGGGGCCGTGACAGACTCTGTGTTCACAGGCATGGCCGGGCGGCACCTGAGGGGGCAGCAGCAAGAGCTGCAGCGGATCTGCACTGGTGAGTGAGGGCAGCGGGCTGACAGCGGGGGCTGCCGGGGGGAGCTGCAAGCCCTGCCCCGGCTGCGGAGGGCTCTGCTCCCGTGGGCAGAGCGCACGGAGATTTCAGGGCCACGTGGGCCATTCGTGGCCAGCAGCTTCGGGCTGATCCCCTTGCTCCCTTTGCTCCCTCCTGGCCATGGCAAGAGCCGGCTTGGCATGGCACTTGCAGGGGGCTCTTCCTCGGCTCCCTGCAGCTCCAGCTTCTGACCGTGCCTCTGTTCCTCTCTCTCGCAGCCCTGGAAGACAAAACGAATGACGTCAGCCTCGCCGTCGGAAGCCTGGCAATTCAAACGCTGTGCATCCTCAGGTCAGGAGAGCGGGCTCCCATCTCCAGGTTCCAGTGGCTCCAAAATCACCTGCGCAGGGCATGGAAGACATGGCCCCGTCTGTCACAGCTCGGCTGCCTGCCCTGCCAGAGCTCTGTGGAGAGCTGATCCCAGAAGCTCTTTTTGCTGGGGCCACCTGAGTCAGGTTTTATTTTGTTTTTCTTCAAGAATTTTTTTTCATTGGTTTTTTTTTTTTTTTCTTTTACCATGTAAATATAGACTACGTTAACATACACAGACCAGACTCCCAGCATTTTTCTTTTGCTGCCCAGGGTCCGTAGGGCATAGGGGAGGAGGGGGAAATGGGTGCTTGCGCTCAGCCAGCTGCCCAGGCGTGCAGTGGGCCAGGTGAAATGGCCAGAAGCCCCTTGGCCTTTGGTGGTTCTGCTGAAGCCTTTGTGCTGCCCAGAGAGCGGCTGGGCAGGGGCCGGAGCTGCGGGGATCCCTGCCAGAGCGGTGCCTGGAGATGGTCACAAGCCCTGTGCCAGGCAGGAAGCGCCAGCCGTGTCCTCCTGCCCATGTGCTGCTGGCTGCCTTGCTGAGGGCTCCCAGGTGCCTCTGGATGGGGCTGCTCTGGAGCTGCTGTGGGGCTGCGGCGCTGCTGCCGGGCGGCTTGGCCGGGCTGGGGCAGACCCTGAGGGGCTGGGGCGCTGGCAAGCCCCGGGCAATGGGCTGTCAGAGGCCACAAGCAGCCGCCTTGTTCCTGCCACAGTTGACTTGCAAGACGCATCCTGGGTACTCTGCAACTAACAGCATCAGTGTTGTTGGAAACCCAAATGCAGAGAAATCTCAGACCTTTGGTCTTGTCAGCAAAGCTTAGAATTAAACACAGGATTTGATCTGAGACCTAGGAAAGGGCTCCCAAACTTAGGTGCTAGAAGTGAGAATGCGGACTTCTAGTTTATAGCAGCGACACGGGGAGAAAAGTTGAAGTGGAGGAAAGTTTAGAGTTTTCGAGTTCAAGATCTAGGAAGAAATCAAAGTAGTTACAATGCTAAACAAGAAGATTAGGATGCAGTGCTGTAGGTTTGTGTGTCATAGCATGATTGGCTAAGGAAGCTTACACTGTTAGCATGATGTGGGGACCCAGGAAATTCCTCTGGCTGCCCTGCAGGACTCGAGAGCCTGTCAGAGGGCTCAGAGACCTTGGCACAGAGCCCAAGACCCCCGTGCCCTTGATTTAGCACTTGGAAAAAACAATCACCAACCTTGTATGAAGAATGACCAGCCACAAAAAATGAAGTAGAATGATAGTGAATTTATCCCAGAGTGGAAAAATAGATTTTGAGGGTTTTTAGAATGGGGCTTCAGGGGGCAAGATGGAGGAATCTGGGCATGTCCAGCCTTTCTCCTTCTTCTTCTTGGCCTCCATCTTCTGGTTGATGTTGGCACTTTGAGAATTGTCTAGAGTAGAAGCTCACTGTCTAACATAGATGGTAGAGATTGGAAAGTGATTGTAAATATTGTACAGGTAGTTTTTAGTATAAAAAGATAACACCACCCCAGGGGAGGCAGAGTGCCTTAGACTGTCTTGCTGAGCAGACGTTGGCAGGACAGGAGAAAGAATTTTATAGATAAGATACAATAAACAACCTTGAGACTGAGAAATTAAGAGCTCTGACTCCTTCTTCAACCACCGGGCTGGGACAAGAGACTTTTTAACTTATCTCAGGGTCACTCTGACCAGCTAGAGAGCCCGAGAGCATGAGTCCGTAAGATGAAATCTTGAAGATTGGGTCCAAAACATAAATATCCTTGTTGGCCGTGTCTTCTTGGCCAAGAAATCCTTCAAAGCTCTTGTAACTACAAGTCTTGCGGCCCTGTGAGCCATGCGGTGGAGATGTGAGCCCAACTCAACCTTCCTGCCTATGTAGAAGAGAAAAAAAAGCAATGGCATCATCTAAAAAACTCAGAGGTCCACTCTCCAGCTTGTTCCAAACCCCTTCCAATCCCCCAAAGTGTGATTTAGCTACAAATAGATGACAAGGACTCTTAGGGCTGCCTCTTTGACTCCAGAGCGGCTGCTTTAGAATCTTTCACATCACCCTGTGTAGTTAGGTGCCAGAAATGGATCATTTGAAGAAACTTTCCCAACTGACTTGCATGGAGGCTTGTTTGAAGGGTGTTTGAATGGAAAGCCTCCCAGCAGAGGTCTGGGCTTTGGCCTAGCTGTGTCCCCTGCTGATTGTGAAGTGTGTCATCAGCTGAAGGGCTATCTGGGCTAAAAATATCATCCAGTCAATTGGACTTGCTCTTTTTGGCCTATAAAAGCTGGACCCGCTTTTGGGGCAAATTTGGAGACCTCATCTATGGGTGGATGGACCACCTAGGATTTTCCCAGTTGTTGGGAATGGTTCTCCAGGTCCCTGGAGTAAAACGGGGCTGCCCAGCAACTGCGCATCTGCAAGATGACAAACAATTGTCTTGGTTTGAAGAGACAGGTGTCTGCTAAGGAAGGCAGAAGTCTTCTCTGAAATGGAAAATGTAAATGCCCTCCCTTCAAATGATTCTCATTTAGAAATTCAAATGCTCTCAGGGAAAGATATGGGGATAGGCCTGAGCCCGCAGAGCAGGGCGGCCTTTGCTTATGGTCTGAGCCCTTCCTAAAGATCCTGTCAGGCTGTCTTAGACACCTGGGGCCAGGGATTCCTTCCAAGCTGGGCCACTTTGGCTGGCCCGGGGCCAGCCCCAGGGCAGAAGGCAGTGTGTGCAAGGCCCCTGGGTGGCACGCTGCAGCACGGTCACCGTGCCATGGAACGGAACCCGGTCACCAAGGTCCCTTTGTGACACGTGGGAAATAGAAGCTTGCCCGGGTGCTGGGAACAGGCAACGGGGCACAACGGGACAGAGCAGTGCTGTCAGGAGCCCCCACACAGCGCACTCGTTGCCGTCTGACCAGGAGCTTTTCTGCAGCCTTGTTCCTGCAGCTGAGCTCGAGGCCAGAGCACAGGACTCGGTGACCCGTGGCCTTCCGAGGCTTCTATTCTGCAGCTGCCCTCAAGGGCAGAGCGTGGCACTTGGTGCCCCAGAGCTTTCCCAAGGCGTCTCTCCTGCAAGTAGCTCCTGTCACAGACATGGAGCAGAGACCCCCGAGAGTTCCCAAGATGGCCTGGGTGGAGGAGGAGGAGGAGGAAGAAGGACCTGGAGCAGCCCCAGCACAGGAGACTGAAGACGTGGTGCCCTTCCATCCACCACAGCAGGGTGAGTGGCACAGCTGGGCTGCAGGGCTGGAGCCTGCAGCCAACTTGGCCCCATGCCATGCCATGCCATGCCATGCCATGCCATGCCATGCCATGCCATGCCATGCCATGCCATCCCCTGGGAAAATGCCCACGGACAGGCGGGAAGAGGGGCCGCGCAGAACACCCCACAGCGGCCTCACTCCATCCCCCTGGGGCATCCCAGGGCTCTGCCTGCCTGGGGAGCGCAGGCCTGGGCTGTGTTCTCCGGCCTCTCCCGCAGCCCCTCATCTCTGGCTGTGCTCCATCTTTGCCAGATGAAGCTGCGGAGCGCACACAAGAGCAGGAATCCAGCCGTGGCCGCTTCCACAGAACAGCGCAGGTACCTGCAGCCACCTGCACCTGGGCTGGGCCTGCTGTCCCTGCTCAGCCCAGCACCGTGTGTGCAGCACTCCATGCAACATCCCCGGCTTCTTGCCCTTCTCCTACAGCTCGTTTGCAACTTCATCCGGAGCATTCGGCAGGAGGAGACCCGCACCATGGGCACTGGGCTCAGAGCTCACTCCGAGCTCCTCAAGCATGAGACCAGTGCCGCCCTGCTGGATTTGCTCCTGGAGAAGGGTGTTGCCAGGCCAGAACAAGTAAGCAGCCTGGGGCCAGGCTTCAATTCCCCCATGAGTTACGTGGCTTCCCCAGCCACGCCTGCTGGTCCCTCAGAGCCTTTGAGGCCATGGCAGTGCATTTCTCTGGGGAGCCTGGGGACATTGCTCTCTCTGGCAGCGTTCCAAGTCTCCCCGTGCCTCCTGCAGGTGCCTGCCATGGTGAGGTACATTCACCGATGGCTCCTGGCCAACGATTCTGCCGAGCACAGGCTGGACAAGGCCCTGCTGAAACTCACCAAAGCACACCCAGCTGACGCAGTCGTGACGCTCCTGCGTGTTGCCCCGTCCTGTGACAGGTATGGGGCCCACCTGCCCAGAGGCCTCAGGCCTCCCAAGCCCATCACCCTCTACCGCCTGGCCCAGGTGTCTGAGCAACAGAGAGTTCCAGAACCCTCTGGCTGCTGCCTTTCTCAGCCCTGGCATGTCAGCCCCTGAGCCTGCTGCCCTGCTGCCTTGCTGCCCCTCAGGGCCTGTCCTCACAGAGCTGGGCTGCCTGGCTGCTGCCAGCAAGGGCCAGTGGGCAGAGGCAGAGCCGGCAGTCAGCCCGGGCCCCTAGGGATGCCCAGGCCACGATGCTGTGTCTGGGACCCCCCATGAGACAGAGCTCTAACCCCGCAGAGCTGCCATCTCCATGTGGAAGACCATCATGTGCTCGTCCAGGACTGCCGAGCCAGTGCAGCTGATCCTCCTGGATGTGCTAGGGAGCTGGCCAGAGTACAGCACGTGCACCTCGGATGGGGACAAAACGGCTGTCTTTGCCCTGGCTGTGAGTTTCCGCAACTGGCCTTTGCTGGCCCCAAGGCCGCCTCTCCAGCAGCTCTCCATCCTCCTTCCCCCACTGCATCTGCCTGCCTCAGGCCCTGGCCGGAAACCTGGCCCAGGGGCAGCTTCAGGCCCACCAGGCCCCACGCTCCCCCTGCCTCTCTCCGGGCCTCTCCCTGCCACGTTCGGGCCCTGCCACACGGACACCTCGGCACTGAGCGCTGTCTCGGGGGGCTTTGTCCTTTGCAGGCAACCGTGGTGATGTGGAAGATCCTCCAGGAGTCCCCTGTCCCACGTGTAGTGAGGCCATATTTCCCCCGCCTTTTTGTTCATCTGCTCTTCCAAGTGTTCTCCAGCACAGAAGAGATGCCAGAGGAAGTCCAAACCTTCTGGAAGGATTGCCTGGAAGAGCACGGTCTTGCCACCAGCCCCAACAGGTGCTCCATCCCACTCCTCCTGTCCTTGACACGTGGCCTGCAAAGGAGCCAGTGCTGCCAGTGTGACCCGGGCTTTGCTGTGCACACAGGTTTGCAGTGCAGACTCTGAAGTCCCTGCTCTGCCAAAAGCAGTACAAGGATGTGGTGGTGTCAGTGGAACGCAAGCGTGGCTGGGACACGCTGCTCTGTGCTGACACCCGCCACTATGCTGTGGGTCTACTGGCCAGGTGAGACTCTCTTTCTCTCCATTGATCCTGCCATTTGTGCTCTGTGCCCGAGCTGTCCCACACATTCCCCAAGGCCCTGGGACACACTGAGGGACGGCTAACGACAGACTGAGGGACGGCCAAGCAGACTGGAAAAGGCTGGGAAGGGAGAGAGCACAGGAGGAGACACCTCCTAAAGGGCCCAGGTGCCCTTGCAGGGTGGTGGTAAAAGACCACCAGGCTCTGTAAGCCTGTCCTTGGGGAGATTTGCTCAGCTTCCTGGTCCCTTTTTTGCCCTCCTAGGGAGATGCGCCATGCTTGTCATCGGTTGTGTTCCAGTATTGCACTCCACCTCCTCTGGCTGCTCAGCACACAGGAGCCACACTGGGATCTGCCCACCCTGGCATTCCTTGTGGAGGTGAGCCGGGCGTCCAGCGCTGCCTTGCTGAGCAGCCTCCCAGCTCTCTGCCCTCTCGTGGCAGCAGCCGCCTGGGACGGTGCCCGCACCCTGTGCTGCTGCTGCTGCTGCTGCGTCCTGGGCCCAGCCCTGTGCGGCTGTGGGCTCCTGCCGGCCGGCTCCCCCGTCACTGGCCTGTGCCTTTCAGGTCCTCGTGTGCCTGGATTCTAGTGAATGTGGCGACAGTGTTGTGAAGGTCTCTTCAAGGTACCTGCAGAGCGAGTGCAGGGAGAGGCGTCGCCTGGCGCTCAGGGCCCTTCTCGAGCTCATTGATGATCCCTCAATGGTGAGAAGGGGGCAGTGGCTGAAGCTGCGCTGGGAACGCAGTCACTTGGCCTGACCTGGGCTTTGGCCACTGGGGCAGCTGCTCCCAGCTCTCCTGCCTCCTGCTTCAGCTGCCCCAGTGCTTCAGGACAGTCCTTTGGCCTCTGGGCCCTGTGGCAGTAGGGTGGGACTTCACAGACTTGTGTTCCACACAGGCCGAAAGAATGTGGAGCTTGACCAAAAGCCTCATGCACCTACTGGGGGACAATGATGCAGAGATAGCTGGGATGACACTCATCACACTCAGCTTTATACTCCTGCACAAACACATTCTGCTGTCAACCCCCATTGCCATGCAGCTGGCTGAGGCACTCCTGCCACTCTTTGAGCACGTAAGGCTCCGTGCCCCCAGCTACAGCCACTGGCTGCTGCCTGGAAACTGTGTGCCCTGTGCATTTCCAGCCCTGTGCCCAGGGCGCCCTGGAGGAGCCAATGCTGAAGTGTTTTTTCTTTTTTTTTTCATCTAGGATAATAGCCAGGTACAGCTGCTCTCCATAAAACTCTTCCGAGACATGATGGAGTATTTGGAAGAGAGAGAAAAACCTTTGGAAAGCCCTGTGCAACAGAGCCTGCTTCCACTCTTCTTCCACTGCAATGATGAGAATCAGCATGTGGCAGAGGTGAGGACTCCTGGGCTGCTGCTGTCCGCCCGGCAGGGGGCTCGGCTGCCTCCTGCCCTGCGCCTGCTGGACCGCAGCCTCCTGCAGGCCATGGCAGGGCGAGGCGGGTCCCGTGCCCTGGGCTGCGGGGCCATCTCCGCGTCTCTGCTGCTCTCCAGGCTTCTCGGGAAACGCTGCTTTATGCGGTCAAGTTCATGAAGAGGAGGGATCTGAAAAAGCTGCTGAAGGAGCAGAAACTGTGGAAGTTCAGCAAGTGCCTGGTAAGGACGGCCTGGAATCCCCAACTCAGCCAGGAGAAGGCCCCTGAGGGCGGTGCTCAGTGTGCGGGCCGGGCAGCTGTGCTCCTGCGCGCTGCTGCAGCCAGAGGCCGCGCGGGCTCTTCTCCAGGCTCCCGTGGGCCTGAGCCGGCTGCCCATGAAAGCCCGGCCCGGCGGGGCTGCGGGGCAGGGGCGGCACCGCGGCTCCCCGGGCAGCAGCCGGCCCCCTCCCCCTCCCCTCGGGAGCCCGGCGCCAGCGGCTGCTGGCGGCGCCTCGGGGCTGTGCGGGCAGGGGAGGCCGGGGCGGGGCGCAGGCAGCGCCCGGCCCAGGGGCTGAGCCCGCGCCAACCCTTCCCTCCTGCCGCTCGCTCCAGCTGGCAGAGGACAGCAGCAGAGCGGCCGAGCACCTGCGCCGGGCCCTGCGCTACCTGGAGAGCCCACAGGAGCCCCTGCGAGAGGCGGCCATCAGGTTCATGGGTGAGTTACGAGCCCGGGCTCCCTCCCCAGCCCGCCGCAGCTCGGCCCCAGCCCCGCCTGTTGCCCCGGCAGCGGCAGCCGGGCCCGGCGCCGTGGAGCCCCGCCTGGCCTGGGCATTGCTGCTGCCGCCCTCTGACAGCCGTGCCCTGGGGCGACAGCGCGCTGCATGGGCTGAGCTGAGCGCTGCCGGGCCAGCAGCCCGTGTGGCCACAGCGCCGGCAGCGCCGCTGGCAGGGAGCTGTGCCGCTGGGGCCGTGACAGACTCTGTGTTCACAGGCATGGCCGGGCGGCACCTGAGGGGGCAGCAGCAAGAGCTGCAGCGGATCTGCACTGGTGAGTGAGGGCAGCGGGCTGACAGCGGGGGCTGCCGGGGGGAGCTGCAAGCCCTGCCCCGGCTGCGGAGGGCTCTGCTCCCGTGGGCAGAGCGCACGGAGATTTCAGGGCCACGTGGGCCATTCGTGGCCAGCAGCTTCGGGCTGATCCCCTTGCTCCCTTTGCTCCCTCCTGGCCATGGCAAGAGCCGGCTTGGCATGGCACTTGCAGGGGGCTCTTCCTCGGCTCCCTGCAGCTCCAGCTTCTGACCGTGCCTCTGTTCCTCTCTCTCGCAGCCCTGGAAGACAAAACGAATGACGTCAGCCTCGCCGTCGGAAGCCTGGCAATTCAAACGCTGTGCATCCTCAGGTCAGGAGAGCGGGCTCCCATCTCCAGGTTCCAGTGGCTCCAAAATCACCTGCGCAGGGCATGGAAGACATGGCCCCGTCTGTCACAGCTCGGCTGCCTGCCCTGCCAGAGCTCTGTGGAGAGCTGATCCCAGAAGCTCTTTTTGCTGGGGCCACCTGAGTCAGGTTTTATTTTGTTTTTCTTCAAGAATTTTTTTTCATTGGTTTTTTTTTTTTTTTCTTTTACCATGTAAATATAGACTACGTTAACATACACAGACCAGACTCCCAGCATTTTTCTTTTGCTGCCCAGGGTCCGTAGGGCATAGGGGAGGAGGGGGAAATGGGTGCTTGCGCTCAGCCAGCTGCCCAGGCGTGCAGTGGGCCAGGTGAAATGGCCAGAAGCCCCTTGGCCTTTGGTGGTTCTGCTGAAGCCTTTGTGCTGCCCAGAGAGCGGCTGGGCAGGGGCCGGAGCTGCGGGGATCCCTGCCAGAGCGGTGCCTGGAGATGGTCACAAGCCCTGTGCCAGGCAGGAAGCGCCAGCCGTGTCCTCCTGCCCATGTGCTGCTGGCTGCCTTGCTGAGGGCTCCCAGGTGCCTCTGGATGGGGCTGCTCTGGAGCTGCTGTGGGGCTGCGGCGCTGCTGCCGGGCGGCTTGGCCGGGCTGGGGCAGACCCTGAGGGGCTGGGGCGCTGGCAAGCCCCGGGCAATGGGCTGTCAGAGGCCACAAGCAGCCGCCTTGTTCCTGCCACAGTTGACTTGCAAGACGCATCCTGGGTACTCTGCAACTAACAGCATCAGTGTTGTTGGAAACCCAAATGCAGAGAAATCTCAGACCTTTGGTCTTGTCAGCAAAGCTTAGAATTAAACACAGGATTTGATCTGAGACCTAGGAAAGGGCTCCCAAACTTAGGTGCTAGAAGTGAGAATGCGGACTTCTAGTTTATAGCAGCGACACGGGGAGAAAAGTTGAAGTGGAGGAAAGTTTAGAGTTTTCGAGTTCAAGATCTAGGAAGAAATCAAAGTAGTTACAATGCTAAACAAGAAGATTAGGATGCAGTGCTGTAGGTTTGTGTGTCATAGCATGATTGGCTAAGGAAGCTTACACTGTTAGCATGATGTGGGGACCCAGGAAATTCCTCTGGCTGCCCTGCAGGACTCGAGAGCCTGTCAGAGGGCTCAGAGACCTTGGCACAGAGCCCAAGACCCCCGTGCCCTTGATTTAGCACTTGGAAAAAACAATCACCAACCTTGTATGAAGAATGACCAGCCACAAAAAATGAAGTAGAATGATAGTGAATTTATCCCAGAGTGGAAAAATAGATTTTGAGGGTTTTTAGAATGGGGCTTCAGGGGGCAAGATGGAGGAATCTGGGCATGTCCAGCCTTTCTCCTTCTTCTTCTTGGCCTCCATCTTCTGGTTGATGTTGGCACTTTGAGAATTGTCTAGAGTAGAAGCTCACTGTCTAACATAGATGGTAGAGATTGGAAAGTGATTGTAAATATTGTACAGGTAGTTTTTAGTATAAAAAGATAACACCACCCCAGGGGAGGCAGAGTGCCTTAGACTGTCTTGCTGAGCAGACGTTGGCAGGACAGGAGAAAGAATTTTATAGATAAGATACAATAAACAACCTTGAGACTGAGAAATTAAGAGCTCTGACTCCTTCTTCAACCACCGGGCTGGGACAAGAGACTTTTTAACTTATCTCAGGGTCACTCTGACCAGCTAGAGAGCCCGAGAGCATGAGTCCGTAAGATGAAATCTTGAAGATTGGGTCCAAAACATAAATATCCTTGTTGGCCGTGTCTTCTTGGCCAAGAAATCCTTCAAAGCTCTTGTAACTACAAGTCTTGCGGCCCTGTGAGCCATGCGGTGGAGATGTGAGCCCAACTCAACCTTCCTGCCTATGTAGAAGAGAAAAAAAAGCAATGGCATCATCTAAAAAACTCAGAGGTCCACTCTCCAGCTTGTTCCAAACCCCTTCCAATCCCCCAAAGTGTGATTTAGCTACAAATAGATGACAAGGACTCTTAGGGCTGCCTCTTTGACTCCAGAGCGGCTGCTTTAGAATCTTTCACATCACCCTGTGTAGTTAGGTGCCAGAAATGGATCATTTGAAGAAACTTTCCCAACTGACTTGCATGGAGGCTTGTTTGAAGGGTGTTTGAATGGAAAGCCTCCCAGCAGAGGTCTGGGCTTTGGCCTAGCTGTGTCCCCTGCTGATTGTGAAGTGTGTCATCAGCTGAAGGGCTATCTGGGCTAAAAATATCATCCAGTCAATTGGACTTGCTCTTTTTGGCCTATAAAAGCTGGACCCGCTTTTGGGGCAAATTTGGAGACCTCATCTATGGGTGGATGGACCACCTAGGATTTTCCCAGTTGTTGGGAATGGTTCTCCAGGTCCCTGGAGTAAAACGGGGCTGCCCAGCAACTGCGCATCTGCAAGATGACAAACAATTGTCTTGGTTTGAAGAGACAGGTGTCTGCTAAGGAAGGCAGAAGTCTTCTCTGAAATGGAAAATGTAAATGCCCTCCCTTCAAATGATTCTCATTTAGAAATTCAAATGCTCTCAGGGAAAGATATGGGGATAGGCCTGAGCCCGCAGAGCAGGGCGGCCTTTGCTTATGGTCTGAGCCCTTCCTAAAGATCCTGTCAGGCTGTCTTAGACACCTGGGGCCAGGGATTCCTTCCAAGCTGGGCCACTTTGGCTGGCCCGGGGCCAGCCCCAGGGCAGAAGGCAGTGTGTGCAAGGCCCCTGGGTGGCACGCTGCAGCACGGTCACCGTGCCATGGAACGGAACCCGGTCACCAAGGTCCCTTTGTGACACGTGGGAAATAGAAGCTTGCCCGGGTGCTGGGAACAGGCAACGGGGCACAACGGGACAGAGCAGTGCTGTGAGGAGCCCCCACACAGCGCACTCGTTGCCGTCTGACCAGGAGCTTTTCTGCAGCCTTGTTCCTGCAGCTGAGCTCGAGGCCAGAGCACAGGACTCGGTGACCCGTGGCCTTCCGAGGCTTCTATTCTGCAGCTGCCCTCAAGGGCAGAGCGTGGCACTTGGTGCCCCAGAGCTTTCCCAAGGCGTCTCTCCTGCAAGTAGCTCCTGTCACAGACATGGAGCAGAGACCCCCGAGAGTTCCCAAGATGGCCTGGGTGGAGGAGGAGGAGGAGGAAGAAGGACCTGGAGCAGCCCCAGCACAGGAGACTGAAGAGGTGGTGCCCTTCCATCCACCACAGCAGGGTGAGTGGCACAGCTGGGCTGCAGGGCTGGAGCCTGCAGCCAACTTGGCCCCATGCCATGCCATGCCATGCCATGCCATGCCATGCCATGCCATGCCATGCCATGCCATGCCATGCCATCTCCTGGGAAAATGCCCACGGACAGGCGGGAAGAGGGGCCGCGCAGAACACCCCACAGCGGCCTCACTCCATCCCCCTGGGGCATCCCAGGGCTCTGCCTGCCTGGGGAGCGCAGGCCTGGGCTGTGTTCTCCGGCCTCTCCCGCAGCCCCTCATCTCTGGCTGTGCTCCATCTTTGCCAGATGAAGCTGCGGAGCGCACACAAGAGCAGGAATCCAGCCGTGGCCGCTTCCACAGAACAGCGCAGGTACCTGCAGCCACCTGCACCTGGGCTGGGCCTGCTGTCCCTGCTCAGCCCAGCACCGTGTGTGCAGCACTCCATGCAACATCCCCGGCTTCTTGCCCTTCTCCTACAGCTCGTTTGCAACTTCATCCGGAGCATTCGGCAGGAGGAGACCCGCACCATGGGCACTGGGCTCAGAGCTCACTCCGAGCTCCTCAAGCATGAGACCAGTGCCGCCCTGCTGGATTTGCTCCTGGAGAAGGGTGTTGCCAGGCCAGAACAAGTAAGCAGCCTGGGGCCAGGCTTCAATTCCCCCATGAGTTACGTGGCTTCCCCAGCCACGCCTGCTGGTCCCTCAGAGCCTTTGAGGCCATGGCAGTGCATTTCTCTGGGGAGCCTGGGGACATTGCTCTCTCTGGCAGCGTTCCAAGTCTCCCCGTGCCTCCTGCAGGTGCCTGCCATGGTGAGGTACATTCACCGATGGCTCCTGGCCAACGATTCTGCCGAGCACAGGCTGGACAAGGCCCTGCTGAAACTCACCAAAGCACACCCAGCTGACGCAGTCGTGACGCTCCTGCGTGTTGCCCCGTCCTGTGACAGGTATGGGGCCCACCTGCCCAGAGGCCTCAGGCCTCCCAAGCCCATCACCCTCTACCGCCTGGCCCAGGTGTCTGAGCAACAGAGAGTTCCAGAACCCTCTGGCTGCTGCCTTTCTCAGCCCTGGCATGTCAGCCCCTGAGCCTGCTGCCTTGCTGCCTTGCTGCCCCTCAGGGCCTGTCCTCACAGAGCTGGGCTGCCTGGCTGCTGCCAGCAAGGGCCAGTGGGCAGAGGCAGAGCCGGCAGTCAGCCCGGGCCCCTAGGGATGCCCAGGCCACGATGCTGTGTCTGGGACCCCCCATGAGACAGAGCTCTAACCCCGCAGAGCTGCCATCTCCATGTGGAAGACCATCATGTGCTCGTCCAGGACTGCCGAGCCAGTGCAGCTGATCCTCCTGGATGTGCTAGGGAGCTGGCCAGAGTACAGCACGTGCACCTCGGATGGGGACAAAACGGCTGTCTTTGCCCTGGCTGTGAGTTTCCGCAACTGGCCTTTGCTGGCCCCAAGGCCGCCTCTCCAGCAGCTCTCCATCCTCCTTCCCCCACTGCATCTGCCTGCCTCAGGCCCTGGCCGGAAACCTGGCCCAGGGGCAGCTTCAGGCCCACCAGGCCCCGCGCTCCCCCTGCCTCTCTCCGGGCCTCTCCCTGCCACGTTCGGGCCCTGCCACACGGACACCTCGGCACTGAGCGCTGTCTCGGGGGGCTTTGTCCTTTGCAGGCAACCGTGGTGATGTGGAAGATCCTCCAGGAGTCCCCTGTCCCACGTGTAGTGAGGCCATATTTCCCCCGCCTTTTTGTTCATCTGCTCTTCCAAGTGTTCTCCAGCACAGAAGAGATGCCAGAGGAAGTCCAAACCTTCTGGAAGGATTGCCTGGAAGAGCACGGTCTTGCCACCAGCCCCAACAGGTGCTCCATCCCACTCCTCCTGTCCTTGACACGTGGCCTGCAAAGGAGCCAGTGCTGCCAGTGTGACCCGGGCTTTGCTGTGCACACAGGTTTGCAGTGCAGACTCTGAAGTCCCTGCTCTGCCAAAAGCAGTACAAGGATGTGGTGGTGTCAGTGGAACGCAAGCGTGGCTGGGACACGCTGCTCTGTGCTGACACCCGCCACTATGCTGTGGGTCTACTGGCCAGGTGAGACTCTCTTTCTCTCCATTGATCCTGCCATTTGTGCTCTGTGCCCGAGCTGTCCCACACATTCCCCAAGGCCCTGGGACACACTGAGGGACGGCTAACGACAGACTGAGGGACGGCCAAGCAGACTGGAAAAGGCTGGGAAGGGAGAGAGCACAGGAGGAGACACCTCCTAAAGGGCCCAGGTGCCCTTGCAGGGTGGTGGTAAAAGACCACCAGGCTCTGTAAGCCTGTCCTTGGGGAGATTTGCTCAGCTTCCTGGTCCCTTTTTTGCCCTCCTAGGGAGATGCGCCATGCTTGTCATCGGTTGTGTTCCAGTATTGCACTCCACCTCCTCTGGCTGCTCAGCACACAGGAGCCACACTGGGATCTGCCCACCCTGGCATTCCTTGTGGAGGTGAGCCGGGTGTCCAGCGCTGCCTTGCTGAGCAGCCTCCCAGCTCTCTGCCCTCTCGTGGCAGCAGCCGCCTGGGACGGTGCCCGCACCCTGTGCTGCTGCTGCTGCTGCTGCGTCCTGGGCCCAGCCCTGTGCGGCTGTGGGCTCCTGCCGGCCGGCTCCCCCGTCACTGGCCTGTGCCTTTCAGGTCCTCGTGTGCCTGGATTCTAGTGAATGTGGCGACAGTGTTGTGAAGGTCTCTTCAAGGTACCTGCAGAGCGAGTGCAGGGAGAGGCGTCGCCTGGCGCTCAGGGCCCTTCTCGAGCTCATTGATGATCCCTCAATGGTGAGAAGGGGGCAGTGGCTGAAGCTGCGCTGGGAACGCAGTCACTTGGCCTGACCTGGGCTTTGGCCACTGGGGCAGCTGCTCCCAGCTCTCCTGCCTCCTGCTTCAGCTGCCCCAGTGCTTCAGGACAGTCCTTTGGCCTCTGGGCCCTGTGGCAGTAGGGTGGGACTTCACAGACTTGTGTTCCACACAGGCCGAAAGAATGTGGAGCTTGACCAAAAGCCTCATGCACCTACTGGGGGACAATGATGCAGAGATAGCTGGGATGACACTCATCACACTCAGCTTTATACTCCTGCACAAACACATTCTGCTGTCAACCCCCATTGCCATGCAGCTGGCTGAGGCACTCCTGCCACTCTTTGAGCACGTAAGGCTCCGTGCCCCCAGCTACAGCCACTGGCTGCTGCCTGGAAACTGTGTGCCCTGTGCATTTCCAGCCCTGTGCCCAGGGCGCCCTGGAGGAGCCAATGCTGAAGTGTTTTTTCTTTTTTTTTTCATCTAGGATAATAGCCAGGTACAGCTGCTCTCCATAAAACTCTTCCGAGACATGATGGAGTATTTGGAAGAGAGAGAAAAACCTTTGGAAAGCCCTGTGCAACAGAGCCTGCTTCCACTCTTCTTCCACTGCAATGATGAGAATCAGCATGTGGCAGAGGTGAGGACTCCTGGGCTGCTGCTGTCCGCCCGGCAGGGGGCTCGGCTGCCTCCTGCCCTGCGCCTGCTGGACCGCAGCCTCCTGCAGGCCATGGCAGGGCGAGGCGGGTCCCGTGCCCTGGGCTGCGGGGCCATCTCCGCGTCTCTGCTGCTCTCCAGGCTTCTCGGGAAACGCTGCTTTATGCGGTCAAGTTCATGAAGAGGAGGGATCTGAAAAAGCTGCTGAAGGAGCAGAAACTGTGGAAGTTCAGCAAGTGCCTGGTAAGAACGGCCTGGAATCCCCAACTCAGCCAGGAGAAGGCCCCTGAGGGCGGTGCTCAGTGTGCGGGCCGGGCAGCTGTGCTCCTGCGCGCTGCTGCAGCCAGAGGCCGCGCGGGCTCTTCTCCAGGCTCCCGTGGGCCTGAGCCGGCTGCCCATGAAAGCCCGGCCCGGCGGGGCTGCGGGGCAGGGGCGGCACCGCGGCTCCCCGGGCAGCAGCCGGCCCCCTCCCCCTCCCCTCGGGAGCCCGGCGCCAGCGGCTGCTGGCCGCGCCTCGGGGCTGTGCGGGCAGGGGAGGCCGGGGCGGGGCGCAGGCAGCGCCCGGCCCAGGGGCTGAGCCCGCGCCAACCCTTCCCTCCTGCCGCTCGCTCCAGCTGGCAGAGGACAGCAGCAGAGCGGCCGAGCACCTGCGCCGGGCCCTGCGCTACCTGGAGAGCCCACAGGAGCCCCTGCGGAAGGCGGCCATCAGGTTCATGGGTGAGTTACGAGCCCGGGCTCCCTCCCCAGCCCGCCGCAGCTCGGCCCCAGCCCCGCCTGTTGCCCCGGCAGCGGCAGCCGGGCCCGGCGCCGTGGAGCCCCGCCTGGCCTGGGCATTGCTGCTGCCGCCCTCTGACAGCCGTGCCCTGGGGCGACAGCGCGCTGCATGGGCTGAGCTGAGCGCTGCCGGGCCAGCAGCCCGTGTGGCCACAGCGCCGGCAGCGCCGCTGGCAGGGAGCTGTGCCGCTGGGGCCGTGACAGACTCTGTGTTCACAGGCATGGCCGGGCGGCACCTGAGGGGGCAGCAGCAAGAGCTGCAGCGGATCTGCACTGGTGAGTGAGGGTAGCGGGCTGACAGCGGGGGCTGCCGGGGGGAGCTGCAAGCCCTGCCCCGGCTGCGGAGGGCTCTGCTCCCGTGGGCAGAGCGCACGGAGATTTCAGGGCCACGTGGGCCATTCGTGGCCAGCAGCTTCGGGCTGATCCCCTTGCTCCCTTTGCTCCCTCCTGGCCATGGCAAGAGCCGGCTTGGCATGGCACTTGCAGGGGGCTCTTCCTCGGCTCCCTGCAGCTCCAGCTTCTGACCGTGCCTCTGTTCCTCTCTCTCGCAGCCCTGGAAGACAAAACGAATGACGTCAGCCTCGCCGTCGGAAGCCTGGCAATTCAAACGCTGTGCATCCTCAGGTCAGGAGAGCGGGCTCCCATCTCCAGGTTCCAGTGGCTCCAAAATCACCTGCGCAGGGCATGGAAGACATGGCCCCGTCTGTCACAGCTCGGCTGCCTGCCCTGCCAGAGCTCTGTGGAGAGCTGATCCCAGAAGCTCTTTTTGCTGGGGCCACCTGAGTCAGGTTTTATTTTGTTTTTCTTCAAGAATTTTTTTTCATTGGTTTTTTTTTTTTTTTCTTTTACCATGTAAATATAGACTACGTTAACATACACAGACCAGACTCCCAGCATTTTTCTTTTGCTGCCCAGGGTCCGTAGGGCATAGGGGAGGAGGGGGAAATGGGTGCTTGCGCTCAGCCAGCTGCCCAGGCGTGCAGTGGGCCAGGTGAAATGGCCAGAAGCCCCTTGGCCTTTGGTGGTTCTGCTGAAGCCTTTGTGCTGCCCAGAGAGCGGCTGGGCAGGGGCCGGAGCTGCGGGGATCCCTGCCAGAGCGGTGCCTGGAGATGGTCACAAGCCCTGTGCCAGGCAGGAAGCGCCAGCCGTGTCCTCCTGCCCATGTGCTGCTGGCTGCCTTGCTGAGGGCTCCCAGGTGCCTCTGGATGGGGCTGCTCTGGAGCTGCTGTGGGGCTGCGGCGCTGCTGCCGGGCGGCTTGGCCGGGCTGGGGCAGCCCCTGAGGGGCTGGGGCGCTGGCAAGCCCCGGGCAATGGGCTGTCAGAGGCCACAAGCAGCCGCCTTGTTCCTGCCACAGTTGACTTGCAAGACGCATCCTGGGCACTCTGCAACTAACAGCATCAGTGTTGTTGGAAACCCAAATGCAGAGAAATCTCAGACCTTTGGTCTTGTCAGCAAAGCTTAGAATTAAACACAGGATTTGATCTGAGACCTAGGAAAGGGCTCCCAAACTTAGGTGCTAGAAGTGAGAATGCGGACTTCTAGTTTATAGCAGCGACACGGGGAGAAAAGTTGAAGTGGAGGAAAGTTTAGAGTTTTCGAGTTCAAGATCTAGGAAGAAATCAAAGTAGTTACAATGCTAAACAAGAAGATTAGGATGCAGTGCTGTAGGTTTGTGTGTCATAGCATGATTGGCTAAGGAAGCTTACACTGTTAGCATGATGTGGGGACCCAGGAAATTCCTCTGGCTGCCCTGCAGGACTCGAGAGCCTGTCAGAGGGCTCAGAGACCTTGGCACAGAGCCCAAGACCCCCGTGCCCTTGATTTAGCACTTGGAAAAAACAATCACCAACCTTGTATGAAGAATGACCAGCCACAAAAAATGAAGTAGAATGATAGTGAATTTATCCCAGAGTGGAAAAATAGATTTTGAGGGTTTTTAGAATGGGGCTTCAGGGGGCAAGATGGAGGAATCTGGGCATGTCCAGCCTTTCTCCTTCTTCTTCTTGGCCTCCATCTTCTGGTTGATGTTGGCACTTTGAGAATTGTCTAGAGTAGAAGCTCACTGTCTAACATAGATGGTAGAGATTGGAAAGTGATTGTAAATATTGTACAGGTAGTTTTTAGTATAAAAAGATAACACCACCCCAGGGGAGGCAGAGTGCCTTAGACTGTCTTGCTGAGCAGACGTTGGCAGGACAGGAGAAAGAATTTTATAGATAAGATACAATAAACAACCTTGAGACTGAGAAATTAAGAGCTCTGACTCCTTCTTCAACCACCGGGCTGGGACAAGAGACTTTTTAACTTATCTCAGGGTCACTCTGACCAGCTAGAGAGCCCGAGAGCATGAGTCCGTAAGATGAAATCTTGAAGATTGGGTCCAAAACATAAATATCCTTGTTGGCCGTGTCTTCTTGGCCAAGAAATCCTTCAAAGCTCTTGTAACTACAAGTCTTGCGGCCCTGTGAGCCATGCGGTGGAGATGTGAGCCCAACTCAACCTTCCTGCCTATGTAGAAGAGAAAAAAAAGCAATGGCATCATCTAAAAAACTCAGAGGTCCACTCTCCAGCTTGTTCCAAACCCCTTCCAATCCCCCAAAGTGTGATTTAGCTACAAATAGATGACAAGGACTCTTAGGGCTGCCTCTTTGACTCCAGAGCGGCTGCTTTAGAATCTTTCACATAACCCTGTGTAGTTAGGTGCCAGAAATGGATCATTTGAAGAAACTTTCCCAACTGACTTGCATGGAGGCTTGTTTGAAGGGTGTTTGAATGGAAAGCCTCCCAGCAGAGGTCTGGGCTTTGGCCTAGCTGTGTCCCCTGCTGATTGTGAAGTGTGTCATCAGCTGAAGGGCTATCTGGGCTAAAAATATCATCCAGTCAATTGGACTTGCTCTTTTTGGCCTATAAAAGCTGGACCCACTTTTGGGGCAAATTTGGAGACCTCATCTATGGGTGGATGGACCACCTAGGATTTTCCCAGTTGTTGGGAATGGTTCTCCAGGTCCCTGGAGTAAAACGGGGCTGCCCAGCAACTGCGCATCTGCAAGATGACAAACAATTGTCTTGGTTTGAAGAGACAGGTGTCTGCTAAGGAAGGCAGAAGTCTTCTCTGAAATGGAAAATGTAAATGCCCTCCCTTCAAATGATTCTCATTTAGAAATTCAAATGCTCTCAGGGAAAGATATGGGGATAGGCCTGAGCCCGCAGAGCAGGGCGGCCTTTGCTTATGGTCTGAGCCCTTCCTAAAGATCCTGTCAGGCTGTCTTAGACACCTGGGGCCAGGGATTCCTTCCAAGCTGGGCCACTTTGGCTGGCCCGGGGCCAGCCCCAGGGCAGAAGGCAGTGTGTGCAAGGCCCCTGGGTGGCACGCTGCAGCACGGTCACCGTGCCATGGAACGGAACCCGGTCACCAAGGTCCCTTTGTGACACGTGGGAAATAGAAGCTTGCCCGGGTGCTGGGAACAGGCAACGGGGCACAACGGGACAGAGCAGTGCTGTGAGGAGCCCCCACACAGCGCACTCGTTGCCGTCTGACCAGGAGCTTTTCTGCAGCCTTGTTCCTGCAGCTGAGCTCGAGGCCAGAGCACAGGACTCGGTGACCCGTGGCCTTCCGAGGCTTCTATTCTGCAGCTGCCCTCAAGGGCAGAGCGTGGCACTTGGTGCCCCAGAGCTTTCCCAAGGCGTCTCTCCTGCAAGTAGCTCCTGTCACAGACATGGAGCAGAGACCCCCGAGAGTTCCCAAGATGGCCTGGGTGGAGGAGGAGGAGGAGGAAGAAGGACCTGGAGCAGCCCCAGCACAGGAGACTGAAGACGTGGTGCCCTTCCATCCACCACAGCAGGGTGAGTGGCACAGCTGGGCTGCAGGGCTGGAGCCTGCAGCCAACTTGGCCCCATGCCATGCCATGCCATGCCATGCCATGCCATGCCATGCCATGCCATGCCATGCCATGCCATCCCCTGGGAAAATGCCCACGGACAGGCGGGAAGAGGGGCCGCGCAGAACACCCCACAGCGGCCTCACTCCATCCCCCTGGGGCATCCCAGGGCTCTGCCTGCCTGGGGAGCGCAGGCCTGGGCTGTGTTCTCCGGCCTCTCCCGCAGCCCCTCATCTCTGGCTGTGCTCCATCTTTGCCAGATGAAGCTGCGGAGCGCACACAAGAGCAGGAATCCAGCCGTGGCCGCTTCCACAGAACAGCGCAGGTACCTGCAGCCACCTGCACCTGGGCTGGGCCTGCTGTCCCTGCTCAGCCCAGCACCGTGTGTGCAGCACTCCATGCAACATCCCCGGCTTCTTGCCCTTCTCCTACAGCTCGTTTGCAACTTCATCCGGAGCATTCGGCAGGAGGAGACCCGCACCATGGGCACTGGGCTCAGAGCTCACTCCGAGCTCCTCAAGCATGAGACCAGTGCCGCCCTGCTGGATTTGCTCCTGGAGAAGGGTGTTGCCAGGCCAGAACAAGTAAGCAGCCTGGGGCCAGGCTTCAATTCCCCCATGAGTTACGTGGCTTCCCCAGCCACGCCTGCTGGTCCCTCAGAGCCTTTGAGGCCATGGCAGTGCATTTCTCTGGGGAGCCTGGGGACATTGCTCTCTCTGGCAGCGTTCCAAGTCTCCCCGTGCCTCCTGCAGGTGCCTGCCATGGTGAGGTACATTCACCGATGGCTCCTGGCCAACGATTCTGCCGAGCACAGGCTGGACAAGGCCCTGCTGAAACTCACCAAAGCACACCCAGCTGACGCAGTCGTGACGCTCCTGCGTGTTGCCCCGTCCTGTGACAGGTATGGGGCCCACCTGCCCAGAGGCCTCAGGCCTCCCAAGCCCATCACCCTCTACCGCCTGGCCCAGGTGTCTGAGCAACAGAGAGTTCCAGAACCCTCTGGCTGCTGCCTTTCTCAGCCCTGGCATGTCAGCCCCTGAGCCTGCTGCCCTGCTGCCTTGCTGCCCCTCAGGGCCTGTCCTCACAGAGCTGGGCTGCCTGGCTGCTGCCAGCAAGGGCCAGTGGGCAGAGGCAGAGCCGGCAGTCAGCCCGGGCCCCTAGGGATGCCCAGGCCACGATGCTGTGTCTGGGACCCCCCATGAGACAGAGCTCTAACCCCGCAGAGCTGCCATCTCCATGTGGAAGACCATCATGTGCTCGTCCAGGACTGCCGAGCCAGTGCAGCTGATCCTCCTGGATGTGCTAGGGAGCTGGCCAGAGTACAGCACGTGCACCTCGGATGGGGACAAAACGGCTGTCTTTGCCCTGGCTGTGAGTTTCCGCAACTGGCCTTTGCTGGCCCCAAGGCCGCCTCTCCAGCAGCTCTCCATCCTCCTTCCCCCACTGCATCTGCCTGCCTCAGGCCCTGGCCGGAAACCTGGCCCAGGGGCAGCTTCAGGCCCACCAGGCCCCGCGCTCCCCCTGCCTCTCTCCGGGCCTCTCCCTGCCACGTTCGGGCCCTGCCACACGGACACCTCGGCACTGAGCGCTGTCTCGGGGGGCTTTGTCCTTTGCAGGCAACCGTGGTGATGTGGAAGATCCTCCAGGAGTCCCCTGTCCCACGTGTAGTGAGGCCATATTTCCCCCGCCTTTTTGTTCATCTGCTCTTCCAAGTGTTCTCCAGCACAGAAGAGATGCCAGAGGAAGTCCAAACCTTCTGGAAGGATTGCCTGGAAGAGCACGGTCTTGCCACCAGCCCCAACAGGTGCTCCATCCCACTCCTCCTGTCCTTGACACGTGGCCTGCAAAGGAGCCAGTGCTGCCAGTGTGACCCGGGCTTTGCTGTGCACACAGGTTTGCAGTGCAGACTCTGAAGTCCCTGCTCTGCCAAAAGCAGTACAAGGATGTGGTGGTGTCAGTGGAACGCAAGCGTGGCTGGGACACGCTGCTCTGTGCTGACACCCGCCACTATGCTGTGGGTCTACTGGCCAGGTGAGACTCTCTTTCTCTCCATTGATCCTGCCATTTGTGCTCTGTGCCCGAGCTGTCCCACACATTCCCCAAGGCCCTGGGACACACTGAGGGACGGCTAACGACAGACTGAGGGACGGCCAAGCAGACTGGAAAAGGCTGGGAAGGGAGAGAGCACAGGAGGAGACACCTCCTAAAGGGCCCAGGTGCCCTTGCAGGGTGGTGGTAAAAGACCACCAGGCTCTGTAAGCCTGTCCTTGGGGAGATTTGCTCAGCTTCCTGGTCCCTTTTTTGCCCTCCTAGGGAGATGCGCCATGCTTGTCATCGGTTGTGTTCCAGTATTGCACTCCACCTCCTCTGGCTGCTCAGCACACAGGAGCCACACTGGGATCTGCCCACCCTGGCATTCCTTGTGGAGGTGAGCCGGGTGTCCAGCGCTGCCTTGCTGAGCAGCCTCCCAGCTCTCTGCCCTCTCGTGGCAGCAGCCGCCTGGGACGGTGCCCGCACCCTGTGCTGCTGCTGCTGCTGCTGCGTCCTGGGCCCAGCCCTGTGCGGCTGTGGGCTCCTGCCGGCCGGCTCCCCCGTCACTGGCCTGTGCCTTTCAGGTCCTCGTGTGCCTGGATTCTAGTGAATGTGGCGACAGTGTTGTGAAGGTCTCTTCAAGGTACCTGCAGAGCGAGTGCAGGGAGAGGCGTCGCCTGGCGCTCAGGGCCCTTCTCGAGCTCATTGATGATCCCTCAATGGTGAGAAGGGGGCAGTGGCTGAAGCTGCGCTGGGAACGCAGTCACTTGGCCTGACCTGGGCTTTGGCCACTGGGGCAGCTGCTCCCAGCTCTCCTGCCTCCTGCTTCAGCTGCCCCAGTGCTTCAGGACAGTCCTTTGGCCTCTGGGCCCTGTGGCAGTAGGGTGGGACTTCACAGACTTGTGTTCCACACAGGCCGAAAGAATGTGGAGCTTGACCAAAAGCCTCATGCACCTACTGGGGGACAATGATGCAGAGATAGCTGGGATGACACTCATCACACTCAGCTTTATACTCCTGCACAAACACATTCTGCTGTCAACCCCCATTGCCATGCAGCTGGCTGAGGCACTCCTGCCACTCTTTGAGCACGTAAGGCTCCGTGCCCCCAGCTACAGCCACTGGCTGCTGCCTGGAAACTGTGTGCCCTGTGCATTTCCAGCCCTGTGCCCAGGGCGCCCTGGAGGAGCCAATGCTGAAGTGTTTTTTCTTTTTTTTTTCATCTAGGATAATAGCCAGGTACAGCTGCTCTCCATAAAACTCTTCCGAGACATGATGGAGTATTTGGAAGAGAGAGAAAAACCTTTGGAAAGCCCTGTGCAACAGAGCCTGCTTCCACTCTTCTTCCACTGCAATGATGAGAATCAGCATGTGGCAGAGGTGAGGACTCCTGGGCTGCTGCTGTCCGCCCGGCAGGGGGCTCGGCTGCCTCCTGCCCTGCGCCTGCTGGACCGCAGCCTCCTGCAGGCCATGGCAGGGCGAGGCGGGTCCCGTGCCCTGGGCTGCGGGGCCATCTCCGCGTCTCTGCTGCTCTCCAGGCTTCTCGGGAAACGCTGCTTTATGCGGTCAAGTTCATGAAGAGGAGGGATCTGAAAAAGCTGCTGAAGGAGCAGAAACTGTGGAAGTTCAGCAAGTGCCTGGTAAGGACGGCCTGGAATCCCCAACTCAGCCAGGAGAAGGCCCCTGAGGGCGGTGCTCAGTGTGCGGGCCGGGCAGCTGTGCTCCTGCGCGCTGCTGCAGCCAGAGGCCGCGCGGGCTCTTCTCCAGGCTCCCGTGGGCCTGAGCCGGGTGCCCATGAAAGCCCGGCCCGGCGGGGCTGCGGGGCAGGGGCGGCACCGCGGCTCCCCGGGCAGCAGCCGGCCCCCTCCCCCTCCCCTCGGGAGCCCGGCGCCAGCGGCTGCTGGCCGCGCCTCGGGGCTGTGCGGGCAGGGGAGGCCGGGGCGGGGCGCAGGCAGCGCCCGGCCCAGGGGCTGAGCCCGCGCCAACCCTTCCCTCCTGCCGCTCGCTCCAGCTGGCAGAGGACAGCAGCAGAGCGGCCGAGCACCTGCGCCGGGCCCTGCGCTACCTGGAGAGCCCACAGGAGCCCCTGCGAGAGGCGGCCATCAGGTTCATGGGTGAGTTACGAGCCCGGGCTCCCTCCCCAGCCCGCCGCAGCTCGGCCCCAGCCCCGCCTGTTGCCCCGGCAGCGGCAGCCGGGCCCGGCGCCGTGGAGCCCCGCCTGGCCTGGGCATTGCTGCTGCCGCCCTCTGACAGCCGTGCCCTGGGGCGACAGCGCGCTGCATGGGCTGAGCTGAGCGCTGCCGGGCCAGCAGCCCGTGTGGCCACAGCGCCGGCAGCGCCGCTGGCAGGGAGCTGTGCCGCTGGGGCCGTGACAGACTCTGTGTTCACAGGCATGGCCGGGCGGCACCTGAGGGGGCAGCAGCAAGAGCTGCAGCGGATCTGCACTGGTGAGTGAGGGCAGCGGGCTGACAGCGGGGGCTGCCGGGGGGAGCTGCAAGCCCTGCCCCGGCTGCGGAGGGCTCTGCTCCCGTGGGCAGAGCGCACGGAGATTTCAGGGCCACGTGGGCCATTCGTGGCCAGCAGCTTCGGGCTGATCCCCTTGCTCCCTTTGCTCCCTCCTGGCCATGGCAAGAGCCGGCTTGGCATGGCACTTGCAGGGGGCTCTTCCTCGGCTCCCTGCAGCTCCAGCTTCTGACCGTGCCTCTGTTCCTCTCTCTCGCAGCCCTGGAAGACAAAACGAATGACGTCAGCCTCGCCGTCGGAAGCCTGGCAATTCAAACGCTGTGCATCCTCAGGTCAGGAGAGCGGGCTCCCATCTCCAGGTTCCAGTGGCTCCAAAATCGCCTGCGCAGGGCATGGAAGACATGGCCCCGTCTGTCACAGCTCGGCTGCCTGCCCTGCCAGAGCTCTGTGGAGAGCTGATCCCAGAAGCTCTTTTTGCTGGGGCCACCTGAGTCAGGTTTTATTTTGTTTTTCTTCAAGAATTTTTTTTCATTGGTTTTTTTTTTTTTTTTCTTTTACCATGTAAATATAGACTACGTTAACATACACAGACCAGACTCCCAGCATTTTTCTTTTGCTGCCCAGGGTCCGTAGGGCATAGGGGAGGAGGGGGAAATGGGTGCTTGCGCTCAGCCAGCTGCCCAGGCGTGCAGTGGGCCAGGTGAAATGGCCAGAAGCCCCTTGGCCTTTGGTGGTTCTGCTGAAGCCTTTGTGCTGCCCAGAGAGCGGCTGGGCAGGGGCCAGAGCTGCGGGGATCCCTGCCAGAGCGGTGCCTGGAGATGGTCACAAGCCCTGTGCCAGGCAGGAAGCGCCAGCCGTGTCCTCCTGCCCATGTGCTGCTGGCTGCCTTGCTGAGGGCTCCCAGGTGCCTCTGGATGGGGCTGCTCTGGAGCTGCTGTGGGGCTGCGGCGCTGCTGCCGGGCGGCTTGGCCGGGCTGGGGCAGCCCCTGAGGGGCTGGGGCGCTGGCAAGCCCCGGGCAATGGGCTGTCAGAGGCCACAAGCAGCCGCCTTGTTCCTGCCACAGTTGACTTGCAAGACGCATCCTGGGCACTCTGCAACTAACAGCATCAGTGTTGTTGGAAACCCAAATGCAGAGAAATCTCAGACCTTTGGTCTTGTCAGCAAAGCTTAGAATTAAACACAGGATTTGATCTGAGACCTAGGAAAGGGCTCCCAAACTTAGGTGCTAGAAGTGAGAATGCGGACTTCTAGTTTATAGCAGCGACACGGGGAGAAAAGTTGAAGTGGAGGAAAGTTTAGAGTTTTCGAGTTCAAGATCTAGGAAGAAATCAAAGTAGTTACAATGCTAAACAAGAAGATTAGGATGCAGTGCTGTAGGTTTGTGTGTCATAGCATGATTGGCTAAGGAAGCTTACACTGTTAGCATGATGTGGGGACCCAGGAAATTCCTCTGGCTGCCCTGCAGGACTCGAGAGCCTGTCAGAGGGCTCAGAGACCTTGGCACAGAGCCCAAGACCCCCGTGCCCTTGATTTAGCACTTGGAAAAAACAATCACCAACCTTGTATGAAGAATGACCAGCCACAAAAAATGAAGTAGAATGATAGTGAATTTATCCCAGAGTGGAAAAATAGATTTTGAGGGTTTTTAGAATGGGGCTTCAGGGGGCAAGATGGAGGAATCTGGGCATGTCCAGCCTTTCTCCTTCTTCTTCTTCTTGGCCTCCATCTTCTGGTTGATGTTGGCACTTTGAGAATTGTCTAGAGTAGAAGCTCACTGTCTAACATAGATGGTAGAGATTGGAAAGTGATTGTAAATATTGTACAGGTAGTTTTTAGTATAAAAAGATAACACCACCCCAGGGGAGGCAGAGTGCCTTAGACTGTCTTGCTGAGCAGACGTTGGCAGGACAGGAGAAAGAATTTTATAGATAAGATACAATAAACAACCTTGAGACTGAGAAATTAAGAGCTCTGACTCCTTCTTCAACCACCGGGCTGGGACAAGAGACTTTTTAACTTATCTCAGGGTCACTCTGACCAGCTAGAGAGCCCGAGAGCATGAGTCCGTAAGATGAAATCTTGAAGATTGGGTCCAAAACATAAATATCCTTGTTGGCCGTGTCTTCTTGGCCAAGAAATCCTTCAAAGCTCTTGTAACTACAAGTCTTGCGGCCCTGTGAGCCATGCGGTGGAGATGTGAGCCCAACTCAACCTTCCTGCCTATGTAGAAGAGAAAAAAAAGCAATGGCATCATCTAAAAAACTCAGAGGTCCACTCTCCAGCTTGTTCCAAACCCCTTCCAATCCCCCAAAGTGTGATTTAGCTACAAATAGATGACAAGGACTCTTAGGGCTGCCTCTTTGACTCCAGAGCGGCTGCTTTAGAATCTTTCACATAACCCTGTGTAGTTAGGTGCCAGAAATGGATCATTTGAAGAAACTTTCCCAACTGACTTGCATGGAGGCTTGTTTGAAGGGTGTTTGAATGGAAAGCCTCCCAGCAGAGGTCTGGGCTTTGGCCTAGCTGTGTCCCCTGCTGATTGTGAAGTGTGTCATCAGCTGAAGGGCTATCTGGGCTAAAAATATCATCCAGTCAATTGGACTTGCTCTTTTTGGCCTATAAAAGCTGGACCCACTTTTGGGGCAAATTTGGAGACCTCATCTATGGGTGGATGGACCACCTAGGATTTTCCCAGTTGTTGGGAATGGTTCTCCAGGTCCCTGGAGTAAAACGGGGCTGCCCAGCAACTGCGCATCTGCAAGATGACAAACAATTGTCTTGGTTTGAAGAGACAGGTGTCTGCTAAGGAAGGCAGAAGTCTTCTCTGAAATGGAAAATGTAAATGCCCTCCCTTCAAATGATTCTCATTTAGAAATTCAAATGCTCTCAGGGAAAGATATGGGGATAGGCCTGAGCCCGCAGAGCAGGGCGGCCTTTGCTTATGGTCTGAGCCCTTCCTAAAGATCCTGTCAGGCTGTCTTAGACACCTGGGGCCAGGGATTCCTTCCAAGCTGGGCCACTTTGGCTGGCCCGGGGCCAGCCCCAGGGCAGAAGGCAGTGTGTGCAAGGCCCCTGGGTGGCACGCTGCAGCACGGTCACCGTGCCATGGAACGGAACCCGGTCACCAAGGTCCCTTTGTGACACGTGGGAAATAGAAGCTTGCCCGGGTGCTGGGAACAGGCAACGGGGCACAACGGGACAGAGCAGTGCTGTGAGGAGCCCCCACACAGCGCACTCGTTGCCGTCTGACCAGGAGCTTTTCTGCAGCCTTGTTCCTGCAGCTGAGCTCGAGGCCAGAGCACAGGACTCGGTGACCCGTGGCCTTCCGAGGCTTCTATTCTGCAGCTGCCCTCAAGGGCAGAGCGTGGCACTTGGTGCCCCAGAGCTTTCCCAAGGCGTCTCTCCTGCAAGTAGCTCCTGTCACAGACATGGAGCAGAGACCCCCGAGAGTTCCCAAGATGGCCTGGGTGGAGGAGGAGGAGGAGGAAGAAGGACCTGGAGCAGCCCCAGCACAGGAGACTGAAGAGGTGGTGCCCTTCCATCCACCACAGCAGGGTGAGTGGCACAGCTGGGCTGCAGGGCTGGAGCCTGCAGCCAACTTGGCCCCATGCCATGCCATGCCATGCCATGCCATGCCATGCCATGCCATGCCATCCCCTGGGAAAATGCCCACGGACAGGCGGGAAGAGGGGCCGCGCAGAACACCCCACAGCAGCCTCACTCCATCCCCCTGGGGCATCCCAGGGCTCTGCCTGCCTGGGGAGCGCAGGCCTGGGCTGTGTTCTCCGGCCTCTCCCGCAGCCCCTCATCTCTGGCTGTGCTCCATCTTTGCCAGATGAAGCTGCGGAGCGCACACAAGAGCAGGAATCCAGCCGTGGCCGCTTCCACAGAACAGCGCAGGTACCTGCAGCCACCTGCACCTGGGCTGGGCCTGCTGTCCCTGCTCAGCCCAGCACCGTGTGTGCAGCACTCCATGCAACATCCCCGGCTTCTTGCCCTTCTCCTACAGCTCGTTTGCAACTTCATCCGGAGCATTCGGCAGGAGGAGACCCGCACCATGGGCACTGGGCTCAGAGCTCACTCCGAGCTCCTCAAGCATGAGACCAGTGCCGCCCTGCTGGATTTGCTCCTGGAGAAGGGTGTTGCCAGGCCAGAACAAGTAAGCAGCCTGGGGCCAGGCTTCAATTCCCCCATGAGTTACGTGGCTTCCCCAGCCACGCCTGCTGGTCCCTCAGAGCCTTTGAGGCCATGGCAGTGCATTTCTCTGGGGAGCCTGGGGACATTGCTCTCTCTGGCAGCGTTCCAAGTCTCCCCGTGCCTCCTGCAGGTGCCTGCCATGGTGAGGTACATTCACCGATGGCTCCTGGCCAACGATTCTGCCGAGCACAGGCTGGACAAGGCCCTGCTGAAACTCACCAAAGCACACCCAGCTGACGCAGTCGTGACGCTCCTGCGTGTTGCCCCGTCCTGTGACAGGTATGGGGCCCACCTGCCCAGAGGCCTCAGGCCTCCCAAGCCCATCACCCTCTACCGCCTGGCCCAGGTGTCTGAGCAACAGAGAGTTCCAGAACCCTCTGGCTGCTGCCTTTCTCAGCCCTGGCATGTCAGCCCCTGAGCCTGCTGCCCTGCTGCCTTGCTGCCCCTCAGGGCCTGTCCTCACAGAGCTGGGCTGCCTGGCTGCTGCCAGCAAGGGCCAGTGGGCAGAGGCAGAGCCGGCAGTCAGCCCGGGCCCCTAGGGATGCCCAGGCCACGATGCTGTGTCTGGGACCCCCCATGAGACAGAGCTCTAACCCCGCAGAGCTGCCATCTCCATGTGGAAGACCATCATGTGC
This sequence comes from Ammospiza nelsoni, assembly GCF_027579445.1. Lineage (NCBI taxonomy): Eukaryota > Metazoa > Chordata > Aves > Passeriformes > Passerellidae > Ammospiza > Ammospiza nelsoni. The sequence goes on from NW_026683193.1 coordinate 912,897, forward strand.
TCGTCCAGGACTGCCGAGCCAGTGCAGCTGATCCTCCTGGATGTGCTAGGGAGCTGGCCAGAGTACAGCACGTGCACCTCGGATGGGGACAAAACGGCTGTCTTTGCCCTGGCTGTGAGTTTCCACAACTGGCCTTTGCTGGCCCCAAGGCCGCCTCTCCAGCAGCTCTCCATCCTCCTTCCCCCACTGCATCTGCCTGCCTCAGGCCCTGGCCGGAAACCTGGCCCAGGGGCAGCTTCAGGCCCACCAGGCCCCGCGCTCCCCCTGCCTCTCTCCGGGCCTCTCCCTGCCACGTTCGGGCCCTGCCACACGGACACCTCGGCACTGAGCGCTGTCTCGGGGGGCTTTGTCCTTTGCAGGCAACCGTGGTGATGTGGAAGATCCTCCAGGAGTCCCCTGTCCCACGTGTAGTGAGGCCATATTTCCCCCGCCTTTTTGTTCATCTGCTCTTCCAAGTGTTCTCCAGCACAGAAGAGATGCCAGAGGAAGTCCAAACCTTCTGGAAGGATTGCCTGGAAGAGCACGGTCTTGCCACCAGCCCCAACAGGTGCTCCATCCCACTCCTCCTGTCCTTGACACGTGGCCTGCAAAGGAGCCAGTGCTGCCAGTGTGACCCGGGCTTTGCTGTGCACACAGGTTTGCAGTGCAGACTCTGAAGTCCCTGCTCTGCCAAAAGCAGTACAAGGATGTGGTGGTGTCAGTGGAACGCAAGCGTGGCTGGGACACGCTGCTCTGTGCTGACACCCGCCACTATGCTGTGGGTCTACTGGCCAGGTGAGACTCTCTTTCTCTCCATTGATCCTGCCATTTGTGCTCTGTGCCCGAGCTGTCCCACACATTCCCCAAGGCCCTGGGACACACTGAGGGACGGCTAACGACAGACTGAGGGACGGCCAAGCAGACTGGAAAAGGCTGGGAAGGGAGAGAGCACAGGAGGAGACACCTCCTAAAGGGCCCAGGTGCCCTTGCAGGGTGGTGGTAAAAGACCACCAGGCTCTGTAAGCCTGTCCTTGGGGAGATTTGCTCAGCTTCCTGGTCCCTTTTTTGCCCTCCTAGGGAGATGCGCCATGCTTGTCATCGGTTGTGTTCCAGTATTGCACTCCACCTCCTCTGGCTGCTCAGCACACAGGAGCCACACTGGGATCTGCCCACCCTGGCATTCCTTGTGGAGGTGAGCCGGGTGTCCAGCGCTGCCTTGCTGAGCAGCCTCCCAGCTCTCTGCCCTCTCGTGGCAGCAGCCGCCTGGGACGGTGCCCGCACCCTGTGCTGCTGCTGCTGCTGCTGCGTCCTGGGCCCAGCCCTGTGCGGCTGTGGGCTCCTGCCGGCCGGCTCCCCCGTCACTGGCCTGTGCCTTTCAGGTCCTCGTGTGCCTGGATTCTAGTGAATGTGGCGACAGTGTTGTGAAGGTCTCTTCAAGGTACCTGCAGAGCGAGTGCAGGGAGAGGCGTCGCCTGGCGCTCAGGGCCCTTCTCGAGCTCATTGATGATCCCTCAATGGTGAGAAGGGGGCAGTGGCTGAAGCTGCGCTGGGAACGCAGTCACTTGGCCTGACCTGGGCTTTGGCCACTGGGGCAGCTGCTCCCAGCTCTCCTGCCTCCTGCTTCAGCTGCCCCAGTGCTTCAGGACAGTCCTTTGGCCTCTGGGCCCTGTGGCAGTAGGGTGGGACTTCACAGACTTGTGTTCCACACAGGCCGAAAGAATGTGGAGCTTGACCAAAAGCCTCATGCACCTACTGGGGGACAATGATGCAGAGATAGCTGGGATGACACTCATCACACTCAGCTTTATACTCCTGCACAAACACATTCTGCTGTCAACCCCCATTGCCATGCAGCTGGCTGAGGCACTCCTGCCACTCTTTGAGCACGTAAGGCTCCGTGCCCCCAGCTACAGCCACTGGCTGCTGCCTGGAAACTGTGTGCCCTGTGCATTTCCAGCCCTGTGCCCAGGGCGCCCTGGAGGAGCCAATGCTGAAGTGTTTTTTCTTTTTTTTTTCATCTAGGATAATAGCCAGGTACAGCTGCTCTCCATAAAACTCTTCCGAGACATGATGGAGTATTTGGAAGAGAGAGAAAAACCTTTGGAAAGCCCTGTGCAACAGAGCCTGCTTCCACTCTTCTTCCACTGCAATGATGAGAATCAGCATGTGGCAGAGGTGAGGACTCCTGGGCTGCTGCTGTCCGCCCGGCAGGGGGCTCGGCTGCCTCCTGCCCTGCGCCTGCTGGACCGCAGCCTCCTGCAGGCCATGGCAGGGCGAGGCGGGTCCCGTGCCCTGGGCTGCGGGGCCATCTCCGCGTCTCTGCTGCTCTCCAGGCTTCTCGGGAAACGCTGCTTTATGCGGTCAAGTTCATGAAGAGGAGGGATCTGAAAAAGCTGCTGAAGGAGCAGAAACTGTGGAAGTTCAGCAAGTGCCTGGTAAGGACGGCCTGGAATCCCCAACTCAGCCAGGAGAAGGCCCCTGAGGGCGGTGCTCAGTGTGCGGGCCGGGCAGCTGTGCTCCTGCGCGCTGCTGCAGCCAGAGGCCGCGCGGGCTCTTCTCCAGGCTCCCGTGGGCCCGAGCCGGGTGCCCATGAAAGCCCGGCCCGGCGGGGCTGCGGGGCAGGGGCGGCACCGCGGCTCCCCGGGCAGCAGCCGGCCCCCTCCCCCTCCCCTCGGGAGCCCGGCGCCAGCGGCTGCTGGCCGCGCCTCGGGGCTGTGCGGGCAGGGGAGGCCGGGGCGGGGCGCAGGCAGCGCCCGGCCCAGGGGCTGAGCCCGCGCCAACCCTTCCCTCCTGCCGCTCGCTCCAGCTGGCAGAGGACAGCAGCAGAGCGGCCGAGCACCTGCGCCGGGCCCTGCGCTACCTGGAGAGCCCACAGGAGCCCCTGCGAGAGGCGGCCATCAGGTTCATGGGTGAGTTACGAGCCCGGGCTCCCTCCCCAGCCCGCCGCAGCTCGGCCCCAGCCCCGCCTGTTGCCCCGGCAGCGGCAGCCGGGCCCGGCGCCGTGGAGCCCCGCCTGGCCTGGGCATTGCTGCTGCCGCCCTCTGACAGCCGTGCCCTGGGGCGACAGCGCGCTGCATGGGCTGAGCTGAGCGCTGCCGGGCCAGCAGCCCGTGTGGCCACAGCGCCGGCAGCGCCGCTGGCAGGGAGCTGTGCCGCTGGGGCCGTGACAGACTCTGTGTTCACAGGCATGGCCGGGCGGCACCTGAGGGGGCAGCAGCAAGAGCTGCAGCGGATCTGCACTGGTGAGTGAGGGCAGCGGGCTGACAGCGGGGGCTGCCGGGGGGAGCTGCAAGCCCTGCCCCGGCTGCGGAGGGCTCTGCTCCCGTGGGCAGAGCGCACGGAGATTTCAGGGCCACGTGGGCCATTCGTGGCCAGCAGCTTCGGGCTGATCCCCTTGCTCCCTTTGCTCCCTCCTGGCCATGGCAAGAGCCGGCTTGGGATGGCACTTGCAGGGGGCTCTTCCTCGGCTCCCTGCAGCTCCAGCTTCTGACCGTGCCTCTGTTCCTCTCTCTCGCAGCCCTGGAAGACAAAACGAATGACGTCAGCCTCGCCGTCGGAAGCCTGGCAATTCAAACGCTGTGCATCCTCAGGTCAGGAGAGCGGGCTCCCATCTCCAGGTTCCAGTGGCTCCAAAATCGCCTGCGCAGGGCATGGAAGACATGGCCCCGTCTGTCACAGCTCGGCTGCCTGCCCTGCCAGAGCTCTGTGGAGAGCTGATCCCAGAAGCTCTTTTTGCTGGGGCCACCTGAGTCAGGTTTTATTTTGTTTTTCTTCAAGAATTTTTTTTCATTGGTTTTTTTTTTTTTTTTCTTTTACCATGTAAATATAGACTACGTTAACATACACAGACCAGACTCCCAGCATTTTTCTTTTGCTGCCCAGGGTCCGTAGGGCATAGGGGAGGAGGGGGAAATGGGTGCTTGCGCTCAGCCAGCTGCCCAGGCGTGCAGTGGGCCAGGTGAAATGGCCAGAAGCCCCTTGGCCTTTGGTGGTTCTGCTGAAGCCTTTGTGCTGCCCAGAGAGCGGCTGGGCAGGGGCCGGAGCTGCGGGGATCCCTGCCAGAGCGGTGCCTGGAGATGGTCACAAGCCCTGTGCCAGGCAGGAAGCGCCAGCCGTGTCCTCCTGCCCATGTGCTGCTGGCTGCCTTGCTGAGGGCTCCCAGGTGCCTCTGGATGGGGCTGCTCTGGAGCTGCTGTGGGGCTGCGGCGCTGCTGCCGGGCGGCTTGGCCGGGCTGGGGCAGCCCCTGAGGGGCTGGGGCGCTGGCAAGCCCCGGGCAATGGGCTGTCAGAGGCCACAAGCAGCCGCCTTGTTCCTGCCACAGTTGACTTGCAAGACGCATCCTGGGCACTCTGCAACTAACAGCATCAGTGTTGTTGGAAACCCAAATGCAGAGAAATCTCAGACCTTTGGTCTTGTCAGCAAAGCTTAGAATTAAACACAGGATTTGATCTGAGACCTAGGAAAGGGCTCCCAAACTTAGGTGCTAGAAGTGAGAATGCGGACTTCTAGTTTATAGCAGCGACACGGGGAGAAAAGTTGAAGTGGAGGAAAGTTTAGAGTTTTCGAGTTCAAGATCTAGGAAGAAATCAAAGTAGTTACAATGCTAAACAAGAAGATTAGGATGCAGTGCTGTAGGTTTGTGTGTCATAGCATGATTGGCTAAGGAAGCTTACACTGTTAGCATGATGTGGGGACCCAGGAAATTCCTCTGGCTGCCCTGCAGGACTCGAGAGCCTGTCAGAGGGCTTGGCACAGAGCCCAAGACCCCCGTGCCCTTGATTTAGCACTTGGAAAAAACAATCACCAACCTTGTATGAAGAATGACCAGCCACAAAAAATGAAGTAGAATGATAGTGAATTTATCCCAGAGTGGAAAAATAGATTTTGAGGGTTTTTAGAATGGGGCTTCAGGGGGCAAGATGGAGGAATCTGGGCATGTCCAGCCTTTCTCCTTCTTCTTCTTGGCCTCCATCTTCTGGTTGATGTTGGCACTTTGAGAATTGTCTAGAGTAGAAGCTCACTGTCTAACATAGATGGTAGAGATTGGAAAGTGATTGTAAATATTGTACAGGTAGTTTTTAGTATAAAAAGATAACACCACCCCAGGGGAGGCAGAGTGCCTTAGACTGTCTTGCTGAGCAGACGTTGGCAGGACAGGAGAAAGAATTTTATAGATAAGATACAATAAACAACCTTGAGACTGAGAAATTAAGAGCTCTGACTCCTTCTTCAACCACCGGGCTGGGACAAGAGACTTTTTAACTTATCTCAGGGTCACTCTGAGCAGCTAGAGAGCCCGAGAGCATGAGTCCGTAAGATGAAATCTTGAAGATTGGGTCCAAAACATAAATATCCTTGTTGGCCGTGTCTTCTTGGCCAAGAAATCCTTCAAAGCTCTTGTAACTACAAGTCTTGCGGCCCTGTGAGCCATGCGGTGGAGATGTGAGCCCAACTCAACCTTCCTGCCTATGTAGAAGAGAAAAAAAAGCAATGGCATCATCTAAAAAACTCAGAGGTCCACTCTCCAGCTTGTTCCAAACCCCTTCCAATCCCCCAAAGTGTGATTTAGCTACAAATAGATGACAAGGACTCTTAGGGCTGCCTCTTTGACTCCAGAGCGGCTGCTTTAGAATCTTTCACATAACCCTGTGTAGTTAGGTGCCAGAAATGGATCATTTGAAGAAACTTTCCCAACTGACTTGCATGGAGGCTTGTTTGAAGGGTGTTTGAATGGAAAGCCTCCCAGCAGAGGTCTGGGCTTTGGCCTAGCTGTGTCCCCTGCTGATTGTGAAGTGTGTCATCAGCTGAAGGGCTATCTGGGCTAAAAATATCATCCAGTCAATTGGACTTGCTCTTTTTGGCCTATAAAAGCTGGACCCACTTTTGGGGCAAATTTGGAGACCTCATCTATGGGTGGATGGACCACCTAGGATTTTCCCAGTTGTTGGGAATGGTTCTCCAGGTCCCTGGAGTAAAACGGGGCTGCCCAGCAACTGCGCATCTGCAAGATGACAAACAATTGTCTTGGTTTGAAGAGACAGGTGTCTGCTAAGGAAGGCAGAAGTCTTCTCTGAAATGGAAAATGTAAATGCCCTCCCTTCAAATGATTCTCATTTAGAAATTCAAATGCTCTCAGGGAAAGATATGGGGATAGGCCTGAGCCCGCAGAGCAGGGCGGCCTTTGCTTATGGTCTGAGCCCTTCCTAAAGATCCTGTCAGGCTGTCTTAGACACCTGGGGCCAGGGATTCCTTCCAAGCTGGGCCACTTTGGCTGGCCCGGGGCCAGCCCCAGGGCAGAAGGCAGTGTGTGCAAGGCCCCTGGGTGGCACGCTGCAGCACGGTCACCGTGCCATGGAACGGAACCCGGTCACCAAGGTCCCTTTGTGACACGTGGGAAATAGAAGCTTGCCCGGGTGCTGGGAACAGGCAACGGGGCACAACGGGACAGAGCAGTGCTGTGAGGAGCCCCCACACAGCGCACTCGTTGCCGTCTGACCAGGAGCTTTTCTGCAGCCTTGTTCCTGCAGCTGAGCTCGAGGCCAGAGCACAGGACTCGGTGACCCGTGGCCTTCCGAGGCTTCTATTCTGCAGCTGCCCTCAAGGGCAGAGCGTGGCACTTGGTGCCCCAGAGCTTTCCCAAGGCGTCTCTCCTGCAAGTAGCTCCTGTCACAGACATGGAGCAGAGACCCCCGAGAGTTCCCAAGATGGCCTGGGTGGAGGAGGAGGAGGAGGAAGAAGGACCTGGAGCAGCCCCAGCACAGGAGACTGAAGAGGTGGTGCCCTTCCATCCACCACAGCAGGGTGAGTGGCACAGCTGGGCTGCAGGGCTGGAGCCTGCAGCCAACTTGGCCCCATGCCATGCCATGCCATGCCATGCCATGCCATGCCATGCCATGCCATGCCATGCCATGCCATCCCCTGGGAAAATGCCCACGGACAGGCGGGAAGAGGGGCCGCGCAGAACACCCCACAGCAGCCTCACTCCATCCCCCTGGGGCATCCCAGGGCTCTGCCTGCCTGGGGAGCGCAGGCCTGGGCTGTGTTCTCCGGCCTCTCCCGCAGCCCCTCATCTCTGGCTGTGCTCCATCTTTGCCAGATGAAGCTGCGGAGCGCACACAAGAGCAGGAATCCAGCCGTGGCCGCTTCCACAGAACAGCGCAGGTACCTGCAGCCACCTGCACCTGGGCTGGGCCTGCTGTCCCTGCTCAGCCCAGCACCGTGTGTGCAGCACTCCATGCAACATCCCCGGCTTCTTGCCCTTCTCCTACAGCTCGTTTGCAACTTCATCCGGAGCATTCGGCAGGAGGAGACCCGCACCATGGGCACTGGGCTCAGAGCTCACTCCGAGCTCCTCAAGCATGAGACCAGTGCCGCCCTGCTGGATTTGCTCCTGGAGAAGGGTGTTGCCAGGCCAGAACAAGTAAGCAGCCTGGGGCCAGGCTTCAATTCCCCCATGAGTTACGTGGCTTCCCCAGCCACGCCTGCTGGTCCCTCAGAGCCTTTGAGGCCATGGCAGTGCATTTCTCTGGGGAGCCTGGGGACATTGCTCTCTCTGGCAGCGTTCCAAGTCTCCCCGTGCCTCCTGCAGGTGCCTGCCATGGTGAGGTACATTCACCGATGGCTCCTGGCCAACGATTCTGCCGAGCACAGGCTGGACAAGGCCCTGCTGAAACTCACCAAAGCACACCCAGCTGACGCAGTCGTGACGCTCCTGCGTGTTGCCCCGTCCTGTGACAGGTATGGGGCCCACCTGCCCAGAGGCCTCAGGCCTCCCAAGCCCATCACCCTCTACCGCCTGGCCCAGGTGTCTGAGCAACAGAGAGTTCCAGAACCCTCTGGCTGCTGCCTTTCTCAGCCCTGGCATGTCAGCCCCTGAGCCTGCTGCCCTGCTGCCTTGCTGCCCCTCAGGGCCTGTCCTCACAGAGCTGGGCTGCCTGGCTGCTGCCAGCAAGGGCCAGTGGGCAGAGGCAGAGCCGGCAGTCAGCCCGGGCCCCTAGGGATGCCCAGGCCACGATGCTGTGTCTGGGACCCCCCATGAGACAGAGCTCTAACCCCGCAGAGCTGCCATCTCCATGTGGAAGACCATCATGTGCTCGTCCAGGACTGCCGAGCCAGTGCAGCTGATCCTCCTGGATGTGCTAGGGAGCTGGCCAGAGTACAGCACGTGCACCTCGGATGGGGACAAAACGGCTGTCTTTGCCCTGGCTGTGAGTTTCCACAACTGGCCTTTGCTGGCCCCAAGGCCGCCTCTCCAGCAGCTCTCCATCCTCCTTCCCCCACTGCATCTGCCTGCCTCAGGCCCTGGCCGGAAACCTGGCCCAGGGGCAGCTTCAGGCCCACCAGGCCCCGCGCTCCCCCTGCCTCTCTCCGGGCCTCTCCCTGCCACGTTCGGGCCCTGCCACACGGACACCTCGGCACTGAGCGCTGTCTCGGGGGGCTTTGTCCTTTGCAGGCAACCGTGGTGATGTGGAAGATCCTCCAGGAGTCCCCTGTCCCACGTGTAGTGAGGCCATATTTCCCCCGCCTTTTTGTTCATCTGCTCTTCCAAGTGTTCTCCAGCACAGAAGAGATGCCAGAGGAAGTCCAAACCTTCTGGAAGGATTGCCTGGAAGAGCACGGTCTTGCCACCAGCCCCAACAGGTGCTCCATCCCACTCCTCCTGTCCTTGACACGTGGCCTGCAAAGGAGCCAGTGCTGCCAGTGTGACCCGGGCTTTGCTGTGCACACAGGTTTGCAGTGCAGACTCTGAAGTCCCTGCTCTGCCAAAAGCAGTACAAGGATGTGGTGGTGTCAGTGGAACGCAAGCGTGGCTGGGACACGCTGCTCTGTGCTGACACCCGCCACTATGCTGTGGGTCTACTGGCCAGGTGAGACTCTCTTTCTCTCCATTGATCCTGCCATTTGTGCTCTGTGCCCGAGCTGTCCCACACATTCCCCAAGGCCCTGGGACACACTGAGGGACGGCTAACGACAGACTGAGGGACGGCCAAGCAGACTGGAAAAGGCTGGGAAGGGAGAGAGCACAGGAGGAGACACCTCCTAAAGGGCCCAGGTGCCCTTGCAGGGTGGTGGTAAAAGACCACCAGGCTCTGTAAGCCTGTCCTTGGGGAGATTTGCTCAGCTTCCTGGTCCCTTTTTTGCCCTCCTAGGGAGATGCGCCATGCTTGTCATCGGTTGTGTTCCAGTATTGCACTCCACCTCCTCTGGCTGCTCAGCACACAGGAGCCACACTGGGATCTGCCCACCCTGGCATTCCTTGTGGAGGTGAGCCGGGTGTCCAGCGCTGCCTTGCTGAGCAGCCTCCCAGCTCTCTGCCCTCTCGTGGCAGCAGCCGCCTGGGACGGTGCCCGCACCCTGTGCTGCTGCTGCTGCTGCTGCGTCCTGGGCCCAGCCCTGTGCGGCTGTGGGCTCCTGCCGGCCGGCTCCCCCGTCACTGGCCTGTGCCTTTCAGGTCCTCGTGTGCCTGGATTCTAGTGAATGTGGCGACAGTGTTGTGAAGGTCTCTTCAAGGTACCTGCAGAGCGAGTGCAGGGAGAGGCGTCGCCTGGCGCTCAGGGCCCTTCTCGAGCTCATTGATGATCCCTCAATGGTGAGAAGGGGGCAGTGGCTGAAGCTGCGCTGGGAACGCAGTCACTTGGCCTGACCTGGGCTTTGGCCACTGGGGCAGCTGCTCCCAGCTCTCCTGCCTCCTGCTTCAGCTGCCCCAGTGCTTCAGGACAGTCCTTTGGCCTCTGGGCCCTGTGGCAGTAGGGTGGGACTTCACAGACTTGTGTTCCACACAGGCCGAAAGAATGTGGAGCTTGACCAAAAGCCTCATGCACCTACTGGGGGACAATGATGCAGAGATAGCTGGGATGACACTCATCACACTCAGCTTTATACTCCTGCACAAACACATTCTGCTGTCAACCCCCATTGCCATGCAGCTGGCTGAGGCACTCCTGCCACTCTTTGAGCACGTAAGGCTCCGTGCCCCCAGCTACAGCCACTGGCTGCTGCCTGGAAACTGTGTGCCCTGTGCATTTCCAGCCCTGTGCCCAGGGCGCCCTGGAGGAGCCAATGCTGAAGTGTTTTTTCTTTTTTTTTTCATCTAGGATAATAGCCAGGTACAGCTGCTCTCCATAAAACTCTTCCGAGACATGATGGAGTATTTGGAAGAGAGAGAAAAACCTTTGGAAAGCCCTGTGCAACAGAGCCTGCTTCCACTCTTCTTCCACTGCAATGATGAGAATCAGCATGTGGCAGAGGTGAGGACTCCTGGGCTGCTGCTGTCCGCCCGGCAGGGGGCTCGGCTGCCTCCTGCCCTGCGCCTGCTGGACCGCAGCCTCCTGCAGGCCATGGCAGGGCGAGGCGGGTCCCGTGCCCTGGGCTGCGGGGCCATCTCCGCGTCTCTGCTGCTCTCCAGGCTTCTCGGGAAACGCTGCTTTATGCGGTCAAGTTCATGAAGAGGAGGGATCTGAAAAAGCTGCTGAAGGAGCAGAAACTGTGGAAGTTCAGCAAGTGCCTGGTAAGGACGGCCTGGAATCCCCAACTCAGCCAGGAGAAGGCCCCTGAGGGCGGTGCTCAGTGTGCGGGCCGGGCAGCTGTGCTCCTGCGCGCTGCTGCAGCCAGAGGCCGCGCGGGCTCTTCTCCAGGCTCCCGTGGGCCTGAGCCGGCTGCCCATGAAAGCCCGGCCCGGCGGGGCTGCGGGGCAGGGGCGGCACCGCGGCTCCCCGGGCAGCAGCCGGCCCCCTCCCCCTCCCCTCGGGAGCCCGGCGCCAGCGGCTGCTGGCCGCGCCTCGGGGCTGTGCGGGCAGGGGAGGCCGGGGCGCGGCGCAGGCAGCGCCCGGCCCAGGGGCTGAGCCCGCGCCAACCCTTCCCTCCTGCCGCTCGCTCCAGCTGGCAGAGGACAGCAGCAGAGCGGCCGAGCACCTGCGCCGGGCCCTGCGCTACCTGGAGAGCCCACAGGAGCCCCTGCGAGAGGCGGCCATCAGGTTCATGGGTGAGTTACGAGCCCGGGCTCCCTCCCCAGCCCGCCGCAGCTCGGCCCCAGCCCCGCCTGTTGCCCCGGCAGCGGCAGCCGGGCCCGGCGCCGTGGAGCCCCGCCTGGCCTGGGCATTGCTGCTGCCGCCCTCTGACAGCCGTGCCCTGGGGCGACAGCGCGCTGCATGGGCTGAGCTGAGCGCTGCCGGGCCAGCAGCCCGTGTGGCCACAGCGCCGGCAGCGCCGCTGGCAGGGAGCTGTGCCGCTGGGGCCGTGACAGACTCTGTGTTCACAGGCATGGCCGGGCGGCACCTGAGGGGGCAGCAGCAAGAGCTGCAGCGGATCTGCACTGGTGAGTGAGGGCAGCGGGCTGACAGCGGGGGCTGCCGGGGGGAGCTGCAAGCCCTGCCCCGGCTGCGGAGGGCTCTGCTCCCGTGGGCAGAGCGCACGGAGATTTCAGGGCCACGTGGGCCATTCGTGGCCAGCAGCTTCGGGCTGATCCCCTTGCTCCCTTTGCTCCCTCCTGGCCATGGCAAGAGCCGGCTTGGCATGGCACTTGCAGGGGGCTCTTCCTCGGCTCCCTGCAGCTCCAGCTTCTGACCGTGCCTCTGTTCCTCTCTCTCGCAGCCCTGGAAGACAAAACGAATGACGTCAGCCTCGCCGTCGGAAGCCTGGCAATTCAAACGCTGTGCATCCTCAGGTCAGGAGAGCGGGCTCCCATCTCCAGGTTCCAGTGGCTCCAAAATCGCCTGCGCAGGGCATGGAAGACATGGCCCCGTCTGTCACAGCTCGGCTGCCTGCCCTGCCAGAGCTCTGTGGAGAGCTGATCCCAGAAGCTCTTTTTGCTGGGGCCACCTGAGTCAGGTTTTATTTTGTTTTTCTTCAAGAATTTTTTTTCATTGGTTTTTTTTTTTTTTTCTTTTACCATGTAAATATAGACTATGTTAACATACACAGACCAGACTCCCAGCATTTTTCTTTTGCTGCCCAGGGTCCGTAGGGCATAGGGGAGGAGGGGGAAATGGATGCTTGCGCTCAGCCAGCTGCCCAGGCGTGCAGTGGGCCAGGTGAAATGGCCAGAAGCCCCTTGGCCTTTGGTGGTTCTGCTGAAGCCTTTGTGCTGCCCAGAGAGCGGCTGGGCAGGGGCCGGAGCTGCGGGGATCCCTGCCAGAGCGGTGCCTGGAGATGGTCACAAGCCCTGTGCCAGGCAGGAAGCGCCAGCCGTGTCCTCCTGCCCATGTGCTGCTGGCTGCCTTGCTGAGGGCTCCCAGGTGCCTCTGGATGGGGCTGCTCTGGAGCTGCTGTGGGGCTGCGGCGCTGCTGCCGGGCGGCTTGGCCGGGCTGGGGCAGCCCCTGAGGGGCTGGGGCGCTGGCAAGCCCCGGGCAATGGGCTGTCAGAGGCCACAAGCAGCCGCCTTGTTCCTGCCACAGTTGACTTGCAAGACGCATCCTGGGCACTCTGCAACTAACAGCATCAGTGTTGTTGGAAACCCAAATGCAGAGAAATCTCAGACCTTTGGTCTTGTCAGCAAAGCTTAGAATTAAACACAGGATTTGATCTGAGACCTAGGAAAGGGCTCCCAAACTTAGGTGCTAGAAGTGAGAATGCGGACTTCTAGTTTATAGCAGCGACACGGGGAGAAAAGTTGAAGTGGAGGAAAGTTTAGAGTTTTCGAGTTCAAGATCTAGGAAGAAATCAAAGTAGTTACAATGCTAAACAAGAAGATTAGGATGCAGTGCTGTAGGTTTGTGTGTCATAGCATGATTGGCTAAGGAAGCTTACACTGTTAGCATGATGTGGGGACCCAGGAAATTCCTCTGGCTGCCCTGCAGGACTCGAGAGCCTGTCAGAGGGCTCAGAGACCTTGGCACAGAGCCCAAGACCCCCGTGCCCTTGATTTAGCACTTGGAAAAAACAATCACCAACCTTGTATGAAGAATGACCAGCCACAAAAAATGAAGTAGAATGATAGTGAATTTATCCCAGAGTGGAAAAATAGATTTTGAGGGTTTTTAGAATGGGGCTTCAGGGGGCAAGATGGAGGAATCTGGGCATGTCCAGCCTTTCTCCTTCTTCTTCTTGGCCTCCATCTTCTGGTTGATGTTGGCACTTTGAGAATTGTCTAGAGTAGAAGCTCACTGTCTAACATAGATGGTAGAGATTGGAAAGTGATTGTAAATATTGTACAGGTAGTTTTTAGTATAAAAAGATAACACCACCCCAGGGGAGGCAGAGTGCCTTAGACTGTCTTGCTGAGCAGACGTTGGCAGGACAGGAGAAAGAATTTTATAGATAAGATACAATAAACAACCTTGAGACTGAGAAATTAAGAGCTCTGACTCCTTCTTCAACCACCGGGCTGGGACAAGAGACTTTTTAACTTATCTCAGGGTCACTCTGACCAGCTAGAGAGCCCGAGAGCATGAGTCCGTAAGATGAAATCTTGAAGATTGGGTCCAAAACATAAATATCCTTGTTGGCCGTGTCTTCTTGGCCAAGAAATCCTTCAAAGCTCTTGTAACTACAAGTCTTGCGGCCCTGTGAGCCATGCGGTGGAGATGTGAGCCCAACTCAACCTTCCTGCCTATGTAGAAGAGAAAAAAAAGCAATGGCATCATCTAAAAAACTCAGAGGTCCACTCTCCAGCTTGTTCCAAACCCCTTCCAATCCCCAAAGTGTGATTTAGCTACAAATAGATGACAAGGACTCTTAGGGCTGCCTCTTTGACTCCAGAGCGGCTGCTTTAGAATCTTTCACATAACCCTGTGTAGTTAGGTGCCAGAAATGGATCATTTGAAGAAACTTTCCCAACTGACTTGCATGGAGGCTTGTTTGAAGGGTGTTTGAATGGAAAGCCTCCCAGCAGAGGTCTGGGCTTTGGCCTAGCTGTGTCCCCTGCTGATTGTGAAGTGTGTCATCAGCTGAAGGGCTATCTGGGCTAAAAATATCATCCAGTCAATTGGACTTGCTCTTTTTGGCCTATAAAAGCTGGACCCACTTTTGGGGCAAATTTGGAGACCTCATCTATGGGTGGATGGACCACCTAGGATTTTCCCAGTTGTTGGGAATGGTTCTCCAGGTCCCTGGAGTAAAACGGGGCTGCCCAGCAACTGCGCATCTGCAAGATGACAAACAATTGTCTTGGTTTGAAGAGACAGGTGTCTGCTAAGGAAGGCAGAAGTCTTCTCTGAAATGGAAAATGTAAATGCCCTCCCTTCAAATGATTCTCATTTAGAAATTCAAATGCTCTCAGGGAAAGATATGGGGATAGGCCTGAGCCCGCAGAGCAGGGCGGCCTTTGCTTATGGTCTGAGCCCTTCCTAAAGATCCTGTCAGGCTGTCTTAGACACCTGGGGCCAGGGATTCCTTCCAAGCTGGGCCACTTTGGCTGGCCCGGGGCCAGCCCCAGGGCAGAAGGCAGTGTGTGCAAGGCCCCTGGGTGGCACGCTGCAGCACGGTCACCGTGCCATGGAACGGAACCCGGTCACCAAGGTCCCTTTGTGACACGTGGGAAATAGAAGCTTGCCCGGGTGCTGGGAACAGGCAACGGGGCACAACGGGACAGAGCAGTGCTGTGAGGAGCCCCCACACAGCGCACTCGTTGCCGTCTGACCAGGAGCTTTTCTGCAGCCTTGTTCCTGCAGCTGAGCTCGAGGCCAGAGCACAGGACTCGGTGACCCGTGGCCTTCCGAGGCTTCTATTCTGCAGCTGCCCTCAAGGGCAGAGCGTGGCACTTGGTGCCCCAGAGCTTTCCCAAGGCGTCTCTCCTGCAAGTAGCTCCTGTCACAGACATGGAGCAGAGACCCCCGAGAGTTCCCAAGATGGCCTGGGTGGAGGAGGAGGAGGAGGAAGAAGGACCTGGAGCAGCCCCAGCACAGGAGACTGAAGACGTGGTGCCCTTCCATCCACCACAGCAGGGTGAGTGGCACAGCTGGGCTGCAGGGCTGGAGCCTGCAGCCAACTTGGCCCCATGCCATGCCATGCCATGCCATGCCATGCCATGCCATGCCATGCCATGCCATGCCATGCCATGCCATGCCATGCCATGCCATCTCCTGGGAAAATGCCCACGGACAGGCGGGAAGAGGGGCCGCGCAGAACACCCCACAGCGGCCTCACTCCATCCCCCTGGGGCATCCCAGGGCTCTGCCTGCCTGGGGAGCGCAGGCCTGGGCTGTGTTCTCCGGCCTCTCCCGCAGCCCCTCATCTCTGGCTGTGCTCCATCTTTGCCAGATGAAGCTGCGGAGCGCACACAAGAGCAGGAATCCAGCCGTGGCCGCTTCCACAGAACAGCGCAGGTACCTGCAGCCACCTGCACCTGGGCTGGGCCTGCTGTCCCTGCTCAGCCCAGCACCGTGTGTGCAGCACTCCATGCAACATCCCCGGCTTCTTGCCCTTCTCCTACAGCTCGTTTGCAACTTCATCCGGAGCATTCGGCAGGAGGAGACCCGCACCATGGGCACTGGGCTCAGAGCTCACTCCGAGCTCCTCAAGCATGAGACCAGTGCCGCCCTGCTGGATTTGCTCCTGGAGAAGGGTGTTGCCAGGCCAGAACAAGTAAGCAGCCTGGGGCCAGGCTTCAATTCCCCCATGAGTTACGTGGCTTCCCCAGCCACGCCTGCTGGTCCCTCAGAGCCTTTGAGGCCATGGCAGTGCATTTCTCTGGGGAGCCTGGGGACATTGCTCTCTCTGGCAGCGTTCCAAGTCTCCCCGTGCCTCCTGCAGGTGCCTGCCATGGTGAGGTACATTCACCAATGGCTCCTGGCCAACGATTCTGCCGAGCACAGGCTGGACAAGGCCCTGCTGAAACTCACCAAAGCACACCCAGCTGACGCAGTCGTGACGCTCCTGCGTGTTGCCCCGTCCTGTGACAGGTATGGGGCCCACCTGCCCAGAGGCCTCAGGCCTCCCAAGCCCATCACCCTCTACCGCCTGGCCCAGGTGTCTGAGCAACAGAGAGTTCCAGAACCCTCTGGCTGCTGCCTTTCTCAGCCCTGGCATGTCAGCCCCTGAGCCTGCTGCCCTGCTGCCTTGCTGCCCCTCAGGGCCTGTCCTCACAGAGCTGGGCTGCCTGGCTGCTGCCAGCAAGGGCCAGTGGGCAGAGGCAGAGCCGGCAGTCAGCCCGGGCCCCTAGGGATGCCCAGGCCACGATGCTGTGTCTGGGACCCCCCATGAGACAGAGCTCTAACCCCGCAGAGCTGCCATCTCCATGTGGAAGACCATCATGTGCTCGTCCAGGACTGCCGAGCCAGTGCAGCTGATCCTCCTGGATGTGCTAGGGAGCTGGCCAGAGTACAGCACGTGCACCTCGGATGGGGACAAAACGGCTGTCTTTGCCCTGGCTGTGAGTTTCCGCAACTGGCCTTTGCTGGCCCCAAGGCCGCCTCTCCAGCAGCTCTCCATCCTCCTTCCCCCACTGCATCTGCCTGCCTCAGGCCCTGGCCGGAAACCTGGCCCAGGGGCAGCTTCAGGCCCACCAGGCCCCGCGCTCCCCCTGCCTCTCTCCGGGCCTCTCCCTGCCACGTTCGGGCCCTGCCACACGGACACCTCGGCACTGAGCGCTGTCTCGGGGGGCTTTGTCCTTTGCAGGCAACCGTGGTGATGTGGAAGATCCTCCAGGAGTCCCCTGTCCCACGTGTAGTGAGGCCATATTTCCCCCGCCTTTTTGTTCATCTGCTCTTCCAAGTGTTCTCCAGCACAGAAGAGATGCCAGAGGAAGTCCAAACCTTCTGGAAGGATTGCCTGGAAGAGCACGGTCTTGCCACCAGCCCCAACAGGTGCTCCATCCCACTCCTCCTGTCCTTGACACGTGGCCTGCAAAGGAGCCAGTGCTGCCAGTGTGACCCGGGCTTTGCTGTGCACACAGGTTTGCAGTGCAGACTCTGAAGTCCCTGCTCTGCCAAAAGCAGTACAAGGATGTGGTGGTGTCAGTGGAACGCAAGCGTGGCTGGGACACGCTGCTCTGTGCTGACACCCGCCACTATGCTGTGGGTCTACTGGCCAGGTGAGACTCTCTTTCTCTCCATTGATCCTGCCATTTGTGCTCTGTGCCCGAGCTGTCCCACACATTCCCCAAGGCCCTGGGACACACTGAGGGACGGCTAACGACAGACTGAGGGACGGCCAAGCAGACTGGAAAAGGCTGGGAAGGGAGAGAGCACAGGAGGAGACACCTCCTAAAGGGCCCAGGTGCCCTTGCAGGGTGGTGGTAAAAGACCACCAGGCTCTGTAAGCCTGTCCTTGGGGAGATTTGCTCAGCTTCCTGGTCCCTTTTTTGCCCTCCTAGGGAGATGCGCCATGCTTGTCATCGGTTGTGTTCCAGTATTGCACTCCACCTCCTCTGGCTGCTCAGCACACAGGAGCCACACTGGGATCTGCCCACCCTGGCATTCCTTGTGGAGGTGAGCCGGGTGTCCAGCGCTGCCTTGCTGAGCAGCCTCCCAGCTCTCTGCCCTCTCGTGGCAGCAGCCGCCTGGGACGGTGCCCGCACCCTGTGCTGCTGCTGCTGCTGCTGCGTCCTGGGCCCAGCCCTGTGCGGCTGTGGGCTCCTGCCGGCCGGCTCCCCCGTCACTGGCCTGTGCCTTTCAGGTCCTCGTGTGCCTGGATTCTAGTGAATGTGGCGACAGTGTTGTGAAGGTCTCTTCAAGGTACCTGCAGAGCGAGTGCAGGGAGAGGCGTCGCCTGGCGCTCAGGGCCCTTCTCGAGCTCATTGATGATCCCTCAATGGTGAGAAGGGGGCAGTGGCTGAAGCTGCGCTGGGAACGCAGTCACTTGGCCTGACCTGGGCTTTGGCCACTGGGGCAGCTGCTCCCAGCTCTCCTGCCTCCTGCTTCAGCTGCCCCAGTGCTTCAGGACAGTCCTTTGGCCTCTGGGCCCTGTGGCAGTAGGGTGGGACTTCACAGACTTGTGTTCCACACAGGCCGAAAGAATGTGGAGCTTGACCAAAAGCCTCATGCACCTACTGGGGGACAATGATGCAGAGATAGCTGGGATGACACTCATCACACTCAGCTTTATACTCCTGCACAAACACATTCTGCTGTCAACCCCCATTGCCATGCAGCTGGCTGAGGCACTCCTGCCACTCTTTGACCACGTAAGGCTCCGTGCCCCCAGCTACAGCCACTGGCTGCTGCCTGGAAACTGTGTGCCCTGTGCATTTCCAGCCCTGTGCCCAGGGCGCCCTGGAGGAGCCAATGCTGAAGTGTTTTTTCTTTTTTTTTTCATCTAGGATAATAGCCAGGTACAGCTGCTCTCCATAAAACTCTTCCGAGACATGATGGAGTATTTGGAAGAGAGAGAAAAACCTTTGGAAAGCCCTGTGCAACAGAGCCTGCTTCCACTCTTCTTCCACTGCAATGATGAGAATCAGCATGTGGCAGAGGTGAGGACTCCTGGGCTGCTGCTGTCCGCCCGGCAGGGGGCTCGGCTGCCTCCTGCCCTGCGCCTGCTGGACCGCAGCCTCCTGCAGGCCATGGCAGGGCGAGGCGGGTCCCGTGCCCTGGGCTGCGGGGCCATCTCCGCGTCTCTGCTGCTCTCCAGGCTTCTCGGGAAACGCTGCTTTATGCGGTCAAGTTCATGAAGAGGAGGGATCTGAAAAAGCTGCTGAAGGAGCAGAAACTGTGGAAGTTCAGCAAGTGCCTGGTAAGGACGGCCTGGAATCCCCAACTCAGCCAGGAGAAGGCCCCTGAGGGCGGTGCTCAGTGTGCGGGCCGGGCAGCTGTGCTCCTGCGCGCTGCTGCAGCCAGAGGCCGCGCGGGCTCTTCTCCAGGCTCCCGTGGGCCTGAGCCGGGTGCCCATGAAAGCCCGGCCCGGCGGGGCTGCGGGGCAGGGGCGGCACCGCGGCTCCCCGGGCAGCAGCCGGCCCCCTCCCCCTCCCCTCGGGAGCCTGGCGCCAGCGGCTGCTGGCCGCGCCTCGGGGCTGTGCGGGCAGGGGAGGCCGGGGCGGGGCGCAGGCAGCGCCCGGCCCAGGGGCTGAGCCCGCGCCAACCCTTCCCTCCTGCCGCTCGCTCCAGCTGGCAGAGGACAGCAGCAGAGCGGCCGAGCACCTGCGCCGGGCCCTGCGCTACCTGGAGAGCCCACAGGAGCCCCTGCGAGAGGCGGCCATCAGGTTCATGGGTGAGTTACGAGCCCGGGCTCCCTCCCCAGCCCGCCGCAGTTCGGCCCCAGCCCCGCCTGTTGCCCCGGCAGCGGCAGCCGGGCCCGGCGCCGTGGAGCCCCGCCTGGCCTGGGCATTGCTGCTGCCGCTCTCTGACAGCCGTGCCCTGGGGCGACAGCGCGCTGCATGGGCTGAGCTGAGCGCTGCCGGGCCAGCAGCCCGTGTGGCCACAGCGCCGGCAGCGCCGCTGGCAGGGAGCTGTGCCGCTGGGGCCGTGACAGACTCTGTGTTCACAGGCATGGCCGGGCGGCACCTGAGGGGGCAGCAGCAAGAGCTGCAGCGGATCTGCACTGGTGAGTGAGGGCAGCGGGCTGACAGCGGGGGCTGCCGGGGGGAGCTGCAAGCCCTGCCCCGGCTGCGGAGGGCTCTGCTCCCGTGGGCAGAGCGCACGGAGATTTCAGGGCCACGTGGGCCATTCGTGGCCAGCAGCTTCGGGCTGATCCCCTTGCTCCCTTTGCTCCCTCCTGGCCATGGCAAGAGCCGGCTTGGGATGGCACTTGCAGGGGGCTCTTCCTCGGCTCCCTGCAGCTCCAGCTTCTGACCGTGCCTCTGTTCCTCTCTCTCGCAGCCCTGGAAGACAAAACGAATGACGTCAGCCTCGCCGTCGGAAGCCTGGCAATTCAAACGCTGTGCATCCTCAGGTCAGGAGAGCGGGCTCCCATCTCCAGGTTCCAGTGGCTCCAAAATCGCCTGCGCAGGGCATGGAAGACATGGCCCCGTCTGTCACAGCTCGGCTGCCTGCCCTGCCAGAGCTCTGTGGAGAGCTGATCCCAGAAGCTCTTTTTGCTGGGGCCACCTGAGTCAGGTTTTATTTTGTTTTTCTTCAAGAATTTTTTTTCATTGGTTTTTTTTTTTTTTCTTTTACCATGTAAATATAGACTATGTTAACATACACAGACCAGACTCCCAGCATTTTTCTTTTGCTGCCCAGGGTCCGTAGGGCATAGGGGAGGAGGGGGAAATGGGTGCTTGCGCTCAGCCAGCTGCCCAGGCGTGCAGTGGGCCAGGTGAAATGGCCAGAAGCCCCTTGGCCTTTGGTGGTTCTGCTGAAGCCTTTGTGCTGCCCAGAGAGCGGCTGGGCAGGGGCCGGAGCTGCGGGGATCCCTGCCAGAGCGGTGCCTGGAGATGGTCACAAGCCCTGTGCCAGGCAGGAAGCGCCAGCCGTGTCCTCCTGCCCATGTGCTGCTGGCTGCCTTGCTGAGGGCTCCCAGGTGCCTCTGGATGGGGCTGCTCTGGAGCTGCTGTGGGGCTGCGGCGCTGCTGCCGGGCGGCTTGGCCGGGCTGGGGCAGCCCCTGAGGGGCTGGGGCGCTGGCAAGCCCCGGGCAATGGGCTGTCAGAGGCCACAAGCAGCCGCCTTGTTCCTGCCACAGTTGACTTGCAAGACGCATCCTGGGCACTCTGCAACTAACAGCATCAGTGTTGTTGGAAACCCAAATGCAGAGAAATCTCAGACCTTTGGTCTTGTCAGCAAAGCTTAGAATTAAACACAGGATTTGATCTGAGACCTAGGAAAGGGCTCCCAAACTTAGGTGCTAGAAGTGAGAATGCGGACTTCTAGTTTATAGCAGCGACACGGGGAGAAAAGTTGAAGTGGAGGAAAGTTTAGAGTTTTCGAGTTCAAGATCTAGGAAGAAATCAAAGTAGTTACAATGCTAAACAAGAAGATTAGGATGCAGTGCTGTAGGTTTGTGTGTCATAGCATGATTGGCTAAGGAAGCTTACACTGTTAGCATGATGTGGGGACCCAGGAAATTCCTCTGGCTGCCCTGCAGGACTCGAGAGCCTGTCAGAGGGCTCAGAGACCTTGGCACAGAGCCCAAGACCCCCGTGTCCTTGATTTAGCACTTGGAAAAAACAATCACCAACCTTGTATGAAGAATGACCAGCCACAAAAAATGAAGTAGAATGATAGTGAATTTATCCCAGAGTGGAAAAATAGATTTTGAGGGTTTTTAGAATGGGGCTTCAGGGGGCAAGATGGAGGAATCTGGGCATGTCCAGCCTTTCTCCTTCTTCTTCTTGGCCTCCATCTTCTGGTTGATGTTGGCACTTTGAGAATTGTCTAGAGTAGAAGCTCACTGTCTAACATAGATGGTAGAGATTGGAAAGTGATTGTAAATATTGTACAGGTAGTTTTTAGTATAAAAAGATAACACCACCCCAGGGGAGGCAGAGTGCCTTAGACTGTCTTGCTGAGCAGACGTTGGCAGGACAGGAGAAAGAATTTTATAGATAAGATACAATAAACAACCTTGAGACTGAGAAATTAAGAGCTCTGACTCCTTCTTCAACCACCGGGCTGGGACAAGAGACTTTTTAACTTATCTCAGGGTCACTCTGACCAGCTAGAGAGCCCGAGAGCATGAGTCCGTAAGATGAAATCTTGAAGATTGGGTCCAAAACATAAATATCCTTGTTGGCCGTGTCTTCTTGGCCAAGAAATCCTTCAAAGCTCTTGTAACTACAAGTCTTGCGGCCCTGTGAGCCATGCGGTGGAGATGTGAGCCCAACTCAACCTTCCTGCCTATGTAGAAGAGAAAAAAAAGCAATGGCATCATCTAAAAAACTCAGAGGTCCACTCTCCAGCTTGTTCCAAACCCCTTCCAATCCCCCAAAGTGTGATTTAGCTACAAATAGATGACAAGGACTCTTAGGGCTGCCTCTTTGACTCCAGAGCGGCTGCTTTAGAATCTTTCACATAACCCTGTGTAGTTAGGTGCCAGAAATGGATCATTTGAAGAAACTTTCCCAACTGACTTGCATGGAGGCTTGTTTGAAGGGTGTTTGAATGGAAAGCCTCCCAGCAGAGGTCTGGGCTTTGGCCTAGCTGTGTCCCCTGCTGATTGTGAAGTGTGTCATCAGCTGAAGGGCTATCTGGGCTAAAAATATCATCCAGTCAATTGGACTTGCTCTTTTTGGCCTATAAAAGCTGGACCCACTTTTGGGGCAAATTTGGAGACCTCATCTATGGGTGGATGGACCACCTAGGATTTTCCCAGTTGTTGGGAATGGTTCTCCAGGTCCCTGGAGTAAAACGGGGCTGCCCAGCAACTGCGCATCTGCAAGATGACAAACAATTGTCTTGGTTTGAAGAGACAGGTGTCTGCTAAGGAAGGCAGAAGTCTTCTCTGAAATGGAAAATGTAAATGCCCTCCCTTCAAATGATTCTCATTTAGAAATTCAAATGCTCTCAGGGAAAGATATGGGGATAGGCCTGAGCCCGCAGAGCAGGGCGGCCTTTGCTTATGGTCTGAGCCCTTCCTAAAGATCCTGTCAGGCTGTCTTAGACACCTGGGGCCAGGGATTCCTTCCAAGCTGGGCCACTTTGGCTGGCCCGGGGCCAGCCCCAGGGCAGAAGGCAGTGTGTGCAAGGCCCCTGGGTGGCACGCTGCAGCACGGTCACCGTGCCATGGAACGGAACCCGGTCACCAAGGTCCCTTTGTGACACGTGGGAAATAGAAGCTTGCCCGGGTGCTGGGAACAGGCAACGGGGCACAATGGGACAGAGCAGTGCTGTGAGGAGCCCCCACACAGCGCACTCGTTGCCGTCTGACCAGGAGCTTTTCTGCAGCCTTGTTCCTGCAGCTGAGCTCGAGGCCAGAGCACAGGACTCGGTGACCCGTGGCCTTCCGAGGCTTCTATTCTGCAGCTGCCCTCAAGGGCAGAGCGTGGCACTTGGTGCCCCAGAGCTTTCCCAAGGCGTCTCTCCTGCAAGTAGCTCCTGTCACAGACATGGAGCAGAGACCCCCGAGAGTTCCCAAGATGGCCTGGGTGGAGGAGGAGGAGGAGGAAGAAGGACCTGGAGCAGCCCCAGCACAGGAGACTGAAGACGTGGTGCCCTTCCATCCACCACAGCAGGGTGAGTGGCACAGCTGGGCTGCAGGGCTGGAGCCTGCAGCCAACTTGGCCCCATGCCATGCCATGCCATGCCATGCCATGCCATGCCATGCCATGCCATGCCATGCCATGCCATGCCATGCCATGCCATGCCATCCCCTGGGAAAATGCCCACGGACAGGCGGGAAGAGGGGCCGCGCAGAACACCCCACAGCAGCCTCACTCCATCCCCCTGGGGCATCCCAGGGCTCTGCCTGCCTGGGGAGCGCAGGCCTGGGCTGTGTTCTCCGGCCTCTCCCGCAGCCCCTCATCTCTGGCTGTGCTCCATCTTTGCCAGATGAAGCTGCGGAGCGCACACAAGAGCAGGAATCCAGCCGTGGCCGCTTCCACAGAACAGCGCAGGTACCTGCAGCCACCTGCACCTGGGCTGGGCCTGCTGTCCCTGCTCAGCCCAGCACCGTGTGTGCAGCACTCCATGCAACATCCCCGGCTTCTTGCCCTTCTCCTACAGCTCGTTTGCAACTTCATCCGGAGCATTCGGCAGGAGGAGACCCGCACCATGGGCACTGGGCTCAGAGCTCACTCCGAGCTCCTCAAGCATGAGACCAGTGCCGCCCTGCTGGATTTGCTCCTGGAGAAGGGTGTTGCCAGGCCAGAACAAGTAAGCAGCCTGGGGCCAGGCTTCAATTCCCCCATGAGTTACGTGGCTTCCCCAGCCACGCCTGCTGGTCCCTCAGAGCCTTTGAGGCCATGGCAGTGCATTTCTCTGGGGAGCCTGGGGACATTGCTCTCTCTGGCAGCGTTCCAAGTCTCCCCGTGCCTCCTGCAGGTGCCTGCCATGGTGAGGTACATTCACCGATGGCTCCTGGCCAACGATTCTGCCGAGCACAGGCTGGACAAGGCCCTGCTGAAACTCACCAAAGCACACCCAGCTGACGCAGTCGTGACGCTCCTGCGTGTTGCCCCGTCCTGTGACAGGTATGGGGCCCACCTGCCCAGAGGCCTCAGGCCTCCCAAGCCCATCACCCTCTACCGCCTGGCCCAGGTGTCTGAGCAACAGAGAGTTCCAGAACCCTCTGGCTGCTGCCTTTCTCAGCCCTGGCATGTCAGCCCCTGAGCCTGCTGCCCTGCTGCCTTGCTGCCCCTCAGGGCCTGTCCTCACAGAGCTGGGCTGCCTGGCTGCTGCCAGCAAGGGCCAGTGGGCAGAGGCAGAGCCGGCAGTCAGCCCGGGCCCCTAGGGATGCCCAGGCCACGATGCTGTGTCTGGGACCCCCCATGAGACAGAGCTCTAACCCCGCAGAGCTGCCATCTCCATGTGGAAGACCATCATGTGCTCGTCCAGGACTGCCGAGCCAGTGCAGCTGATCCTCCTGGATGTGCTAGGGAGCTGGCCAGAGTACAGCACGTGCACCTCGGATGGGGACAAAACGGCTGTCTTTGCCCTGGCTGTGAGTTTCCGCAACTGGCCTTTGCTGGCCCCAAGGCCGCCTCTCCAGCAGCTCTCCATCCTCCTTCCCCCACTGCATCTGCCTGCCTCAGGCCCTGGCCGGAAACCTGGCCCAGGGGCAGCTTCAGGCCCACCAGGCCCCGCGCTCCCCCTGCCTCTCTCCGGGCCTCTCCCTGCCACGTTCGGGCCCTGCCACACGGACACCTCGGCACTGAGCGCTGTCTCGGGGGGCTTTGTCCTTTGCAGGCAACCGTGGTGATGTGGAAGATCCTCCAGGAGTCCCCTGTCCCACGTGTAGTGAGGCCATATTTCCCCCGCCTTTTTGTTCATCTGCTCTTCCAAGTGTTCTCCAGCACAGAAGAGATGCCAGAGGAAGTCCAAACCTTCTGGAAGGATTGCCTGGAAGAGCACGGTCTTGCCACCAGCCCCAACAGGTGCTCCATCCCACTCCTCCTGTCCTTGACACGTGGCCTGCAAAGGAGCCAGTGCTGCCAGTGTGACCCGGGCTTTGCTGTGCACACAGGTTTGCAGTGCAGACTCTGAAGTCCCTGCTCTGCCAAAAGCAGTACAAGGATGTGGTGGTGTCAGTGGAACGCAAGCGTGGCTGGGACACGCTGCTCTGTGCTGACACCCGCCACTATGCTGTGGGTCTACTGGCCAGGTGAGACTCTCTTTCTCTCCATTGATCCTGCCATTTGTGCTCTGTGCCCGAGCTGTCCCACACATTCCCCAAGGCCCTGGGACACACTGAGGGACGGCTAACGACAGACTGAGGGACGGCCAAGCAGACTGGAAAAGGCTGGGAAGGGAGAGAGCACAGGAGGAGACACCTCCTAAAGGGCCCAGGTGCCCTTGCAGGGTGGTGGTAAAAGACCACCAGGCTCTGTAAGCCTGTCCTTGGGGAGATTTGCTCAGCTTCCTGGTCCCTTTTTTGCCCTCCTAGGGAGATGCGCCATGCTTGTCATCGGTTGTGTTCCAGTATTGCACTCCACCTCCTCTGGCTGCTCAGCACACAGGAGCCACACTGGGATCTGCCCACCCTGGCATTCCTTGTGGAGGTGAGCCGGGTGTCCAGCGCTGCCTTGCTGAGCAGCCTCCCAGCTCTCTGCCCTCTCGTGGCAGCAGCCGCCTGGGACGGTGCCCGCACCCTGTGCTGCTGCTGCTGCTGCTGCGTCCTGGGCCCAGCCCTGTGCGGCTGTGGGCTCCTGCCGGCCGGCTCCCCCGTCACTGGCCTGTGCCTTTCAGGTCCTCGTGTGCCTGGATTCTAGTGAATGTGGCGACAGTGTTGTGAAGGTCTCTTCAAGGTACCTGCAGAGCGAGTGCAGGGAGAGGCGTCGCCTGGCGCTCAGGGCCCTTCTCGAGCTCATTGATGATCCCTCAATGGTGAGAAGGGGGCAGTGGCTGAAGCTGCGCTGGGAACGCAGTCACTTGGCCTGACCTGGGCTTTGGCCACTGGGGCAGCTGCTCCCAGCTCTCCTGCCTCCTGCTTCAGCTGCCCCAGTGCTTCAGGACAGTCCTTTGGCCTCTGGGCCCTGTGGCAGTAGGGTGGGACTTCACAGACTTGTGTTCCACACAGGCCGAAAGAATGTGGAGCTTGACCAAAAGCCTCATGCACCTACTGGGGGACAATGATGCAGAGATAGCTGGGATGACACTCATCACACTCAGCTTTATACTCCTGCACAAACACATTCTGCTGTCAACCCCCATTGCCATGCAGCTGGCTGAGGCACTCCTGCCACTCTTTGAGCACGTAAGGCTCCGTGCCCCCAGCTACAGCCACTGGCTGCTGCCTGGAAACTGTGTGCCCTGTGCATTTCCAGCCCTGTGCCCAGGGCGCCCTGGAGGAGCCAATGCTGAAGTGTTTTTTCTTTTTTTTTTCATCTAGGATAATAGCCAGGTACAGCTGCTCTCCATAAAACTCTTCCGAGACATGATGGAGTATTTGGAAGAGAGAGAAAAACCTTTGGAAAGCCCTGTGCAACAGAGCCTGCTTCCACTCTTCTTCCACTGCAATGATGAGAATCAGCATGTGGCAGAGGTGAGGACTCCTGGGCTGCTGCTGTCCGCCCGGCAGGGGGCTCGGCTGCCTCCTGCCCTGCGCCTGCTGGACCGCAGCCTCCTGCAGGCCATGGCAGGGCGAGGCGGGTCCCGTGCCCTGGGCTGCGGGGCCATCTCCGCGTCTCTGCTGCTCTCCAGGCTTCTCGGGAAACGCTGCTTTATGCGGTCAAGTTCATGAAGAGGAGGGATCTGAAAAAGCTGCTGAAGGAGCAGAAACTGTGGAAGTTCAGCAAGTGCCTGGTAAGGACGGCCTGGAATCCCCAACTCAGCCAGGAGAAGGCCCCTGAGGGCGGTGCTCAGTGTGCGGGCCGGGCAGCTGTGCTCCTGCGCGCTGCTGCAGCCAGAGGCCGCGCGGGCTCTTCTCCAGGCTCCCGTGGGCCTGAGCCGGGTGCCCATGAAAGCCCGGCCCGGCGGGGCTGCGGGGCAGGGGCGGCACCGCGGCTCCCCGGGCAGCAGCCGGCCCCCTCCCCCTCCCCTCGGGAGCCCGGCGCCAGCGGCTGCTGGCCGCGCCTCGGGGCTGTGCGGGCAGGGGAGGCCGGGGCGGGGCGCAGGCAGCGCCCGGCCCAGGGGCTGAGCCCGCGCCAACCCTTCCCTCCTGCCGCTCGCTCCAGCTGGCAGAGGACAGCAGCAGAGCGGCCGAGCACCTGCGCCGGGCCCTGCGCTACCTGGAGAGCCCACAGGAGCCCCTGCGAGAGGCGGCCATCAGGTTCATGGGTGAGTTACGAGCCCGGGCTCCCTCCCCAGCCCGCCGCAGCTCGGCCCCAGCCCCGCCTGTTGCCCCGGCAGCGGCAGCCGGGCCCGGCGCCGTGGAGCCCCGCCTGGCCTGGGCATTGCTGCTGCCGCTCTCTGACAGCCGTGCCCTGGGGCGACAGCGCGCTGCATGGGCTGAGCTGAGCGCTGCCGGGCCAGCAGCCCGTGTGGCCACAGCGCCGGCAGCGCCGCTGGCAGGGAGCTGTGCCGCTGGGGCCGTGACAGACTCTGTGTTCACAGGCATGGCCGGGCGGCACCTGAGGGGGCAGCAGCAAGAGCTGCAGCGGATCTGCACTGGTGAGTGAGGGCAGCGGGCTGACAGCGGGGGCTGCCGGGGGGAGCTGCAAGCCCTGCCCCGGCTGCGGAGGGCTCTGCTCCCGTGGGCAGAGCGCACGGAGATTTCAGGGCCACGTGGGCCATTCGTGGCCAGCAGCTTCGGGCTGATCCCCTTGCTCCCTTTGCTCCCTCCTGGCCATGGCAAGAGCCGGCTTGGGATGGCACTTGCAGGGGGCTCTTCCTCGGCTCCCTGCAGCTCCAGCTTCTGACCGTGCCTCTGTTCCTCTCTCTCGCAGCCCTGGAAGACAAAACGAATGACGTCAGCCTCGCCGTCGGAAGCCTGGCAATTCAAACGCTGTGCATCCTCAGGTCAGGAGAGCGGGCTCCCATCTCCAGGTTCCAGTGGCTCCAAAATCGCCTGCGCAGGGCATGGAAGACATGGCCCCGTCTGTCACAGCTCGGCTGCCTGCCCTGCCAGAGCTCTGTGGAGAGCTGATCCCAGAAGCTCTTTTTGCTGGGGCCACCTGAGTCAGGTTTTATTTTGTTTTTCTTCAAGAATTTTTTTTCATTGGTTTTTTTTTTTTTTCTTTTACCATGTAAATATAGACTATGTTAACATACACAGACCAGACTCCCAGCATTTTTCTTTTGCTGCCCAGGGTCCGTAGGGCATAGGGGAGGAGGGGGAAATGGGTGCTTGCGCTCAGCCAGCTGCCCAGGCGTGCAGTGGGCCAGGTGAAATGGCCAGAAGCCCCTTGGCCTTTGGTGGTTCTGCTGAAGCCTTTGTGCTGCCCAGAGAGCGGCTGGGCAGGGGCCGGAGCTGCGGGGATCCCTGCCAGAGCGGTGCCTGGAGATGGTCACAAGCCCTGTGCCAGGCAGGAAGCGCCAGCCGTGTCCTCCTGCCCATGTGCTGCTGGCTGCCTTGCTGAGGGCTCCCAGGTGCCTCTGGATGGGGCTGCTCTGGAGCTGCTGTGGGGCTGCGGCGCTGCTGCCGGGCGGCTTGGCCGGGCTGGGGCAGCCCCTGAGGGGCTGGGGCGCTGGCAAGCCCCGGGCAATGGGCTGTCAGAGGCCACAAGCAGCCGCCTTGTTCCTGCCACAGTTGACTTGCAAGACGCATCCTGGGCACTCTGCAACTAACAGCATCAGTGTTGTTGGAAACCCAAATGCAGAGAAATCTCAGACCTTTGGTCTTGTCAGCAAAGCTTAGAATTAAACACAGGATTTGATCTGAGACCTAGGAAAGGGCTCCCAAACTTAGGTGCTAGAAGTGAGAATGCGGACTTCTAGTTTATAGCAGCGACACGGGGAGAAAAGTTGAAGTGGAGGAAAGTTTAGAGTTTTCGAGTTCAAGATCTAGGAAGAAATCAAAGTAGTTACAATGCTAAACAAGAAGATTAGGATGCAGTGCTGTAGGTTTGTGTGTCATAGCATGATTGGCTAAGGAAGCTTACACTGTTAGCATGATGTGGGGACCCAGGAAATTCCTCTGGCTGCCCTGCAGGACTCGAGAGCCTGTCAGAGGGCTCAGAGACCTTGGCACAGAGCCCAAGACCCCCGTGCCCTTGATTTAGCACTTGGAAAAAACAATCACCAACCTTGTATGAAGAATGACCAGCCACAAAAAATGAAGTAGAATGATAGTGAATTTATCCCAGAGTGGAAAAATAGATTTTGAGGGTTTTTAGAATGGGGCTTCAGGGGGCAAGATGGAGGAATCTGGGCATGTCCAGCCTTTCTCCTTCTTCTTCTTGGCCTCCATCTTCTGGTTGATGTTGGCACTTTGAGAATTGTCTAGAGTAGAAGCTCACTGTCTAACATAGATGGTAGAGATTGGAAAGTGATTGTAAATATTGTACAGGTAGTTTTTAGTATAAAAAGATAACACCACCCCAGGGGAGGCAGAGTGCCTTAGACTGTCTTGCTGAGCAGACGTTGGCAGGACAGGAGAAAGAATTTTATAGATAAGATACAATAAACAACCTTGAGACTGAGAAATTAAGAGCTCTGACTCCTTCTTCAACCACCGGGCTGGGACAAGAGACTTTTTAACTTATCTCAGGGTCACTCTGACCAGCTAGAGAGCCCGAGAGCATGAGTCCGTAAGATGAAATCTTGAAGATTGGGTCCAAAACATAAATATCCTTGTTGGCCGTGTCTTCTTGGCCAAGAAATCCTTCAAAGCTCTTGTAACTACAAGTCTTGCGGCCCTGTGAGCCATGCGGTGGAGATGTGAGCCCAACTCAACCTTCCTGCCTATGTAGAAGAGAAAAAAAAGCAATGGCATCATCTAAAAAACTCAGAGGTCCACTCTCCAGCTTGTTCCAAACCCCTTCCAATCCCCCAAAGTGTGATTTAGCTACAAATAGATGACAAGGACTCTTAGGGGCTGCCTCTTTGACTCCAGAGCGGCTGCTTTAGAATCTTTCACATAACCCTGTGTAGTTAGGTGCCAGAAATGGATCATTTGAAGAAACTTTCCCAACTGACTTGCATGGAGGCTTGTTTGAAGGGTGTTTGAATGGAAAGCCTCCCAGCAGAGGTCTGGGCTTTGGCCTAGCTGTGTCCCCTGCTGATTGTGAAGTGTGTCATCAGCTGAAGGGCTATCTGGGCTAAAAATATCATCCAGTCAATTGGACTTGCTCTTTTTGGCCTATAAAA
This sequence comes from Ammospiza nelsoni, assembly GCF_027579445.1. NCBI lineage: Eukaryota > Metazoa > Chordata > Aves > Passeriformes > Passerellidae > Ammospiza > Ammospiza nelsoni. Next base: position 943,028 of record NW_026683193.1, read on the forward strand.
GCTGGACCCACTTTTGGGGCAAATTTGGAGACCTCATCTATGGGTGGATGGACCACCTAGGATTTTCCCAGTTGTTGGGAATGGTTCTCCAGGTCCCTGGAGTAAAACGGGGCTGCCCAGCAACTGCGCATCTGCAAGATGACAAACAATTGTCTTGGTTTGAAGAGACAGGTGTCTGCTAAGGAAGGCAGAAGTCTTCTCTGAAATGGAAAATGTAAATGCCCTCCCTTCAAATGATTCTCATTTAGAAATTCAAATGCTCTCAGGGAAAGATATGGGGATAGGCCTGAGCCCGCAGAGCAGGGCGGCCTTTGCTTATGGTCTGAGCCCTTCCTAAAGATCCTGTCAGGCTGTCTTAGACACCTGGGGCCAGGGATTCCTTCCAAGCTGGGCCACTTTGGCTGGCCCGGGGCCAGCCCCAGGGCAGAAGGCAGTGTGTGCAAGGCCCCTGGGTGGCACGCTGCAGCACGGTCACCGTGCCATGGAACGGAACCCGGTCACCAAGGTCCCTTTGTGACACGTGGGAAATAGAAGCTTGCCCGGGTGCTGGGAACAGGCAACGGGGCACAACGGGACAGAGCAGTGCTGTGAGGAGCCCCCACACAGCGCACTCGTTGCCGTCTGACCAGGAGCTTTTCTGCAGCCTTGTTCCTGCAGCTGAGCTCGAGGCCAGAGCACAGGACTCGGTGACCCGTGGCCTTCCGAGGCTTCTATTCTGCAGCTGCCCTCAAGGGCAGAGCGTGGCACTTGGTGCCCCAGAGCTTTCCCAAGGCGTCTCTCCTGCAAGTAGCTCCTGTCACAGACATGGAGCAGAGACCCCCGAGAGTTCCCAAGATGGCCTGGGTGGAGGAGGAGGAGGAGGAAGAAGGACCTGGAGCAGCCCCAGCACAGGAGACTGAAGACGTGGTGCCCTTCCATCCACCACAGCAGGGTGAGTGGCACAGCTGGGCTGCAGGGCTGGAGCCTGCAGCCAACTTGGCCCCATGCCATGCCATGCCATGCCATGCCATGCCATGCCATGCCATGCCATGCCATGCCATGCCATGCCATGCCATGCCATGCCATCTCCTGGGAAAATGCCCACGGACAGGCGGGAAGAGGGGCCGCGCAGAACACCCCACAGCAGCCTCACTCCATCCCCCTGGGGCATCCCAGGGCTCTGCCTGCCTGGGGAGCGCAGGCCTGGGCTGTGTTCTCCGGCCTCTCCCGCAGCCCCTCATCTCTGGCTGTGCTCCATCTTTGCCAGATGAAGCTGCGGAGCGCACACAAGAGCAGGAGTCCAGCCGTGGCCGCTTCCACAGAACAGCGCAGGTACCTGCAGCCACCTGCACCTGGGCTGGGCCTGCTGTCCCTGCTCAGCCCAGCACCGTGTGTGCAGCACTCCATGCAACATCCCCGGCTTCTTGCCCTTCTCCTACAGCTCGTTTGCAACTTCATCCGGAGCATTCGGCAGGAGGAGACCCGCACCATGGGCACTGGGCTCAGAGCTCACTCCGAGCTCCTCAAGCATGAGACCAGTGCCGCCCTGCTGGATTTGCTCCTGGAGAAGGGTGTTGCCAGGCCAGAACAAGTAAGCAGCCTGGGGCCAGGCTTCAATTCCCCCATGAGTTACGTGGCTTCCCCAGCCACGCCTGCTGGTCCCTCAGAGCCTTTGAGGCCATGGCAGTGCATTTCTCTGGGGAGCCTGGGGACATTGCTCTCTCTGGCAGCGTTCCAAGTCTCCCCGTGCCTCCTGCAGGTGCCTGCCATGGTGAGGTACATTCACCGATGGCTCCTGGCCAACGATTCTGCCGAGCACAGGCTGGACAAGGCCCTGCTGAAACTCACCAAAGCACACCCAGCTGACGCAGTCGTGACGCTCCTGCGTGTTGCCCCGTCCTGTGACAGGTATGGGGCCCACCTGCCCAGAGGCCTCAGGCCTCCCAAGCCCATCACCCTCTACCGCCTGGCCCAGGTGTCTGAGCAACAGAGAGTTCCAGAACCCTCTGGCTGCTGCCTTTCTCAGCCCTGGCATGTCAGCCCCTGAGCCTGCTGCCCTGCTGCCTTGCTGCCCCTCAGGGCCTGTCCTCACAGAGCTGGGCTGCCTGGCTGCTGCCAGCAAGGGCCAGTGGGCAGAGGCAGAGCCGGCAGTCAGCCCGGGCCCCTAGGGATGCCCAGGCCACGATGCTGTGTCTGGGACCCCCCATGAGACAGAGCTCTAACCCCGCAGAGCTGCCATCTCCATGTGGAAGACCATCATGTGCTCGTCCAGGACTGCCGAGCCAGTGCAGCTGATCCTCCTGGATGTGCTAGGGAGCTGGCCAGAGTACAGCACGTGCACCTCGGATGGGGACAAAACGGCTGTCTTTGCCCTGGCTGTGAGTTTCCACAACTGGCCTTTGCTGGCCCCAAGGCCGCCTCTCCAGCAGCTCTCCATCCTCCTTCCCCCACTGCATCTGCCTGCCTCAGGCCCTGGCCGGAAACCTGGCCCAGGGGCAGCTTCAGGCCCACCAGGCCCCGCGCTCCCCCTGCCTCTCTCCGGGCCTCTCCCTGCCACGTTCGGGCCCTGCCACACGGACACCTCGGCACTGAGCGCTGTCTCGGGGGGCTTTGTCCTTTGCAGGCAACCGTGGTGATGTGGAAGATCCTCCAGGAGTCCCCTGTCCCACGTGTAGTGAGGCCATATTTCCCCCGCCTTTTTGTTCATCTGCTCTTCCAAGTGTTCTCCAGCACAGAAGAGATGCCAGAGGAAGTCCAAACCTTCTGGAAGGATTGCCTGGAAGAGCACGGTCTTGCCACCAGCCCCAACAGGTGCTCCATCCCACTCCTCCTGTCCTTGACACGTGGCCTGCAAAGGAGCCAGTGCTGCCAGTGTGACCCGGGCTTTGCTGTGCACACAGGTTTGCAGTGCAGACTCTGAAGTCCCTGCTCTGCCAAAAGCAGTACAAGGATGTGGTGGTGTCAGTGGAACGCAAGCGTGGCTGGGACACGCTGCTCTGTGCTGACACCCGCCACTATGCTGTGGGTCTACTGGCCAGGTGAGACTCTCTTTCTCTCCATTGATCCTGCCATTTGTGCTCTGTGCCCGAGCTGTCCCACACATTCCCCAAGGCCCTGGGACACACTGAGGGACGGCTAACGACAGACTGAGGGACGGCCAAGCAGACTGGAAAAGGCTGGGAAGGGAGAGAGCACAGGAGGAGACACCTCCTAAAGGGCCCAGGTGCCCTTGCAGGGTGGTGGTAAAAGACCACCAGGCTCTGTAAGCCTGTCCTTGGGGAGATTTGCTCAGCTTCCTGGTCCCTTTTTTGCCCTCCTAGGGAGATGCGCCATGCTTGTCATCGGTTGTGTTCCAGTATTGCACTCCACCTCCTCTGGCTGCTCAGCACACAGGAGCCACACTGGGATCTGCCCACCCTGGCATTCCTTGTGGAGGTGAGCCGGGTGTCCAGCGCTGCCTTGCTGAGCAGCCTCCCAGCTCTCTGCCCTCTCGTGGCAGCAGCCGCCTGGGACGGTGCCCGCACCCTGTGCTGCTGCTGCTGCTGCTGCGTCCTGGGCCCAGCCCTGTGCGGCTGTGGGCTCCTGCCGGCCGGCTCCCCCGTCACTGGCCTGTGCCTTTCAGGTCCTCGTGTGCCTGGATTCTAGTGAATGTGGCGACAGTGTTGTGAAGGTCTCTTCAAGGTACCTGCAGAGCGAGTGCAGGGAGAGGCGTCGCCTGGCGCTCAGGGCCCTTCTCGAGCTCATTGATGATCCCTCAATGGTGAGAAGGGGGCAGTGGCTGAAGCTGCGCTGGGAACGCAGTCACTTGGCCTGACCTGGGCTTTGGCCACTGGGGCAGCTGCTCCCAGCTCTCCTGCCTCCTGCTTCAGCTGCCCCAGTGCTTCAGGACAGTCCTTTGGCCTCTGGGCCCTGTGGCAGTAGGGTGGGACTTCACAGACTTGTGTTCCACACAGGCCGAAAGAATGTGGAGCTTGACCAAAAGCCTCATGCACCTACTGGGGGACAATGATGCAGAGATAGCTGGGATGACACTCATCACACTCAGCTTTATACTCCTGCACAAACACATTCTGCTGTCAACCCCCATTGCCATGCAGCTGGCTGAGGCACTCCTGCCACTCTTTGAGCACGTAAGGCTCCGTGCCCCCAGCTACAGCCACTGGCTGCTGCCTGGAAACTGTGTGCCCTGTGCATTTCCAGCCCTGTGCCCAGGGCGCCCTGGAGGAGCCAATGCTGAAGTGTTTTTTCTTTTTTTTTTCATCTAGGATAATAGCCAGGTACAGCTGCTCTCCATAAAACTCTTCCGAGACATGATGGAGTATTTGGAAGAGAGAGAAAAACCTTTGGAAAGCCCTGTGCAACAGAGCCTGCTTCCACTCTTCTTCCACTGCAATGATGAGAATCAGCATGTGGCAGAGGTGAGGACTCCTGGGCTGCTGCTGTCCGCCCGGCAGGGGGCTCGGCTGCCTCCTGCCCTGCGCCTGCTGGACCGCAGCCTCCTGCAGGCCATGGCAGGGCGAGGCGGGTCCCGTGCCCTGGGCTGCGGGGCCATCTCCGCGTCTCTGCTGCTCTCCAGGCTTCTCGGGAAACGCTGCTTTATGCGGTCAAGTTCATGAAGAGGAGGGATCTCAAAAAGCTGCTGAAGGAGCAGAAACTGTGGAAGTTCAGCAAGTGCCTGGTAAGGACGGCCTGGAATCCCCAACTCAGCCAGGAGAAGGCCCCTGAGGGCGGTGCTCAGTGTGCGGGCCGGGCAGCTGTGCTCCTGCGCGCTGCTGCAGCCAGAGGCCGCGCGGGCTCTTCTCCAGGCTCCCGTGGGCCTGAGCCGGGTGCCCATGAAAGCCCGGCCCGGCGGGGCTGCGGGGCAGGGGCGGCACCGCGGCTCCCCGGGCAGCAGCCGGCCCCCTCCCCCTCCCCTCGGGAGCCCGGCGCCAGCGGCTGCTGGCCGCGCCTCGGGGCTGTGCGGGCAGGGGAGGCCGGGGCGGGGCGCAGGCAGCGCCCGGCCCAGGGGCTGAGCCCGCGCCAACCCTTCCCTCCTGCCGCTCGCTCCAGCTGGCAGAGGACAGCAGCAGAGCGGCCGAGCACCTGCGCCGGGCCCTGCGCTACCTGGAGAGCCCACAGGAGCCCCTGCGAGAGGCGGCCATCAGGTTCATGGGTGAGTTACGAGCCCGGGCTCCCTCCCCAGCCCGCCGCAGTTCGGCCCCAGCCCCGCCTGTTGCCCCGGCAGCGGCAGCCGGGCCCGGCGCCGTGGAGCCCCGCCTGGCCTGGGCATTGCTGCTGCCGCTCTCTGACAGCCGTGCCCTGGGGCGACAGCGCGCTGCATGGGCTGAGCTGAGCGCTGCCGGGCCAGCAGCCCGTGTGGCCACAGCGCCGGCAGCGCCGCTGGCAGGGAGCTGTGCCGCTGGGGCCGTGACAGACTCTGTGTTCACAGGCATGGCCGGGCGGCACCTGAGGGGGCAGCAGCAAGAGCTGCAGCGGATCTGCACTGGTGAGTGAGGGCAGCGGGCTGACAGCGGGGGCTGCCGGGGGGAGCTGCAAGCCCTGCCCCGGCTGCGGAGGGCTCTGCTCCCGTGGGCAGAGCGCACGGAGATTTCAGGGCCACGTGGGCCATTCGTGGCCAGCAGCTTCGGGCTGATCCCCTTGCTCCCTTTGCTCCCTCCTGGCCATGGCAAGAGCCGGCTTGGGATGGCACTTGCAGGGGGCTCTTCCTCGGCTCCCTGCAGCTCCAGCTTCTGACCGTGCCTCTGTTCCTCTCTCTCGCAGCCCTGGAAGACAAAACGAATGACGTCAGCCTCGCCGTCGGAAGCCTGGCAATTCAAACGCTGTGCATCCTCAGGTCAGGAGAGCGGGCTCCCATCTCCAGGTTCCAGTGGCTCCAAAATCACCTGCGCAGGGCATGGAAGACATGGCCCCGTCTGTCACAGCTCGGCTGCCTGCCCTGCCAGAGCTCTGTGGAGAGCTGATCCCAGAAGCTCTTTTTGCTGGGGCCACCTGAGTCAGGTTTTATTTTGTTTTTCTTCAAGAATTTTTTTTCATTGGTTTTTTTTTTTTTTTTTTTACCATGTAAATATAGACTATGTTAACATACACAGACCAGACTCCCAGCATTTTTCTTTTGCTGCCCAGGGTCCGTAGGGCATAGGGGAGGAGGGGGAAATGGGTGCTTGCGCTCAGCCAGCTGCCCAGGCGTGCAGTGGGCCAGGTGAAATGGCCAGAAGCCCCTTGGCCTTTGGTGGTTCTGCTGAAGCCTTTGTGCTGCCCAGAGAGCGGCTGGGCAGGGGCCGGAGCTGCGGGGATCCCTGCCAGAGCGGTGCCTGGAGATGGTCACAAGCCCTGTGCCAGGCAGGAAGCGCCAGCCGTGTCCTCCTGCCCATGTGCTGCTGGCTGCCTTGCTGAGGGCTCCCAGGTGCCTCTGGATGGGGCTGCTCTGGAGCTGCTGTGGGGCTGCGGCGCTGCTGCCGGGCGGCTTGGCCGGGCTGGGGCAGCCCCTGAGGGGCTGGGGCGCTGGCAAGCCCCGGGCAATAGGCTGTCAGAGGCCACAAGCAGCCGCCTTGTTCCTGCCACAGTTGACTTGCAAGACGCATCCTGGGCACTCTGCAACTAACAGCATCAGTGTTGTTGGAAACCCAAATGCAGAGAAATCTCAGACCTTTGGTCTTGTCAGCAAAGCTTAGAATTAAACACAGGATTTGATCTGAGACCTAGGAAAGGGCTCCCAAACTTAGGTGCTAGAAGTGAGAATGCGGACTTCTAGTTTATAGCAGCGACACGGGGAGAAAAGTTGAAGTGGAGGAAAGTTTAGAGTTTTCGAGTTCAAGATCTAGGAAGAAATCAAAGTAGTTACAATGCTAAACAAGAAGATTAGGATGCAGTGCTGTAGGTTTGTGTGTCATAGCATGATTGGCTAAGGAAGCTTACACTGTTAGCATGATGTGGGGACCCAGGAAATTCCTCTGGCTGCCCTGCAGGACTCGAGAGCCTGTCAGAGGGCTCAGAGACCTTGGCACAGAGCCCAAGACCCCCGTGTCCTTGATTTAGCACTTGGAAAAAACAATCACCAACCTTGTATGAAGAATGACCAGCCACAAAAAATGAAGTAGAATGATAGTGAATTTATCCCAGAGTGGAAAAATAGATTTTGAGGGTTTTTAGAATGGGGCTTCAGGGGGCAAGATGGAGGAATCTGGGCATGTCCAGCCTTTCTCCTTCTTCTTCTTGGCCTCCATCTTCTGGTTGATGTTGGCACTTTGAGAATTGTCTAGAGTAGAAGCTCACTGTCTAACATAGATGGTAGAGATTGGAAAGTGATTGTAAATATTGTACAGGTAGTTTTTAGTATAAAAAGATAACACCACCCCAGGGGAGGCAGAGTGCCTTAGACTGTCTTGCTGAGCAGACGTTGGCAGGACAGGAGAAAGAATTTTATAGATAAGATACAATAAACAACCTTGAGACTGAGAAATTAAGAGCTCTGACTCCTTCTTCAACCACCGGGCTGGGACAAGAGACTTTTTAACTTATCTCAGGGTCACTCTGAGCAGCTAGAGAGCCCGAGAGCATGAGTCCGTAAGATGAAATCTTGAAGATTGGGTCCAAAACATAAATATCCTTGTTGGCCGTGTCTTCTTGGCCAAGAAATCCTTCAAAGCTCTTGTAACTACAAGTCTTGCGGCCCTGTGAGCCATGCGGTGGAGATGTGAGCCCAACTCAACCTTCCTGCCTATGTAGAAGAGAAAAAAAAGCAATGGCATCATCTAAAAAACTCAGAGGTCCACTCTCCAGCTTGTTCCAAACCCCTTCCAATCCCCCAAAGTGTGATTTAGCTACAAATAGATGACAAGGACTCTTAGGGCTGCCTCTTTGACTCCAGAGCGGCTGCTTTAGAATCTTTCACATAACCCTGTGTAGTTAGGTGCCAGAAATGGATCATTTGAAGAAACTTTCCCAACTGACTTGCATGGAGGCTTGTTTGAAGGGTGTTTGAATGGAAAGCCTCCCAGCAGAGGTCTGGGCTTTGGCCTAGCTGTGTCCCCTGCTGATTGTGAAGTGTGTCATCAGCTGAAGGGCTATCTGGGCTAAAAATATCATCCAGTCAATTGGACTTGCTCTTTTTGGCCTATAAAAGCTGGACCCACTTTTGGGGCAAATTTGGAGACCTCATCTATGGGTGGATGGACCACCTAGGATTTTCCCAGTTGTTGGGAATGGTTCTCCAGGTCCCTGGAGTAAAACGGGGCTGCCCAGCAACTGCGCATCTGCAAGATGACAAACAATTGTCTTGGTTTGAAGAGACAGGTGTCTGCTAAGGAAGGCAGAAGTCTTCTCTGAAATGGAAAATGTAAATGCCCTCCCTTCAAATGATTCTCATTTAGAAATTCAAATGCTCTCAGGGAAAGATATGGGGATAGGCCTGAGCCCGCAGAGCAGGGCGGCCTTTGCTTATGGTCTGAGCCCTTCCTAAAGATCCTGTCAGGCTGTCTTAGACACCTGGGGCCAGGGATTCCTTCCAAGCTGGGCCACTTTGGCTGGCCCGGGGCCAGCCCCAGGGCAGAAGGCAGTGTGTGCAAGGCCCCTGGGTGGCACGCTGCAGCACGGTCACCGTGCCATGGAACGGAACCCGGTCACCAAGGTCCCTTTGTGACACGTGGGAAATAGAAGCTTGCCCGGGTGCTGGGAACAGGCAACGGGGCACAACGGGACAGAGCAGTGCTGTGAGGAGCCCCCACACAGCGCACTCGTTGCCGTCTGACCAGGAGCTTTTCTGCAGCCTTGTTCCTGCAGCTGAGCTCGAGGCCAGAGCACAGGACTCGGTGACCCGTGGCCTTCCGAGGCTTCTATTCTGCAGCTGCCCTCAAGGGCAGAGCGTGGCACTTGGTGCCCCAGAGCTTTCCCAAGGCGTCTCTCCTGCAAGTAGCTCCTGTCACAGACATGGAGCAGAGACCCCCGAGAGTTCCCAAGATGGCCTGGGTGGAGGAGGAGGAGGAGGAAGAAGGACCTGGAGCAGCCCCAGCACAGGAGACTGAAGAGGTGGTGCCCTTCCATCCACCACAGCAGGGTGAGTGGCACAGCTGGGCTGCAGGGCTGGAGCCTGCAGCCAACTTGGCCCCATGCCATGCCATGCCATGCCATGCCATGCCATGCCATGCCATGCCATGCCATGCCATGCCATGCCATGCCATGCCATGCCATGCCATGCCATGCCATCCCCTGGGAAAATGCCCACGGACAGGCGGGAAGAGGGGCCGCGCAGAACACCCCACAGCAGCCTCACTCCATCCCCCTGGGGCATCCCAGGGCTCTGCCTGCCTGGGGAGCGCAGGCCTGGGCTGTGTTCTCCGGCCTCTCCCGCAGCCCCTCATCTCTGGCTGTGCTCCATCTTTGCCAGATGAAGCTGCGGAGCGCACACAAGAGCAGGAATCCAGCCGTGGCCGCTTCCACAGAACAGCGCAGGTACCTGCAGCCACCTGCACCTGGGCTGGGCCTGCTGTCCCTGCTCAGCCCAGCACCGTGTGTGCAGCACTCCATGCAACATCCCCGGCTTCTTGCCCTTCTCCTACAGCTCGTTTGCAACTTCATCCGGAGCATTCGGCAGGAGGAGACCCGCACCATGGGCACTGGGCTCAGAGCTCACTCCGAGCTCCTCAAGCATGAGACCAGTGCCGCCCTGCTGGATTTGCTCCTGGAGAAGGGTGTTGCCAGGCCAGAACAAGTAAGCAGCCTGGGGCCAGGCTTCAATTCCCCCATGAGTTACGTGGCTTCCCCAGCCACGCCTGCTGGTCCCTCAGAGCCTTTGAGGCCATGGCAGTGCATTTCTCTGGGGAGCCTGGGGACATTGCTCTCTCTGGCAGCGTTCCAAGTCTCCCCGTGCCTCCTGCAGGTGCCTGCCATGGTGAGGTACATTCACCGATGGCTCCTGGCCAACGATTCTGCCGAGCACAGGCTGGACAAGGCCCTGCTGAAACTCACCAAAGCACACCCAGCTGACGCAGTCGTGACGCTCCTGCGTGTTGCCCCGTCCTGTGACAGGTATGGGGCCCACCTGCCCAGAGGCCTCAGGCCTCCCAAGCCCATCACCCTCTACCGCCTGGCCCAGGTGTCTGAGCAACAGAGAGTTCCAGAACCCTCTGGCTGCTGCCTTTCTCAGCCCTGGCATGTCAGCCCCTGAGCCTGCTGCCCTGCTGCCTTGCTGCCCCTCAGGGCCTGTCCTCACAGAGCTGGGCTGCCTGGCTGCTGCCAGCAAGGGCCAGTGGGCAGAGGCAGAGCCGGCAGTCAGCCCGGGCCCCTAGGGATGCCCAGGCCACGATGCTGTGTCTGGGACCCCCCATGAGACAGAGCTCTAACCCCGCAGAGCTGCCATCTCCATGTGGAAGACCATCATGTGCTCGTCCAGGACTGCCGAGCCAGTGCAGCTGATCCTCCTGGATGTGCTAGGGAGCTGGCCAGAGTACAGCACGTGCACCTCGGATGGGGACAAAACGGCTGTCTTTGCCCTGGCTGTGAGTTTCCGCAACTGGCCTTTGCTGGCCCCAAGGCCGCCTCTCCAGCAGCTCTCCATCCTCCTTCCCCCACTGCATCTGCCTGCCTCAGGCCCTGGCCGGAAACCTGGCCCAGGGGCAGCTTCAGGCCCACCAGGCCCCGCGCTCCCCCTGCCTCTCTCCGGGCCTCTCCCTGCCACGTTCGGGCCCTGCCACACGGACACCTCGGCACTGAGCGCTGTCTCGGGGGGCTTTGTCCTTTGCAGGCAACCGTGGTGATGTGGAAGATCCTCCAGGAGTCCCCTGTCCCACGTGTAGTGAGGCCATATTTCCCCCGCCTTTTTGTTCATCTGCTCTTCCAAGTGTTCTCCAGCACAGAAGAGATGCCAGAGGAAGTCCAAACCTTCTGGAAGGATTGCCTGGAAGAGCACGGTCTTGCCACCAGCCCCAACAGGTGCTCCATCCCACTCCTCCTGTCCTTGACACGTGGCCTGCAAAGGAGCCAGTGCTGCCAGTGTGACCCGGGCTTTGCTGTGCACACAGGTTTGCAGTGCAGACTCTGAAGTCCCTGCTCTGCCAAAAGCAGTACAAGGATGTGGTGGTGTCAGTGGAACGCAAGCGTGGCTGGGACACGCTGCTCTGTGCTGACACCCGCCACTATGCTGTGGGTCTACTGGCCAGGTGAGACTCTCTTTCTCTCCATTGATCCTGCCATTTGTGCTCTGTGCCCGAGCTGTCCCACACATTCCCCAAGGCCCTGGGACACACTGAGGGACGGCTAACGACAGACTGAGGGACGGCCAAGCAGACTGGAAAAGGCTGGGAAGGGAGAGAGCACAGGAGGAGACACCTCCTAAAGGGCCCAGGTGCCCTTGCAGGGTGGTGGTAAAAGACCACCAGGCTCTGTAAGCCTGTCCTTGGGGAGATTTGCTCAGCTTCCTGGTCCCTTTTTTGCCCTCCTAGGGAGATGCGCCATGCTTGTCATCGGTTGTGTTCCAGTATTGCACTCCACCTCCTCTGGCTGCTCAGCACACAGGAGCCACACTGGGATCTGCCCACCCTGGCATTCCTTGTGGAGGTGAGCCGGGTGTCCAGCGCTGCCTTGCTGAGCAGCCTCCCAGCTCTCTGCCCTCTCGTGGCAGCAGCCGCCTGGGACGGTGCCCGCACCCTGTGCTGCTGCTGCTGCTGCTGCGTCCTGGGCCCAGCCCTGTGCGGCTGTGGGCTCCTGCCGGCCGGCTCCCCCGTCACTGGCCTGTGCCTTTCAGGTCCTCGTGTGCCTGGATTCTAGTGAATGTGGCGACAGTGTTGTGAAGGTCTCTTCAAGGTACCTGCAGAGCGAGTGCAGGGAGAGGCGTCGCCTGGCGCTCAGGGCCCTTCTCGAGCTCATTGATGATCCCTCAATGGTGAGAAGGGGGCAGTGGCTGAAGCTGCGCTGGGAACGCAGTCACTTGGCCTGACCTGGGCTTTGGCCACTGGGGCAGCTGCTCCCAGCTCTCCTGCCTCCTGCTTCAGCTGCCCCAGTGCTTCAGGACAGTCCTTTGGCCTCTGGGCCCTGTGGCAGTAGGGTGGGACTTCACAGACTTGTGTTCCACACAGGCCGAAAGAATGTGGAGCTTGACCAAAAGCCTCATGCACCTACTGGGGGACAATGATGCAGAGATAGCTGGGATGACACTCATCACACTCAGCTTTATACTCCTGCACAAACACATTCTGCTGTCAACCCCCATTGCCATGCAGCTGGCTGAGGCACTCCTGCCACTCTTTGAGCACGTAAGGCTCCGTGCCCCCAGCTACAGCCACTGGCTGCTGCCTGGAAACTGTGTGCCCTGTGCATTTCCAGCCCTGTGCCCAGGGCGCCCTGGAGGAGCCAATGCTGAAGTGTTTTTTCTTTTTTTTTTCATCTAGGATAATAGCCAGGTACAGCTGCTCTCCATAAAACTCTTCCGAGACATGATGGAGTATTTGGAAGAGAGAGAAAAACCTTTGGAAAGCCCTGTGCAACAGAGCCTGCTTCCACTCTTCTTCCACTGCAATGATGAGAATCAGCATGTGGCAGAGGTGAGGACTCCTGGGCTGCTGCTGTCCGCCCGGCAGGGGGCTCGGCTGCCTCCTGCCCTGCGCCTGCTGGACCGCAGCCTCCTGCAGGCCATGGCAGGGCGAGGCGGGTCCCGTGCCCTGGGCTGCGGGGCCATCTCCGCGTCTCTGCTGCTCTCCAGGCTTCTCGGGAAACGCTGCTTTATGCGGTCAAGTTCATGAAGAGGAGGGATCTGAAAAAGCTGCTGAAGGAGCAGAAACTGTGGAAGTTCAGCAAGTGCCTGGTAAGGACGGCCTGGAATCCCCAACTCAGCCAGGAGAAGGCCCCTGAGGGCGGTGCTCAGTGTGCGGGCCGGGCAGCTGTGCTCCTGCGCGCTGCTGCAGCCAGAGGCCGCGCGGGCTCTTCTCCAGGCTCCCGTGGGCCTGAGCCGGCTGCCCATGAAAGCCCGGCCCGGCGGGGCTGCGGGGCAGGGGCGGCACCGCGGCTCCCCGGGCAGCAGCCGGCCCCCTCCCCCTCCCCTCGGGAGCCCGGCGCCAGCGGCTGCTGGCCGCGCCTCGGGGCTGTGCGGGCAGGGGAGGCCGGGGCGGGGCGCAGGCAGCGCCCGGCCCAGGGGCTGAGCCCGCGCCAACCCTTCCCTCCTGCCGCTCGCTCCAGCTGGCAGAGGACAGCAGCAGAGCGGCCGAGCACCTGCGCCGGGCCCTGCGCTACCTGGAGAGCCCACAGGAGCCCCTGCGAGAGGCGGCCATCAGGTTCATGGGTGAGTTACGAGCCCGGGCTCCCTCCCCAGCCCGCCGCAGTTCGGCCCCAGCCCCGCCTGTTGCCCCGGCAGCGGCAGCCGGGCCCGGCGCCGTGGAGCCCCGCCTGGCCTGGGCATTGCTGCTGCCGCTCTCTGACAGCCGTGCCCTGGGGCGACAGCGCGCTGCATGGGCTGAGCTGAGCGCTGCCGGGCCAGCAGCCCGTGTGGCCACAGCGCCGGCAGCGCCGCTGGCAGGGAGCTGTGCCGCTGGGGCCGTGACAGACTCTGTGTTCACAGGCATGGCCGGGCGGCACCTGAGGGGGCAGCAGCAAGAGCTGCAGCGGATCTGCACTGGTGAGTGAGGGCAGCGGGCTGACAGCGGGGGCTGCCGGGGGGAGCTGCAAGCCCTGCCCCGGCTGCGGAGGGCTCTGCTCCCGTGGGCAGAGCGCACGGAGATTTCAGGGCCACGTGGGCCATTCGTGGCCAGCAGCTTCGGGCTGATCCCCTTGCTCCCTTTGCTCCCTCCTGGCCATGGCAAGAGCCGGCTTGGGATGGCACTTGCAGGGGGCTCTTCCTCGGCTCCCTGCAGCTCCAGCTTCTGACCGTGCCTCTGTTCCTCTCTCTCGCAGCCCTGGAAGACAAAACGAATGACGTCAGCCTCGCCGTCGGAAGCCTGGCAATTCAAACGCTGTGCATCCTCAGGTCAGGAGAGCGGGCTCCCATCTCCAGGTTCCAGTGGCTCCAAAATCGCCTGCGCAGGGCATGGAAGACATGGCCCCGTCTGTCACAGCTCGGCTGCCTGCCCTGCCAGAGCTCTGTGGAGAGCTGATCCCAGAAGCTCTTTTTGCTGGGGCCACCTGAGTCAGGTTTTATTTTGTTTTTCTTCAAGAATTTTTTTTCATTGGTTTTTTTTTTTTTTCTTTTACCATGTAAATATAGACTATGTTAACATACACAGACCAGACTCCCAGCATTTTTCTTTTGCTGCCCAGGGTCCGTAGGGCATAGGGGAGGAGGGGGAAATGGGTGCTTGCGCTCAGCCAGCTGCCCAGGCGTGCAGTGGGCCAGGTGAAATGGCCAGAAGCCCCTTGGCCTTTGGTGGTTCTGCTGAAGCCTTTGTGCTGCCCAGAGAGCGGCTGGGCAGGGGCCGGAGCTGCGGGGATCCCTGCCAGAGCGGTGCCTGGAGATGGTCACAAGCCCTGTGCCAGGCAGGAAGCGCCAGCCGTGTCCTCCTGCCCATGTGCTGCTGGCTGCCTTGCTGAGGGCTCCCAGGTGCCTCTGGATGGGGCTGCTCTGGAGCTGCTGTGGGGCTGCGGCGCTGCTGCCGGGCGGCTTGGCCGGGCTGGGGCAGCCCCTGAGGGGCTGGGGCGCTGGCAAGCCCCGGGCAATGGGCTGTCAGAGGCCACAAGCAGCCGCCTTGTTCCTGCCACAGTTGACTTGCAAGACGCATCCTGGGCACTCTGCAACTAACAGCATCAGTGTTGTTGGAAACCCAAATGCAGAGAAATCTCAGACCTTTGGTCTTGTCAGCAAAGCTTAGAATTAAACACAGGATTTGATCTGAGACCTAGGAAAGGGCTCCCAAACTTAGGTGCTAGAAGTGAGAATGCGGACTTCTAGTTTATAGCAGCGACACGGGGAGAAAAGTTGAAGTGGAGGAAAGTTTAGAGTTTTCGAGTTCAAGATCTAGGAAGAAATCAAAGTAGTTACAATGCTAAACAAGAAGATTAGGATGCAGTGCTGTAGGTTTGTGTGTCATAGCATGATTGGCTAAGGAAGCTTACACTGTTAGCATGATGTGGGGACCCAGGAAATTCCTCTGGCTGCCCTGCAGGACTCGAGAGCCTGTCAGAGGGCTCAGAGACCTTGGCACAGAGCCCAAGACCCCCGTGTCCTTGATTTAGCACTTGGAAAAAACAATCACCAACCTTGTATGAAGAATGACCAGCCACAAAAAATGAAGTAGAATGATAGTGAATTTATCCCAGAGTGGAAAAATAGATTTTGAGGGTTTTTAGAATGGGGCTTCAGGGGGCAAGATGGAGGAATCTGGGCATGTCCAGCCTTTCTCCTTCTTCTTCTTGGCCTCCATCTTCTGGTTGATGTTGGCACTTTGAGAATTGTCTAGAGTAGAAGCTCACTGTCTAACATAGATGGTAGAGATTGGAAAGTGATTGTAAATATTGTACAGGTAGTTTTTAGTATAAAAAGATAACACCACCCCAGGGGAGGCAGAGTGCCTTAGACTGTCTTGCTGAGCAGACGTTGGCAGGACAGGAGAAAGAATTTTATAGATAAGATACAATAAACAACCTTGAGACTGAGAAATTAAGAGCTCTGACTCCTTCTTCAACCACCGGGCTGGGACAAGAGACTTTTTAACTTATCTCAGGGTCACTCTGACCAGCTAGAGAGCCCGAGAGCATGAGTCCGTAAGATGAAATCTTGAAGATTGGGTCCAAAACATAAATATCCTTGTTGGCCGTGTCTTCTTGGCCAAGAAATCCTTCAAAGCTCTTGTAACTACAAGTCTTGCGGCCCTGTGAGCCATGCGGTGGAGATGTGAGCCCAACTCAACCTTCCTGCCTATGTAGAAGAGAAAAAAAAGCAATGGCATCATCTAAAAAACTCAGAGGTCCACTCTCCAGCTTGTTCCAAACCCCTTCCAATCCCCCAAAGTGTGATTTAGCTACAAATAGATGACAAGGACTCTTAGGGCTGCCTCTTTGACTCCAGAGCGGCTGCTTTAGAATCTTTCACATAACCCTGTGTAGTTAGGTGCCAGAAATGGATCATTTGAAGAAACTTTCCCAACTGACTTGCATGGAGGCTTGTTTGAAGGGTGTTTGAATGGAAAGCCTCCCAGCAGAGGTCTGGGCTTTGGCCTAGCTGTGTCCCCTGCTGATTGTGAAGTGTGTCATCAGCTGAAGGGCTATCTGGGCTAAAAATATCATCCAGTCAATTGGACTTGCTCTTTTTGGCCTATAAAAGCTGGACCCACTTTTGGGGCAAATTTGGAGACCTCATCTATGGGTGGATGGACCACCTAGGATTTTCCCAGTTGTTGGGAATGGTTCTCCAGGTCCCTGGAGTAAAACGGGGCTGCCCAGCAACTGCGCATCTGCAAGATGACAAACAATTGTCTTGGTTTGAAGAGACAGGTGTCTGCTAAGGAAGGCAGAAGTCTTCTCTGAAATGGAAAATGTAAATGCCCTCCCTTCAAATGATTCTCATTTAGAAATTCAAATGCTCTCAGGGAAAGATATGGGGATAGGCCTGAGCCCGCAGAGCAGGGCGGCCTTTGCTTATGGTCTGAGCCCTTCCTAAAGATCCTGTCAGGCTGTCTTAGACACCTGGGGCCAGGGATTCCTTCCAAGCTGGGCCACTTTGGCTGGCCCGGGGCCAGCCCCAGGGCAGAAGGCAGTGTGTGCAAGGCCCCTGGGTGGCACGCTGCAGCACGGTCACCGTGCCATGGAACGGAACCCGGTCACCAAGGTCCCTTTGTGACACGTGGGAAATAGAAGCTTGCCCGGGTGCTGGGAACAGGCAACGGGGCACAACGGGACAGAGCAGTGCTGTGAGGAGCCCCCACACAGCGCACTCGTTGCCGTCTGACCAGGAGCTTTTCTGCAGCCTTGTTCCTGCAGCTGAGCTCGAGGCCAGAGCACAGGACTCGGTGACCCGTGGCCTTCCGAGGCTTCTATTCTGCAGCTGCCCTCAAGGGCAGAGCGTGGCACTTGGTGCCCCAGAGCTTTCCCAAGGCGTCTCTCCTGCAAGTAGCTCCTGTCACAGACATGGAGCAGAGACCCCCGAGAGTTCCCAAGATGGCCTGGGTGGAGGAGGAGGAGGAGGAAGAAGGACCTGGAGCAGCCCCAGCACAGGAGACTGAAGAGGTGGTGCCCTTCCATCCACCACAGCAGGGTGAGTGGCACAGCTGGGCTGCAGGGCTGGAGCCTGCAGCCAACTTGGCCCCATGCCATGCCATGCCATGCCATGCCATGCCATGCCATGCCATGCCATGCCATGCCATGCCATGCCATGCCATGCCATGCCATGCCATGCCATGCCATCCCCTGGGAAAATGCCCACGGACAGGCGGGAAGAGGGGCCGCGCAGAACACCCCACAGCGGCCTCACTCCATCCCCCTGGGGCATCCCAGGGCTCTGCCTGCCTGGGGAGCGCAGGCCTGGGCTGTGTTCTCCGGCCTCTCCCGCAGCCCCTCATCTCTGGCTGTGCTCCATCTTTGCCAGATGAAGCTGCGGAGCGCACACAAGAGCAGGAATCCAGCCGTGGCCGCTTCCACAGAACAGCGCAGGTACCTGCAGCCACCTGCACCTGGGCTGGGCCTGCTGTCCCTGCTCAGCCCAGCACCGTGTGTGCAGCACTCCATGCAACATCCCCGGCTTCTTGCCCTTCTCCTACAGCTCGTTTGCAACTTCATCCGGAGCATTCGGCAGGAGGAGACCCGCACCATGGGCACTGGGCTCAGAGCTCACTCCGAGCTCCTCAAGCATGAGACCAGTGCCGCCCTGCTGGATTTGCTCCTGGAGAAGGGTGTTGCCAGGCCAGAACAAGTAAGCAGCCTGGGGCCAGGCTTCAATTCCCCCATGAGTTACGTGGCTTCCCCAGCCACGCCTGCTGGTCCCTCAGAGCCTTTGAGGCCATGGCAGTGCATTTCTCTGGGGAGCCTGGGGACATTGCTCTCTCTGGCAGCGTTCCAAGTCTCCCCGTGCCTCCTGCAGGTGCCTGCCATGGTGAGGTACATTCACCGATGGCTCCTGGCCAACGATTCTGCCGAGCACAGGCTGGACAAGGCCCTGCTGAAACTCACCAAAGCACACCCAGCTGACGCAGTCGTGACGCTCCTGCGTGTTGCCCCGTCCTGTGACAGGTATGGGGCCCACCTGCCCAGAGGCCTCAGGCCTCCCAAGCCCATCACCCTCTACCGCCTGGCCCAGGTGTCTGAGCAACAGAGAGTTCCAGAACCCTCTGGCTGCTGCCTTTCTCAGCCCTGGCATGTCAGCCCCTGAGCCTGCTGCCCTGCTGCCTTGCTGCCCCTCAGGGCCTGTCCTCACAGAGCTGGGCTGCCTGGCTGCTGCCAGCAAGGGCCAGTGGGCAGAGGCAGAGCCGGCAGTCAGCCCGGGCCCCTAGGGATGCCCAGGCCACGATGCTGTGTCTGGGACCCCCCATGAGACAGAGCTCTAACCCCGCAGAGCTGCCATCTCCATGTGGAAGACCATCATGTGCTCGTCCAGGACTGCCGAGCCAGTGCAGCTGATCCTCCTGGATGTGCTAGGGAGCTGGCCAGAGTACAGCACGTGCACCTCGGATGGGGACAAAACGGCTGTCTTTGCCCTGGCTGTGAGTTTCCGCAACTGGCCTTTGCTGGCCCCAAGGCCGCCTCTCCAGCAGCTCTCCATCCTCCTTCCCCCACTGCATCTGCCTGCCTCAGGCCCTGGCCGGAAACCTGGCCCAGGGGCAGCTTCAGGCCCACCAGGCCCCGCGCTCCCCCTGCCTCTCTCCGGGCCTCTCCCTGCCACGTTCGGGCCCTGCCACACGGACACCTCGGCACTGAGCGCTGTCTCGGGGGGCTTTGTCCTTTGCAGGCAACCGTGGTGATGTGGAAGATCCTCCAGGAGTCCCCTGTCCCACGTGTAGTGAGGCCATATTTCCCCCGCCTTTTTGTTCATCTGCTCTTCCAAGTGTTCTCCAGCACAGAAGAGATGCCAGAGGAAGTCCAAACCTTCTGGAAGGATTGCCTGGAAGAGCACAGTCTTGCCACCAGCCCCAACAGGTGCTCCATCCCACTCCTCCTGTCCTTGACACGTGGCCTGCAAAGGAGCCAGTGCTGCCAGTGTGACCCGGGCTTTGCTGTGCACACAGGTTTGCAGTGCAGACTCTGAAGTCCCTGCTCTGCCAAAAGCAGTACAAGGATGTGGTGGTGTCAGTGGAACGCAAGCGTGGCTGGGACACGCTGCTCTGTGCTGACACCCGCCACTATGCTGTGGGTCTACTGGCCAGGTGAGACTCTCTTTCTCTCCATTGATCCTGCCATTTGTGCTCTGTGCCCGAGCTGTCCCACACATTCCCCAAGGCCCTGGGACACACTGAGGGACGGCTAACGACAGACTGAGGGACGGCCAAGCAGACTGGAAAAGGCTGGGAAGGGAGAGAGCACAGGAGGAGACACCTCCTAAAGGGCCCAGGTGCCCTTGCAGGGTGGTGGTAAAAGACCACCAGGCTCTGTAAGCCTGTCCTTGGGGAGATTTGCTCAGCTTCCTGGTCCCTTTTTTGCCCTCCTAGGGAGATGCGCCATGCTTGTCATCGGTTGTGTTCCAGTATTGCACTCCACCTCCTCTGGCTGCTCAGCACACAGGAGCCACACTGGGATCTGCCCACCCTGGCATTCCTTGTGGAGGTGAGCCGGGTGTCCAGCGCTGCCTTGCTGAGCAGCCTCCCAGCTCTCTGCCCTCTCGTGGCAGCAGCCGCCTGGGACGGTGCCCGCACCCTGTGCTGCTGCTGCTGCTGCTGCGTCCTGGGCCCAGCCCTGTGCGGCTGTGGGCTCCTGCCGGCCGGCTCCCCCGTCACTGGCCTGTGCCTTTCAGGTCCTCGTGTGCCTGGATTCTAGTGAATGTGGCGACAGTGTTGTGAAGGTCTCTTCAAGGTACCTGCAGAGCGAGTGCAGGGAGAGGCGTCGCCTGGCGCTCAGGGCCCTTCTCGAGCTCATTGATGATCCCTCAATGGTGAGAAGGGGGCAGTGGCTGAAGCTGCGCTGGGAACGCAGTCACTTGGCCTGACCTGGGCTTTGGCCACTGGGGCAGCTGCTCCCAGCTCTCCTGCCTCCTGCTTCAGCTGCCCCAGTGCTTCAGGACAGTCCTTTGGCCTCTGGGCCCTGTGGCAGTAGGGTGGGACTTCACAGACTTGTGTTCCACACAGGCCGAAAGAATGTGGAGCTTGACCAAAAGCCTCATGCACCTACTGGGGGACAATGATGCAGAGATAGCTGGGATGACACTCATCACACTCAGCTTTATACTCCTGCACAAACACATTCTGCTGTCAACCCCCATTGCCATGCAGCTGGCTGAGGCACTCCTGCCACTCTTTGAGCACGTAAGGCTCCGTGCCCCCAGCTACAGCCACTGGCTGCTGCCTGGAAACTGTGTGCCCTGTGCATTTCCAGCCCTGTGCCCAGGGCGCCCTGGAGGAGCCAATGCTGAAGTGTTTTTTCTTTTTTTTTTCATCTAGGATAATAGCCAGGTACAGCTGCTCTCCATAAAACTCTTCCGAGACATGATGGAGTATTTGGAAGAGAGAGAAAAACCTTTGGAAAGCCCTGTGCAACAGAGCCTGCTTCCACTCTTCTTCCACTGCAATGATGAGAATCAGCATGTGGCAGAGGTGAGGACTCCTGGGCTGCTGCTGTCCGCCCGGCAGGGGGCTCGGCTGCCTCCTGCCCTGCGCCTGCTGGACCGCAGCCTCCTGCAGGCCATGGCAGGGCGAGGCGGGTCCCGTGCCCTGGGCTGCGGGGCCATCTCCGCGTCTCTGCTGCTCTCCAGGCTTCTCGGGAAACGCTGCTTTATGCGGTCAAGTTCATGAAGAGGAGGGATCTGAAAAAGCTGCTGAAGGAGCAGAAACTGTGGAAGTTCAGCAAGTGCCTGGTAAGGACGGCCTGGAATCCCCAACTCAGCCAGGAGAAGGCCCCTGAGGGCGGTGCTCAGTGTGCGGGCCGGGCAGCTGTGCTCCTGCGCGCTGCTGCAGCCAGAGGCCGCGCGGGCTCTTCTCCAGGCTCCCGTGGGCCTGAGCCGGGTGCCCATGAAAGCCCGGCCCGGCGGGGCTGCGGGGCAGGGGCGGCACCGCGGCTCCCCGGGCAGCAGCCGGCCCCCTCCCCCTCCCCTCGGGAGCCCGGCGCCAGCGGCTGCTGGCCGCGCCTCGGGGCTGTGCGGGCAGGGGAGGCCGGGGCGGGGCGCAGGCAGCGCCCGGCCCAGGGGCTGAGCCCGCGCCAACCCTTCCCTCCTGCCGCTCGCTCCAGCTGGCAGAGGACAGCAGCAGAGCGGCCGAGCACCTGCGCCGGGCCCTGCGCTACCTGGAGAGCCCACAGGAGCCCCTGCGAGAGGCGGCCATCAGGTTCATGGGTGAGTTACGAGCCCGGGCTCCCTCCCCAGCCCGCCGCAGTTCGGCCCCAGCCCCGCCTGTTGCCCCGGCAGCGGCAGCCGGGCCCGGCGCCGTGGAGCCCCGCCTGGCCTGGGCATTGCTGCTGCCGCTCTCTGACAGCCGTGCCCTGGGGCGACAGCGCGCTGCATGGGCTGAGCTGAGCGCTGCCGGGCCAGCAGCCCGTGTGGCCACAGCGCCGGCAGCGCCGCTGGCAGGGAGCTGTGCCGCTGGGGCCGTGACAGACTCTGTGTTCACAGGCATGGCCGGGCGGCACCTGAGGGGGCAGCAGCAAGAGCTGCAGCGGATCTGCACTGGTGAGTGAGGGCAGCGGGCTGACAGCGGGGGCTGCCGGGGGGAGCTGCAAGCCCTGCCCCGGCTGCGGAGGGCTCTGCTCCCGTGGGCAGAGCGCACGGAGATTTCAGGGCCACGTGGGCCATTCGTGGCCAGCAGCTTCGGGCTGATCCCCTTGCTCCCTTTGCTCCCTCCTGGCCATGGCAAGAGCCGGCTTGGGATGGCACTTGCAGGGGGCTCTTCCTCGGCTCCCTGCAGCTCCAGCTTCTGACCGTGCCTCTGTTCCTCTCTCTCGCAGCCCTGGAAGACAAAACGAATGACGTCAGCCTCGCCGTCGGAAGCCTGGCAATTCAAACGCTGTGCATCCTCAGGTCAGGAGAGCGGGCTCCCATCTCCAGGTTCCAGTGGCTCCAAAATCACCTGCGCAGGGCATGGAAGACATGGCCCCGTCTGTCACAGCTCGGCTGCCTGCCCTGCCAGAGCTCTGTGGAGAGCTGATCCCAGAAGCTCTTTTTGCTGGGGCCACCTGAGTCAGGTTTTATTTTGTTTTTCTTCAAGAATTTTTTTTCATTGGTTTTTTTTTTTTTTTTTTTACCATGTAAATATAGACTATGTTAACATACACAGACCAGACTCCCAGCATTTTTCTTTTGCTGCCCAGGGTCCGTAGGGCATAGGGGAGGAGGGGGAAATGGGTGCTTGCGCTCAGCCAGCTGCCCAGGCGTGCAGTGGGCCAGGTGAAATGGCCAGAAGCCCCTTGGCCTTTGGTGGTTCTGCTGAAGCCTTTGTGCTGCCCAGAGAGCGGCTGGGCAGGGGCCGGAGCTGCGGGGATCCCTGCCAGAGCGGTGCCTGGAGATGGTCACAAGCCCTGTGCCAGGCAGGAAGCGCCAGCCGTGTCCTCCTGCCCATGTGCTGCTGGCTGCCTTGCTGAGGGCTCCCAGGTGCCTCTGGATGGGGCTGCTCTGGAGCTGCTGTGGGGCTGCGGCGCTGCTGCCGGGCGGCTTGGCCGGGCTGGGGCAGCCCCTGAGGGGCTGGGGCGCTGGCAAGCCCCGGGCAATAGGCTGTCAGAGGCCACAAGCAGCCGCCTTGTTCCTGCCACAGTTGACTTGCAAGACGCATCCTGGGCACTCTGCAACTAACAGCATCAGTGTTGTTGGAAACCCAAATGCAGAGAAATCTCAGACCTTTGGTCTTGTCAGCAAAGCTTAGAATTAAACACAGGATTTGATCTGAGACCTAGGAAAGGGCTCCCAAACTTAGGTGCTAGAAGTGAGAATGCGGACTTCTAGTTTATAGCAGCGACACGGGGAGAAAAGTTGAAGTGGAGGAAAGTTTAGAGTTTTCGAGTTCAAGATCTAGGAAGAAATCAAAGTAGTTACAATGCTAAACAAGAAGATTAGGATGCAGTGCTGTAGGTTTGTGTGTCATAGCATGATTGGCTAAGGAAGCTTACACTGTTAGCATGATGTGGGGACCCAGGAAATTCCTCTGGCTGCCCTGCAGGACTCGAGAGCCTGTCAGAGGGCTCAGAGACCTTGGCACAGAGCCCAAGACCCCTGTGCCTTTGATTTAGCACTTGGAAAAAACAATCACCAACCTTGTATGAAGAATGACCAGCCACAAAAAATGAAGTAGAATGATAGTGAATTTATCCCAGAGTGGAAAAATAGATTTTGAGGGTTTTTAGAATGGGGCTTCAGGGGGCAAGATGGAGGAATCTGGGCATGTCCAGCCTTTCTCCTTCTTCTTCTTGGCCTCCATCTTCTGGTTGATGTTGGCACTTTGAGAATTGTCTAGAGTAGAAGCTCACTGTCTAACATAGATGGTAGAGATTGGAAAGTGATTGTAAATATTGTACAGGTAGTTTTTAGTATAAAAAGATAACACCACCCCAGGGGAGGCAGAGTGCCTTAGACTGTCTTGCTGAGCAGACGTTGGCAGGACAGGAGAAAGAATTTTATAGATAAGATACAATAAACAACCTTGAGACTGAGAAATTAAGAGCTCTGACTCCTTCTTCAACCACCGGGCTGGGACAAGAGACTTTTTAACTTATCTCAGGGTCACTCTGAGCAGCTAGAGAGCCCGAGAGCATGAGTCCGTAAGATGAAATCTTGAAGATTGGGTCCAAAACATAAATATCCTTGTTGGCCGTGTCTTCTTGGCCAAGAAATCCTTCAAAGCTCTTGTAACTACAAGTCTTGCGGCCCTGTGAGCCATGCGGTGGAGATGTGAGCCCAACTCAACCTTCCTGCCTATGTAGAAGAGAAAAAAAAGCAATGGCATCATCTAAAAAACTCAGAGGTCCACTCTCCAGCTTGTTCCAAACCCCTTCCAATCCCCCAAAGTGTGATTTAGCTACAAATAGATGACAAGGACTCTTAGGGCTGCCTCTTTGACTCCAGAGCGGCTGCTTTAGAATCTTTCACATAACCCTGTGTAGTTAGGTGCCAGAAATGGATCATTTGAAGAAACTTTCCCAACTGACTTGCATGGAGGCTTGTTTGAAGGGTGTTTGAATGGAAAGCCTCCCAGCAGAGGTCTGGGCTTTGGCCTAGCTGTGTCCCCTGCTGATTGTGAAGTGTGTCATCAGCTGAAGGGCTATCTGGGCTAAAAATATCATCCAGTCAATTGGACTTGCTCTTTTTGGCCTATAAAAGCTGGACCCACTTTTGGGGCAAATTTGGAGACCTCATCTATGGGTGGATGGACCACCTAGGATTTTCCCAGTTGTTGGGAATGGTTCTCCAGGTCCCTGGAGTAAAACGGGGCTGCCCAGCAACTGCGCATCTGCAAGATGACAAACAATTGTCTTGGTTTGAAGAGACAGGTGTCTGCTAAGGAAGGCAGAAGTCTTCTCTGAAATGGAAAATGTAAATGCCCTCCCTTCAAATGATTCTCATTTAGAAATTCAAATGCTCTCAGGGAAAGATATGGGGATAGGCCTGAGCCCGCAGAGCAGGGCGGCCTTTGCTTATGGTCTGAGCCCTTCCTAAAGATCCTGTCAGGCTGTCTTAGACACCTGGGGCCAGGGATTCCTTCCAAGCTGGGCCACTTTGGCTGGCCCGGGGCCAGCCCCAGGGCAGAAGGCAGTGTGTGCAAGGCCCCTGGGTGGCACGCTGCAGCACGGTCACCGTGCCATGGAACGGAACCCGGTCACCAAGGTCCCTTTGTGACACGTGGGAAATAGAAGCTTGCCCGGGTGCTGGGAACAGGCAACGGGGCACAACGGGACAGAGCAGTGCTGTGAGGAGCCCCCACACAGCGCACTCGTTGCCGTCTGACCAGGAGCTTTTCTGCAGCCTTGTTCCTGCAGCTGAGCTCGAGGCCAGAGCACAGGACTCGGTGACCCGTGGCCTTCCGAGGCTTCTATTCTGCAGCTGCCCTCAAGGGCAGAGCGTGGCACTTGGTGCCCCAGAGCTTTCCCAAGGCGTCTCTCCTGCAAGTAGCTCCTGTCACAGACATGGAGCAGAGACCCCCGAGAGTTCCCAAGATGGCCTGGGTGGAGGAGGAGGAGGAGGAAGAAGGACCTGGAGCAGCCCCAGCACAGGAGACTGAAGAGGTGGTGCCCTTCCATCCACCACAGCAGGGTGAGTGGCACAGCTGGGCTGCAGGGCTGGAGCCTGCAGCCAACTTGGCCCCATGCCATGCCATGCCATGCCATGCCATGCCATGCCATGCCATGCCATGCCATGCCATGCCATGCCATGCCATCCCCTGGGAAAATGCCCACGGACAGGCGGGAAGAGGGGCCGCGCAGAACACCCCACAGCAGCCTCACTCCATCCCCCTGGGGCATCCCAGGGCTCTGCCTGCCTGGGGAGCGCAGGCCTGGGCTGTGTTCTCCGGCCTCTCCCGCAGCCCCTCATCTCTGGCTGTGCTCCATCTTTGCCAGATGAAGCTGCGGAGCGCACACAAGAGCAGGAATCCAGCCGTGGCCGCTTCCACAGAACAGCGCAGGTACCTGCAGCCACCTGCACCTGGGCTGGGCCTGCTGTCCCTGCTCAGCCCAGCACCGTGTGTGCAGCACTCCATGCAACATCCCCGGCTTCTTGCCCTTCTCCTACAGCTCGTTTGCAACTTCATCCGGAGCATTCGGCAGGAGGAGACCCGCACCATGGGCACTGGGCTCAGAGCTCACTCCGAGCTCCTCAAGCATGAGACCAGTGCCGCCCTGCTGGATTTGCTCCTGGAGAAGGGTGTTGCCAGGCCAGAACAAGTAAGCAGCCTGGGGCCAGGCTTCAATTCCCCCATGAGTTACGTGGCTTCCCCAGCCACGCCTGCTGGTCCCTCAGAGCCTTTGAGGCCATGGCAGTGCATTTCTCTGGGGAGCCTGGGGACATTGCTCTCTCTGGCAGCGTTCCAAGTCTCCCCGTGCCTCCTGCAGGTGCCTGCCATGGTGAGGTACATTCACCGATGGCTCCTGGCCAACGATTCTGCCGAGCACAGGCTGGACAAGGCCCTGCTGAAACTCACCAAAGCACACCCAGCTGACGCAGTCGTGACGCTCCTGCGTGTTGCCCCGTCCTGTGACAGGTATGGGGCCCACCTGCCCAGAGGCCTCAGGCCTCCCAAGCCCATCACCCTCTACCGCCTGGCCCAGGTGTCTGAGCAACAGAGAGTTCCAGAACCCTCTGGCTGCTGCCTTTCTCAGCCCTGGCATGTCAGCCCCTGAGCCTGCTGCCCTGCTGCCTTGCTGCCCCTCAGGGCCTGTCCTCACAGAGCTGGGCTGCCTGGCTGCTGCCAGCAAGGGCCAGTGGGCAGAGGCAGAGCCGGCAGTCAGCCCGGGCCCCTAGGGATGCCCAGGCCACGATGCTGTGTCTGGGACCCCCCATGAGACAGAGCTCTAACCCCGCAGAGCTGCCATCTCCATGTGGAAGACCATCATGTGCTCGTCCAGGACTGCCGAGCCAGTGCAGCTGATCCTCCTGGATGTGCTAGGGAGCTGGCCAGAGTACAGCACGTGCACCTCGGATGGGGACAAAACGGCTGTCTTTGCCCTGGCTGTGAGTTTCCACAACTGGCCTTTGCTGGCCCCAAGGCCGCCTCTCCAGCAGCTCTCCATCCTCCTTCCCCCACTGCATCTGCCTGCCTCAGGCCCTGGCCGGAAACCTGGCCCAGGGGCAGCTTCAGGCCCACCAGGCCCCGCGCTCCCCCTGCCTCTCTCCGGGCCTCTCCCTGCCACGTTCGGGCCCTGCCACACGGACACCTCGGCACTGAGCGCTGTCTCGGGGGGCTTTGTCCTTTGCAGGCAACCGTGGTGATGTGGAAGATCCTCCAGGAGTCCCCTGTCCCACGTGTAGTGAGGCCATATTTCCCCCGCCTTTTTGTTCATCTGCTCTTCCAAGTGTTCTCCAGCACAGAAGAGATGCCAGAGGAAGTCCAAACCTTCTGGAAGGATTGCCTGGAAGAGCACGGTCTTGCCACCAGCCCCAACAGGTGCTCCATCCCACTCCTCCTGTCCTTGACACGTGGCCTGCAAAGGAGCCAGTGCTGCCAGTGTGACCCGGGCTTTGCTGTGCACACAGGTTTGCAGTGCAGACTCTGAAGTCCCTGCTCTGCCAAAAGCAGTACAAGGATGTGGTGGTGTCAGTGGAACGCAAGCGTGGCTGGGACACGCTGCTCTGTGCTGACACCCGCCACTATGCTGTGGGTCTACTGGCCAGGTGAGACTCTCTTTCTCTCCATTGATCCTGCCATTTGTGCTCTGTGCCCGAGCTGTCCCACACATTCCCCAAGGCCCTGGGACACACTGAGGGACGGCTAACGACAGACTGAGGGACGGCCAAGCAGACTGGAAAAGGCTGGGAAGGGAGAGAGCACAGGAGGAGACACCTCCTAAAGGGCCCAGGTGCCCTTGCAGGGTGGTGGTAAAAGACCACCAGGCTCTGTAAGCCTGTCCTTGGGGAGATTTGCTCAGCTTCCTGGTCCCTTTTTTGCCCTCCTAGGGAGATGCGCCATGCTTGTCATCGGTTGTGTTCCAGTATTGCACTCCACCTCCTCTGGCTGCTCAGCACACAGGAGCCACACTGGGATCTGCCCACCCTGGCATTCCTTGTGGAGGTGAGCCGGGTGTCCAGCGCTGCCTTGCTGAGCAGCCTCCCAGCTCTCTGCCCTCTCGTGGCAGCAGCCGCCTGGGACGGTGCCCGCACCCTGTGCTGCTGCTGCTGCTGCTGCGTCCTGGGCCCAGCCCTGTGCGGCTGTGGGCTCCTGCCGGCCGGCTCCCCCGTCACTGGCCTGTGCCTTTCAGGTCCTCGTGTGCCTGGATTCTAGTGAATGTGGCGACAGTGTTGTGAAGGTCTCTTCAAGGTACCTGCAGAGCGAGTGCAGGGAGAGGCGTCGCCTGGCGCTCAGGGCCCTTCTCGAGCTCATTGATGATCCCTCAATGGTGAGAAGGGGGCAGTGGCTGAAGCTGAGCTGGGAACGCAGTCACTTGGCCTGACCTGGGCTTTGGCCACTGGGGCAGCTGCTCCCAGCTCTCCTGCCTCCTGCTTCAGCTGCCCCAGTGCTTCAGGACAGTCCTTTGGCCTCTGGGCCCTGTGGCAGTAGGGTGGGACTTCACAGACTTGTGTTCCACACAGGCCGAAAGAATGTGGAGCTTGACCAAAAGCCTCATGCACCTACTGGGGGACAATGATGCAGAGATAGCTGGGATGACACTCATCACACTCAGCTTTATACTCCTGCACAAACACATTCTGCTGTCAACCCCCATTGCCATGCAGCTGGCTGAGGCACTCCTGCCACTCTTTGAGCACGTAAGGCTCCGTGCCCCCAGCTACAGCCACTGGCTGCTGCCTGGAAACTGTGTGCCCTGTGCATTTCCAGCCCTGTGCCCAGGGCGCCCTGGAGGAGCCAATGCTGAAGTGTTTTTTCTTTTTTTTTTCATCTAGGATAATAGCCAGGTACAGCTGCTCTCCATAAAACTCTTCCGAGACATGATGGAGTATTTGGAAGAGAGAGAAAAACCTTTGGAAAGCCCTGTGCAACAGAGCCTGCTTCCACTCTTCTTCCACTGCAATGATGAGAATCAGCATGTGGCAGAGGTGAGGACTCCTGGGCTGCTGCTGTCCGCCCGGCAGGGGGCTCGGCTGCCTCCTGCCCTGCGCCTGCTGGACCGCAGCCTCCTGCAGGCCATGGCAGGGCGAGGCGGGTCCCGTGCCCTGGGCTGCGGGGCCATCTCCGCGTCTCTGCTGCTCTCCAGGCTTCTCGGGAAACGCTGCTTTATGCGGTCAAGTTCATGAAGAGGAGGGATCTGAAAAAGCTGATGAAGGAGCAGAAACTGTGGAAGTTCAGCAAGTGCCTGGTAAGGACGGCCTGGAATCCCCAACTCAGCCAGGAGAAGGCCCCTGAGGGCGGTGCTCAGTGTGCGGGCCGGGCAGCTGTGCTCCTGCGCGCTGCTGCAGCCAGAGGCCGCGCGGGCTCTTCTCCAGGCTCCCGTGGGCCTGAGCCGGGTGCCCATGAAAGCCCGGCCCGGCGGGGCTGCGGGGCAGGGGCGGCACCGCGGCTCCCCGGGCAGCAGCCGGCCCCCTCCCCCTCCCCTCGGGAGCCCGGCGCCAGCGGCTGCTGGCCGCGCCTCGGGGCTGTGCGGGCAGGGGAGGCCGGGGCGGGGCGCAGGCAGCGCCCGGCCCAGGGGCTGAGCCCGCGCCAACCCTTCCCTCCTGCCGCTCGCTCCAGCTGGCAGAGGACAGCAGCAGAGCGGCCGAGCACCTGCGCCGGGCCCTGCGCTACCTGGAGAGCCCACAGGAGCCCCTGCGAGAGGCGGCCATCAGGTTCATGGGTGAGTTACGAGCCCGGGCTCCCTCCCCAGCCCGCCGCAGCTCGGCCCCAGCCCCGCCTGTTGCCCCGGCAGCGGCAGCCGGGCCCGGCGCCGTGGAGCCCCGCCTGGCCTGGGCATTGCTGCTGCCGCTCTCTGACAGCCGTGCCCTGGGGCGACAGCGCGCTGCATGGGCTGAGCTGAGCGCTGCCGGGCCAGCAGCCCGTGTGGCCACAGCGCCGGCAGCGCCGCTGGCAGGGAGCTGTGCCGCTGGGGCCGTGACAGACTCTGTGTTCACAGGCATGGCCGGGCGGCACCTGAGGGGGCAGCAGCAAGAGCTGCAGCGGATCTGCACTGGTGAGTGAGGGCAGCGGGCTGACAGCGGGGGCTGCCGGGGGGAGCTGCAAGCCCTGCCCCGGCTGCGGAGGGCTCTGCTCCCGTGGGCAGAGCGCACGGAGATTTCAGGGCCACGTGGGCCATTCGTGGCCAGCAGCTTCGGGCTGATCCCCTTGCTCCCTTTGCTCCCTCCTGGCCATGGCAAGAGCCGGCTTGGCATGGCACTTGCAGGGGGCTCTTCCTCGGCTCCCTGCAGCTCCAGCTTCTGACCGTGCCTCTGTTCCTCTCTCTCGCAGCCCTGGAAGACAAAACGAATGACGTCAGCCTCGCCGTCGGAAGCCTGGCAATTCAAACGCTGTGCATCCTCAGGTCAGGAGAGCGGGCTCCCATCTCCAGGTTCCAGTGGCTCCAAAATCACCTGCGCAGGGCATGGAAGACATGGCCCCGTCTGTCACAGCTCGGCTGCCTGCCCTGCCAGAGCTCTGTGGAGAGCTGATCCCAGAAGCTCTTTTTGCTGGGGCCACCTGAGTCAGGTTTTATTTTGTTTTTCTTCAAGAATTTTTTTTCATTGGTTTTTTTTTTTTTTTTCTTTTACCATGTAAATATAGACTATGTTAACATACACAGACCAGACTCCCAGCATTTTTCTTTTGCTGCCCAGGGTCCGTAGGGCATAGGGGAGGAGGGGGAAATGGGTGCTTGCGCTCAGCCAGCTGCCCAGGCGTGCAGTGGGCCAGGTGAAATGGCCAGAAGCCCCTTGGCCTTTGGTGGTTCTGCTGAAGCCTTTGTGCTGCCCAGAGAGCGGCTGGGCAGGGGCCGGAGCTGCGGGGATCCCTGCCAGAGCGGTGCCTGGAGATGGTCACAAGCCCTGTGCCAGGCAGGAAGCGCCAGCCGTGTCCTCCTGCCCATGTGCTGCTGGCTGCCTTGCTGAGGGCTCCCAGGTGCCTCTGGATGGGGCTGCTCTGGAGCTGCTGTGGGGCTGCGGCGCTGCTGCCGGGCGGCTTGGCCGGGCTGGGGCAGCCCCTGAGGGGCTGGGGCGCTGGCAAGCCCCGGGCAATGGGCTGTCAGAGGCCACAAGCAGCCGCCTTGTTCCTGCCACAGTTGACTTGCAAGACGCATCCTGGGCACTCTGCAACTAACAGCATCAGTGTTGTTGGAAACCCAAATGCAGAGAAATCTCAGACCTTTGGTCTTGTCAGCAAAGCTTAGAATTAAACACAGGATTTGATCTGAGACCTAGGAAAGGGCTCCCAAACTTAGGTGCTAGAAGTGAGAATGCGGACTTCTAGTTTATAGCAGCGACACGGGGAGAAAAGTTGAAGTGGAGGAAAGTTTAGAGTTTTCGAGTTCAAGATCTAGGAAGAAATCAAAGTAGTTACAATGCTAAACAAGAAGATTAGGATGCAGTGCTGTAGGTTTGTGTGTCATAGCATGATTGGCTAAGGAAGCTTACACTGTTAGCATGATGTGGGGACCCAGGAAATTCCTCTGGCTGCCCTGCAGGACTCGAGAGCCTGTCAGAGGGCTCAGAGACCTTGGCACAGAGCCCAAGACCCCCGTGCCCTTGATTTAGCACTTGGAAAAAACAATCACCAACCTTGTATGAAGAATGACCAGCCACAAAAAAATGAAGTAGAATGATAGTGAATTTATCCCAGAGTGGAAAAATAGATTTTGAGGGTTTTTAGAATGGGGCTTCAGGGGGCAAGATGGAGGAATCTGGGCATGTCCAGCCTTTCTCCTTCTTCTTCTTGGCCTCCATCTTCTGGTTGATGTTGGCACTTTGAGAATTGTCTAGAGTAGAAGCTCACTGTCTAACATAGATGGTAGAGATTGGAAAGTGATTGTAAATATTGTACAGGTAGTTTTTAGTATAAAAAGATAACACCACCCCAGGGGAGGCAGAGTGCCTTAGACTGTCTTGCTGAGCAGACGTTGGCAGGACAGGAGAAAGAATTTTATAGATAAGATACAATAAACAACCTTGAGACTGAGAAATTAAGAGCTCTGACTCCTTCTTCAACCACCGGGCTGGGACAAGAGACTTTTTAACTTATCTCAGGGTCACTCTGAGCAGCTAGAGAGCCCGAGAGCATGAGTCCGTAAGATGAAATCTTGAAGATTGGGTCCAAAACATAAATATCCTTGTTGGCCGTGTCTTCTTGGCCAAGAAATCCTTCAAAGCTCTTGTAACTACAAGTCTTGCGGCCCTGTGAGCCATGCGGTGGAGATGTGAGCCCAACTCAACCTTCCTGCCTATGTAGAAGAGAAAAAAAAGCAATGGCATCATCTAAAAAACTCAGAGGTCCACTCTCCAGCTTGTTCCAAACCCCTTCCAATCCCCCAAAGTGTGATTTAGCTACAAATAGATGACAAGGACTCTTAGGGCTGCCTCTTTGACTCCAGAGCGGCTGCTTTAGAATCTTTCACATAACCCTGTGTAGTTAGGTGCCAGAAATGGATCATTTGAAGAAACTTTCCCAACTGACTTGCATGGAGGCTTGTTTGAAGGGTGTTTGAATGGAAAGCCTCCCAGCAGAGGTCTGGGCTTTGGCCTAGCTGTGTCCCCTGCTGATTGTGAAGTGTGTCATCAGCTGAAGGGCTATCTGGGCTAAAAATATCATCCAGTCAATTGGACTTGCTCTTTTTGGCCTATAAAAGCTGGACCCACTTTTGGGGCAAATTTGGAGACCTCATCTATGGGTGGATGGACCACCTAGGATTTTCCCAGTTGTTGGGAATGGTTCTCCAGGTCCCTGGAGTAAAACGGGGCTGCCCAGCAACTGCGCATCTGCAAGATGACAAACAATTGTCTTGGTTTGAAGAGACAGGTGTCTGCTAAGGAAGGCAGAAGTCTTCTCTGAAATGGAAAATGTAAATGCCCTCCCTTCAAATGATTCTCATTTAGAAATTCAAATGCTCTCAGGGAAAGATATGGGGATAGGCCTGAGCCCGCAGAGCAGGGCGGCCTTTGCTTATGGTCTGAGCCCTTCCTAAAGATCCTGTCAGGCTGTCTTAGACACCTGGGGCCAGGGATTCCTTCCAAGCTGGGCCACTTTGGCTGGCCCGGGGCCAGCCCCAGGGCAGAAGGCAGTGTGTGCAAGGCCCCTGGGTGGCACGCTGCAGCACGGTCACCGTGCCATGGAACGGAACCCGGTCACCAAGGTCCCTTTGTGACACGTGGGAAATAGAAGCTTGCCTGGGTGCTGGGAACAGGCAACGGGGCACAACGGGACAGAGCAGTGCTGTGAGGAGCCCCCACACAGCGCACTCGTTGCCGTCTGATCAGGAGCTGCTGCAAGTCGAGAACAGTCAGAGCAGGGCTGAGCTGGGGGAGCCAGGGGCTGGGGGGATCCGCAGCAATAGAGGGTATTTGTGGGGCTGGGATGAGAGTTGTCCTCCTGCTCCTCACCATCCTGTGCTTCCCAGAGCCCAGTCACTCCCAGTATGATCCCTGTTGCCCTCAGCATGGCTCCAACTGCTCCCTGTTGCTCCCAGGGTGATACCAGTGGCCTCCAGTATAGTCCTAGTCACTCCCTGTATGATCCCAGCCTCTTCCACCAGGGTCCCAGTCATGCTCAGTGTCCCTCAGTGTAGACCCAGTCACTCCCACTTGCTCCCAGTTGCCTCCAGCATGGTCCTTGTTGTCCCCAGCATGGTCCCTGTTGTTCCCAGTGTGGTCTCTGTCACTCCCAATAGGGTTACAGACACTCCCATTATATCCCAGTTGCCCTCAGCATGCTTGGAGTCTTTCCCAGTCACTCCCAGTATGATCTCCGTATGATCCCAGGAGAGCCCAGTCACTTGCAGTAGGAGCTCATGGAGCAAAGCTCATGGAACGCCTGGAGGACCCAGCCAGAGGAGGGTCCCTCGAAGTTCTCTGGCTGCAGGAAGAGCCTCAAGGAGCAGAGGTCCCCCCAGAGCCACCACCCCAAGCAGGAGGTGGTGACAGCTCTGCAGTCTGGGGCCCCGGGACCACCAGGGGGGCCTCCAGATGGACACCCCAGCAAGTGGTTCACACAGCCCCTCCTCCTGTGCCCAAAACCCCACCCTTGGCATCCCTCATCCCTCCCTGCAGTCCCCTCTCCAAATCTGCAGGCCTCTGGGAAGAGCCCAAAGGGATGGAAGTGCCTCAAACGGTGATGAAGTGCCTGAGCTGCTCCCAGCTGTGGCTGTTGCTGTGCACAGACCTCCCCTGGTCAGTGCCAATGGGGGGCAGGGAAGGGGTTTAGGGGATCCAGAGGGGATTGGAAGGGGCTTTTGGTGGCTCTTGGGGGCATTTCTGGTGCTGGGAGGGTGTAGGGGCTTTTGAAGGGCCTGTGGGGAGTTTTGGGAGTTCTGGAAGGGCTGTGCAGCTTGGAAAGAATTTGAGTGGGTCTTTGGAGGGGCGGAAAAGAGTTTTGATGATCTTGGGGCCATTTCTGTTGCATGGAGTGGTTTTGGGGCTTGAGCAGAGATCTGTGGGCTGGTTTGAGGGGGCTGGGAGGGGGTTTTAGGCAGTCATGACCCCCCAGACCCCCCCAGAGCTGCCACCAGACCCTGCCCACAAGGTGCTGCAGGGGGACAGGGGCTCCATGTAGGGGTTTGTCTTCCTGGCACCCTGGGAGTGAGGGGGGATCCCCCTGGGCCGTGTGTGACCCTCCCATCCTGGTGTCAGCCCCTTGTGCCTCCCCACAGGGCTCCTGCCCCAGCTCCTGCTCCCCCTGGAGGGAATTTGGGGAGGGGGCACAGGGAGTGCACAGCCCCCACCAGGGGATGACCCCGGCCCAGCCCCTTTGTTCAGCACCAAGCTGGGCTGGGGCTGCAGGAGGAAGAGGCTGATGGGAAGCAGATCCTGCAGCTGGGACAGTGCTTGGGGTCAGGGCAAGGTCCTGCCCTGCACACCTGGCTCACGTGTGACCTTGCCCCAGGACATTCCCATCCCCACGGATCCCATCCCCAAAATCTCACTCCCGGGATCCCTCATCCGTCTCTGCAGTCCCTGCTCCATCACCTCCAGGCCTTTGGGAAGGGCCCTGATGCTGACAGAACTTAGATCAAAGTTACAAAGTGATGATGTTGCTTGAGTTATATCAGTATAACCTGATAGATCTGTATAACCTGCTATCAACAGAACCTAAATCATGACTTTTTATATATCTGTATAAATATACCTAGATAACCTGAATCATGCATTTTTGTGCCTATATAACCTGATATAAATAACTTTGTACAGTGCAATGGCTTTTTTATTATTAACTAGTTGCTTAATGCTGAATAGACAGAAAAAAGAAGGGAAAAAACTCACCAGGTGGAGAGCTTCAGAGATAGATAGGGATAGTACTACTGAGAAACTGTGCAAAGCCAATGAGCTACAAAACAAAGAATTTAGGCTGGTTAGGACCAGACACACCGAGGAACACCATAGCTGCACATGCTCCAAAGACAAAGTTGAAAATTTCAGATGCAAAGAAGGCCTTGGAAGCCTTTCCTAAAATGCCCCCCTGCAAAACCAGGACAATCACAGACTCCTGACAGATCCCAAATTAGGAAAGTGCAAGTGCAGTGCAGAAGAACTATCTAATAACCATGAGACCATACAATGTAAATGAGTTCTGGCAGGTAGGTGATGATGTTGTAGTGACACAGTGACACTGAGCAACACCTACTGCATGAATATACCACAGCACGCAACATCTAAAAACACTGCTTCGTGGGGATTTATTTCCAGCTTATATTTCGGGCATCAGCCCAAAGGGATGGAATTTCCTACCCAGGGTCCCCAACAAGCCCAACTGTGGATTTGCAGCCCACAGTTTTCCCAGTTTGCCTCTCCTTTTCCCCAGGTCAGATTCCCCACGCCCCCATCAGATGGGAGCAGCTGAGAGCCCCACACTGCCCATCCCGGCCTCTCCCAGCTCAATCCCTGCTCCTGTGACTTCTAGAGATGGGCTTGGGCAGGAGGAATCCCCAGCTCTCACACCTTGTTTTCACCCCCAAACCAGGATTTCCCATTCCCAAACCTTGGCCCGATGCAGGAGGAGGAGGAGGCTGCGAGGAAGAGGAAGATGGCCTGGGAGCCCCAGGCAGGTGAGGAGAAAGTCAGTGCCCCTTTCCCCCTCTGTCCTGCTCCATCTCCCAGCCCAGCATGGCCCCTGGCTGCAGGACAACCCTGCTGCCAAAGCTGTCCTGCTGGGGACACACTGGGGGCATCTCCTTGCCCTTCCCTGTGGCACAGAGGCAAATCCCATCCTCTCCTTGTCCTTCCTCCCCCAGACCAGGAGCTGAGGATGGAGAGCAGGGAGGACAAATCCCTGCAGCAGAACCTCGTGGAAGAGGCTGTTTTGAGCAGCTCCACAGCACAGGAACCCAACGGGGAGGAAAAGCCCCGGACATCGGGCACAAGGAGAGGTTGCAGACACAGATCATCAGGATCTGAGGGGAAAAGACCCACCCGAGGCTTGGGAGGCGGCCGGAGCTCAGAGCTGGGAGCAACTTCATGATGAGGAAAAGCTCCATGAGCGCTTGGAATTTGGGAAGAGCTTCAGCCAGAGCTTTAATCTCTTCACCCACCTTTGGGTGCACATGGGGGAGCAGCACTGGGAGTGTAGGGAATGTGGCAAGAGGTACAGGCACAGCTCCCACCTCTACCACCAGCGGGTGCACACCACAGAACGGCCCTACACGTGCTTGGAATGTGGGAAGAGCTTCAGTGTTCGATCCACTCTGCCCTCCCACCAGAAGGTCCACACTGGGGAACAGCCCCACGAGTGTTCCGAGTGTGGGAAAAAGGCTCGGAGCAGTTCAAGCACAACTCAAGCACAGCACACCAGTGTCCCGAGTGTGGGAATACCTTCAGGCACAGCTGCAGCTCGACCCAACACAAACAGAGCCACCACTAAGAGAAGCCCTGAGAGTGCCCTGAGTGCAGGAAGAGTTTCCTGTGCTGCTCCAGCTCCAAGCCCCATGGGAGGATCCACGCTGGATGGTCCCCAATGACCCCCGGTGGGCAGAGCCCAGTGATCCATGTTGGAAAGGCACCTCCCTGCGGGCTCCACATCCTCCTGGGTCCCCACAGCCTGGGTTTTCTTGTCATTTCTCTTTGTCTCTTCAAAACACCCAAAACTGGAGTAAAAAAATAAAGACATTGAACTAAGACATTGATTGGAACATGGGGGGATCTTCCAGGAGATGTGGGGGATGCTGGGTCCAAGGGATTTGAGGGTTCCTGGGAGGGATTTGAGGGTTGCTCAGGCTTTGGGCACCCCAGGCTGAGTGGCTCCAGCTGTGCTGGGAGGCCCTGGTCGTGGTTCTGGGGCAGCTGATCAAGGCCCCCTGCCCTGGGACTGTTCCCATTTCCCCCATCCTGGTTCCCGGTGTTCCCTGTGCAGGATTCCCCTCTCCCTGCTGTCACCCTCCTATCCTCTGGCCCATTCCCATGTCACCCTACTCTTGGGCCCATTCTGCTTCCATCCCAGTCTGCATCCCATCCCCAGTCTCATTCCCTGTCCTCTACTGTCTGTCTGGTTGTATTGCACTAAGTTGTTTCTTTAGTTATTGTTCTGCACTGGCTGGTCTTGTTATTTTGCAGGGAATAGTTGATGTTGTATCACATGGTTTGTCCCGCACACAGCCCTCTCCCCCAAAGCCCTGGTGCTGCTCTTGCCCTGGGTTACTCCTCCCCTCGCGCCTCCCATCAGTTGTATCCCATTGGCCGTGGCCTCTCTCCTCCGCCCCCTTTCCCTGGGCTTGAAATCACCCGCGATCAGACACTTGATCTCTTTTCCCCTCCTGGACCTCCCTGGAGTGATTCCACAATTAAGGTGGGATTTCTGGTCCCGAGGAGAAGAGCGCCTCCCGTCCTTGACTTTGGTCCTTGCGAGATAGTGGGGCCTGGGGTCCAGAGCTGCCGAACCAGACCCCCGCAAAGGTCCTGGGTCAACCCTGCATTGCCATTCCCATATTCCAAATCCCATAATCCCTGTCCTGTTCCCGTATTCCCGATCCTACTACTGGTCCTGCATTTCCATTTCTGTATTCCCTGTCTCACTCCCATAATCCCATTCCCACTCTCACTCCTCTATTCCTGTTCCCAATCCCAATATCATCTTCCTAATCCCTGTCCCATATTCTCTGTCTGGTTCCTGTTTCCATATTCCCTGTCCCATTCCAATATTCTCGTCCCCAGTCCCATTCCAGGTCCCTCTCCCATTTTCTCAATCCCATTCCCAGTCCCTGTCCCCATTCCTGTCCCTGTTCCCATTTCTGGTTGCAGTCCCAATATCCTGGTCCTTGTTCTGGTCCCTGTCCCTGTCTCCTATTTCCAGTCTCATTCCTGGTTCTATTCCCAGTCCCTGTCCCCATTCCTGGCCCTGTTCCCAATCCCGGTCCTGTCCCGGTCCCATTCCTGAGGGCTGCACAGCTCGGGCTGGCTGTGCCACACGAACCGTTCAGCCCTACTGCTGTCCTTGGCCAGCTGCAGAGAGCACAAGGCTTTGGGCATTTCTCAGAGGCCCCCAGGTGGCCGGAGCAGCCCCTCCTGCCAGCAGCCGCTGTGCCTCAGAGCCCTCCCTCACGCTTGGGCCACGCAGAGGCCATGGGCCTGGAGGAGGCTCCTGTTCTTGAGACAGGAGCGAGGCTGCAGCTCCCGCCTTTGGGCCCTGGGCCGCAGCAGCGCAGGGGAGGCCCAGCTGCAGAGCTCACAGCCCCTGCTGGGATTCACTGGGACACTTTGGAGCACCAATCCCCAGCCCATATTCCCTCTGCGGTTGCTGTTTCCATGTTCCCCGTCCCGTTCCCTCCTTGGTCCTTGTCTCCATTTGCGGACCCTGTCCCCATCTCTGGTCTCATTCCTGGTCCCTATTTCCCTTTCCCGGTCCCATTCCCGGCCCCCATTCTCGGCTCCCGTCCCCATTCCCGGTGCCATTTCTGGTCCCTGTCCGCATTCCCGGTGCCATTCCCGGTCTCCATTCCCAGTCTCTGTCCCTAGTCCCTGTCCCCTTCCCCGGTCCCATTCTTGGTCCCTATCTCCATTCTTGGTCCCATTCCCTGTCCGTCTCCCTACTCCCGTTCCCGCTCCCTGTCCCCTCTCACCGGACGACGCCGCCATCGCTCCGGCCCCCCCAGCCCTCACGTAAGAGAGGAGATCCGGCACTGCTCCCGCCCACCAATCCCAGCGCGCGATCGCTCCCGTATTTGCATAACCACACCCTGCGGTTTGGCCCCGCCCACCGCCGGCTGCAGCCGCCTCCGGGCGCTGTTTGCTCCCAGTTCCCTCCCAGTGCTCCCAGTAAGAGCGGCACTGGCAGGGAAAGCGCCTGTGCCAATTCCTTCCCGCTGATCTCAGGATCGCTCCCGGTGCTCCCACGATCTCTCCCAGTGCCGCACGGGACGGGGTTGTTTCGGAACCCGCCCAGGGCAGAGCGCGGCTGCTTTTGGGAGTCGGCACTGCCCGGGCCGAGCTGGGAGCGGAGGAGGAGCGGGAGGAAGAGGAGCAGCAGAACCACGCTGGTTTCCCCGCCGCCTTCCCCCGCCGCTCAGCCCGAAGGTCCCCCGGCTCCTGCTGCATCGCCCCCTCCAGGAGCCACAGGTGAGCGGGGACGGGGGAGCTCGCACCAGATCCATCGGGGGATCTCCGGGGGGGGGAGTTTTCGTGGGGCAGGGGATGTTTGGATCTTGCAGGATCCCGAACCCGAACCGTAAATTTCCCCTGGAGTGAGCATGGGGGCGTCTCACGTTCGCCCGTGTCAGGATCCGTCCTAGTGAACCCGATGACCTGATGGTTCGTAGGAGTGAACTCAGAGTGCAAAAATCAACATGGTACAAGGGGGTTTGCAGTGATAATCAAAACAGATGCAGTTTTATTGAAATAACTAGAGCAAAATGCGATAGAGGGATTAAGGGAAAGGAAAAGATAAAGAGAGAGGAGAGAGAGAGAGAGAGAGGGGGGATATAGCTACCAACGCAGAGACAAAGTCCTTTGGTCCAGTCCAGTTGAGGATCCGTTTGTTATGCTGGGGAGATCTCAAAGGCTCTGGCTAACTCAGAGGTTTTTATTACTGAAAACTGTGAGGGGGGGGGAACAGGTACAATAGGGAACAGATGTAACAGGTAGTCCATGTTCTCAGCAGTAAGTGAGAGCCATTGTTTTCTTGGTTCAGTGGTCACAACCTGCAGGCAAACATCTCGCTTCGGTCAGCTTGCCTCCCCCACACACCTCCCCCGGGCTGGGGGTTTCAGTCCCAGTCCTTGGAAGGAGCAGAGGGGCCTTTTAGGAGTTTCACGTCTCAGTCCTTGATGGAGAAGCTTCTTACATCTCAGTCTGTCTGTCACGGTGGTTGTAAAACAGGTGAGGGTCTTCTGTGGGAGACCACCCGAAACTCAGGAGAAGTCCAGCCAGGCCGAGAGGTGGGACAGATTCCAAAGCTGCTATTGTTGCAAACGGGGCACGGTGCCCCCTTTCTTAGCATACAGCAAACACACCTGGGAAAACAAAAGCTTAACACTGAGCTTTCAGGTCTCAGGGCCTTTGGCATGTGACTTTTCTCCTTCAGAGCCAGATATTTTAGACAGGAGGCGTCTTCTCTTCAGTGGTCTCCCAAGGACGATCGTGAGGCAGATGAGGGAAAATTCGGACGGACTCTCACAGCCCGGTACCGGCAGGCACAGGGGCGATCTTGGGTTTGGGGATGCCCGGGAGAGCCGGGGGGAGCTCAGGAACCCCGGAGCGGGGAGAGCGCAGAGGGGCAATCCCGGAGCCGGGGTACAAACCGGCTGCCTGGAGGGGTGCGGGAGGCTGGGGATGAGCGGACTCCGGGCCCCCGAGGCTGAAAGGGGCGCTGACTTCTCCAGCTGCTCTTGGGCAGAGGGACCATCAAACCCAACACGCTCATCCCTTGTTTTTCCCCAAACCAGGATTTCCCATTCACAGACCTTGGCCCGATGC
The DNA here is from genome assembly GCF_027579445.1 of Ammospiza nelsoni. Taxonomy (NCBI): domain Eukaryota; kingdom Metazoa; phylum Chordata; class Aves; order Passeriformes; family Passerellidae; genus Ammospiza; species Ammospiza nelsoni. Next base: position 983,715 of record NW_026683193.1, read on the forward strand.
AGGAGGCCGTGAGGAAGAGGAAGATGGCCCGGGAGCCCCAGGCAGGTGCGGAGAAAGTCAGTGCCCCTTTCCCCCTCTGTCCTGCTCCATCTCCCAGCCCAGCACGGCCCCTGGCTGCAGGACAACCCTGCTGCCAAAGCTGTCCTGCTGGGGACACACTGGGGGCATCTCCTTGCCCTTCCCTGTGGCACAGAGGCAAATCCCATCCTCTCCTTGTCCTTCCTCCCCCAGACCAGGAGCTGAGGATGGAGAGCAGGGAGGACAAATCCGCACTGCAGAACCTCGTGGAAGAGGCTGTTCTGAGAGGCTTGACAGTGCAGGAATTCAATGGGGAGGAAAAGTCTTGGAGAACCCGCACGAGGAGGGGCTGCAAACGCAGATCTCGGGGATCTGAGGAGGGAAGTCCCACCCTGGGCCGGGAAGGCGGCCGGAGCTCAGAGCTGGGGGTCCATGAGCAGATTCAGGATGGGGAGAAGCCCCACAAGTGCTCGGAATGTGGGAAGAGCTTCAGCAAGAGATCCTACCTGGTCCGCCATTGGAGAATCCACACAGAGGTTCGGCCATACGAGTGTCCCGAGTGTGGGAAGAGCTTCAGGAGGAGCTGCTACCTGCCTGTCCACCAGCGGATCCACACTGGAGAGAGACCCTACGAGTGTGATAAATGCAGGAAGAGGTTTCAGACCAGTTCTCATCTCCACCAGCACCAGCGCATTCACTCAGATGAGAGGCCCTTCCGCTGCCCTGACTGCAGGAAGGGCTTCAAGGACAAGTCTACCCTCTTCAAGCACCGGCACATCCACACCAGAGAGAGGTCCAGAGAGAGGCCTGGGACGAGGCCCTATGAGTGTGATCATTCGAAGGTGTTTAAGACCAGCTCCCATCTCCTGCTGCACCTGCGCACTCACACAGACGAGAGGCCCTTCCGCTGCCCCGACTGCGGGAAGGGCTTCCAGTGCAACACCCACCTCACCAGCCACCGGCGCATCCACACCGGGGAGACGCCCTATGAGTGTCCCGAGTGTGGGAAGAGATTCCGATATAGCTCAGCCGTGACCCACCATCAACGGAGGCACCACTAAGGGCAGCCCTGTGAGTGCCCTGAGTGCAGGAAGAGCTTCGTGTGCTGCTCCAGCTCTATCCCCTATGGGAGATCCATCCTGGATGATCCTCTGTGATCCCTGGTGATCCGTGGTGCCGGTGATCCCTGTTGGGAAGACACCTGGCTGGGGGGCTTCACATCCTCCTGGCTGCCTGTGGATACCTGCACACGTCCACAGACCAACATCCAAAATCCATTTTGTAGAGCTGGTTTGTCCACTCCTGACCCCAGAAAAAAATCACTTTTTGCCTCTTCTGGTGGCCTTAACAACACTGGATAGTCTTGGAGGTCTTCTCCAACATAAATCCATTGTTTTAATTCTCTCTGGCCCACGGGCATCTTCCACAGCCAAATGGGGAGAAAACCCTCAATGGGTTTTTGCCAATGGGACAAAACTCTCAATTTTGGACACAGTTGGGTAGAAACCTCTCCAAAAAAGGTTCTTCCCACTCACCAAGTACGTGGTTGCTCTGCCAGCAGGGAAATATAAATCGTTTGGGTTTTTTTTTGCCTTGAAACGAAAAGGTTTCTGTTCATTCCTTTCAAAGCCCTGAAACTGGGGTAGAAATAAAGGCGTTGAACTAAGGCGTGCATGGGGACATGTGGGGGACAATGGCATGTGTAGGGCCATGGGGGGACATGGACATAGGACCATGTGGGACATGTCGGAACACAGACATGGATGGGAACATGGCAAACATGCATGGGGACATGAACTGGGACAGCGTCAATTCCGCCACCACAGTGCCACCAGCACCTTCATCTGGGCCATGGCAAAGCGCTGCCTGATGCAGTTCCTGCCACCACATCCCCACTGTCACCACTGCAGTGTCCCAGCTGAATGTCACCACCCATCAGTGTCCCGTTCTCGGCTGTTTTGATGGCCTGGAAAGGCTCGGGATGGCCTTAGGATAGCCCGCGCTCCAAAGGACGAAAAGAAAGAGTCTTCAGGTTTTTTCTCGGACTTCAGTGTTTATTAGTTTTTATTTACAAGATTTTCTCTCGGCCTGACAGTGGTCTGCACAGCACGCCAGCCATGAGCACACAGAGAGCCCTCGGGGCGGTCACTTATCTTTATACCCAAAACTATGTATTAGATATTTGCCTTTTTTCCCCAATACCTTTCACCCTTATTGACAAGTGCACTTTTAGTAAGAACCAATCCCAAAGTGCCACCACCACCACAGAAGATGGAGGCCAAGAACAAGAAGGACAGGACACGCCCCAATTCCTCCATCTTACTTCTCTAGACCCCCCTGTACCGAAATTCTAAAACCTGTGTTTCACACTATAATTAACCTATCCCTTCACCATTTATCCCAGTGAGATCCTCCCATCCTCATACAGGTGTCGTCTCCTGTGCAGGATCAAAGTCCAGCCACCAGACACTTCTGGCGACATTCCAGGACCTCCGAGCCCCCCAAGGGTGGTCTCGGTGACTCTGCACATCAGTCCTGATGTGCTGAGATCCCACACATCAGGGCGGGGTGGGGACATTGTTCAGCTGATGACAAGTGGCCCGGAAGCAAGTGACAGCCACCAGGGTGTCCCAGAGCCACCACACTTAGGGGACCTCAACTGCCCCGGGGACAGGCTGGGGACAGGGGAAAAGGTCAGCGTCACCTGGCGCGTCAGGTTGCTCTGCACTGGGTGTCACCAGAGGCATCCTGGTGGCAGCATCCACACAGATGTGGCAACATTGTCCCCTGATGTTTGTCATGGTTGCATCGTGTCCCCTCCCCTCTGTATGTCCCTATGCCCCACCATGGCTCCCTGTCACCCCTCTGTGTGTCCCCGTCCTGTCTCGTGTGTCCCTGTCACCCCTCTTTGTGTCCCCATCCTGTCCCGTGTGTCCCTGTCCCCCTCTGTGTGTCCCTGTCCCTCCCCCTGTGTCCCTGTCCCCACCCCTGGTGGGGCTGCAGTCCCCGAGGTCTTGGGGTCGTGACCTGCAGGGTTTCTTTGTGTCCTGCAGGGCGTCCCCGTGTCCCTCAGGATGTTCCCATGGCTGCTCCTGGCACTGAGTGTCTGCGCCCACCCTGGCACAGGCAGAGTCCTGCCATGGCACCTGTGACACCCCACGACATCCCATGACATCCTTTGATTTTGAGTCCTTCCCCCTCCATTTTGGGTCCATTCCCCGTGCTATGGGTCTCACTTCAAACCAGCCCAGAACTCCCCAAAATTCCTCACCTATGATGTCCACGTATCCCCCTGGAAGTCCCCCCAGGCTCTTGGCCACAGAACTGTTGCTGGTGACATTGAGCCACAGGATCCACAGGCTGTCCCCAAGGGTGGCCCTGGCTGCCACCTCTGGTGGCCCCTGCTGCAACAGGGCCCTCATGGTGGCCAGGACTGCAACCCCAAACATCAGTCAGTGACCCCGAAAATTCATCAGGGATCCCAAAAATTCACCAGGGATCCCAAAAAGCCCATTAGAGAGTCCTGGCCCCAAATCCATTGTGACAGGTTCCGCATGCTGACCGGTACTGTGACCCTAGAAATTCATCACAGATCCCAAAACCTCCCAGAATTCATCAGGGATCTCAAAAAATCCATCAGGGATCCCGAAATCCCCTGCTGGGGACAATCCTGATGGGTCCCTTAAGGAGTTGAGGACACCTCCAGGATGTCCACCTGTTGTAGTGTGCTTTCTTTATTTGGCAGGTTCTCTGTGTAATTTGTGGTTTTGCAACCCCTCTGTATTGTCCTCCCCGTTATTCAGTTTAGTTCTGTTTGCTACCCAGCTACTCCCTGCCAGGTTTCAAACCTCCCCCCCTTCCCAGCTGTTAACCCCTCCTGCCCCTACCTTTGCCCCAGAACCTTCCTTACTCCTCCTTCCATTAAATGTCAATCCCTGCCCGAACCTGCCCTCCCCTTTAGAAACTTCCCTGTCAGTTTGATATTCTTCGAAACCCCATTGGTTTACTCAAGCTGTTCTCCTCCCTTGAAGTCATTTATTGGTTTACACATTGTATTCCCTGCCTTGTGTTCCACCCCCAGTTCCCCCGATTAGCTAGAGATTTTATCCTCCCCGACACCCCCCCCGTTTAAATAAGTTGTTGTCTGCCCTCTGTTCAGGGTCCTGGGATCCTGGACTCGCATTGCCCCTCAGCCCGCAGGGCAGGTTTTGCCCCCGAGCAAGGCAGCACGGGCCAGATAGCTCAGTCCCTGCTGGGGACAGAGAGTCCAAATACCCAGGCTGCTTGAAGCCATGGCTACCTTAAGCAAGCTGAGTGGATATCAGCTCTTTAGTGATTATCAGCTCTCTTGGAATTCCAGCTCTTTGCTTGCTAAGGTGCCTGGCAGGCCATTGGGGGAAGCAGACGAGAGAGGAGATAAAAGGTCCTGGCGTTCCACAGCGATGGTTTTATTGGGGGGTCTGTGAAGGGTTCCAGCGACAGCTCTTCTTCTGCCAAATGGGCTAAACCAGCCCCTTTTTATAGGGTACAAAGGGATCCAAACTTGTCCAATAGTAGGGATTGGGGGAAAGTGACCTATGGGGTTGCAGAGATAAGCTGAGGTCCGAGAGGCGGAAGACATGAGCTTATTTTGCTGTTTCATCATGACTCAGCAATTCCTGTCGCTAAGCCTCAGCCCTCCATGGGGCCCTGGCCAATTCCATGGAGCCTGCTGCAGACTCAGGGAGTTTTGCCATCGAATAAAGTTCCCCCAGTTCCACCCCAGGGCCCGTGCTGCTGCCTTTTTGTTTCCGTGCCGAACCTCCACTGGCAGCTGGGATTCTGCGGAGCTCCAACGGGGGCTCTGTCGCGCCCCTGTTATCATCCAGCCGGGACTCAGCGCCCCGCGACAGATCCGCCACATCCACCCCTCCCCGCCCTGTGTGTCCCCCCTCACCCTCCCTGCCCTGGGGACATTTGGGGCCACCCCTCTCACCCAGGTGTCACTTCTGGGGGTCCCTGGTGAGCTGCACGGCCGCGGCCAGGCCGATGCCCTAAGGTCCCCATTCTAATACACAGTTCAGTACACACAGCACATCTCAGTCCATCCCACAGAACACAGGCAATGAGCCAAAGTTAACCCTTCCCCAGTTTCTCCCTCGGAATCTGAGCAGTGAAACTGCATCTCAGTCCATCCCACTGAACATAGCTAGTGAGCCAAAGTTAACTCTTTCTCAGCTTCTTTCCCAGAACTTGGACAGTGAAACCCTGGCTGCGTGTCTCTTAAAAAGCACTGGCAGTAAGCTGGAAGTAACTCTTTCGCAACTTCTTTCACAGAGCCTAAGCAACATAACTGCCCACCCGCCTGTACCCCAAAACACAAACACTGAATCCACACCAACAGAGCTTTCGGGAAACTAATATCTCCACTGCTTACAGGTGACGAAGGGACGGAGGTTGGGTTTACCTACGAATGCTCACAAAAAACAAATCAGGAGATATAGTAATCACAGCTATCATGGGCCCCAAAAAAGTTCTGGTAACCTTCATTGTTGATACGGGAGCCCAGATCTCCGCACTAACACATAAGGGTGCCCAGAAGTGTGGAGTTGTTCCAACAAAAAGGCAATGCTGCGTTCTTAATGCTTTAGGAACTATAGAACCCATGAATGTTGCTTTAGTCAGAGTAACACTCCCTGGAGAGGAAAATCAATTAGTTGTCAAAATGGTAATTGGGGACATTCCGAATAATCTGCTAGGGATGGATGTCTTCGCAGGAAGACAGTGGGAAGACACTGAGGGTTTTCTGTGGTCTTTTGGCACTCCACCACTTAACATTAGGCCGCTTCAGACCGCACCCGCACTGCCTTGCAGTAAAACAATCAATGTGAAACAATATCCTTTGCCTTCTGGAGCTAGGGAAGGCATCAAACCAGTTATTAAAGATTTGCATGCCCAAGGAATAATAATTAACACACACTCCCCATACAATTCACCCATGTGGCCAGTCCGAAAGCCCAACGGGACGTGGAGGCTCACGATTGATTATCGTAGGCTCAATGCCAACACTGACCCCTGACTGCAGCAGTGCCAAATTTAGCTGAATTAATAACATCAATACAAGAAAAAGCTCACAGAGTCATGGCAACCATAGATGTCAAAGACATGTTCTTCATGATACCTATACAGCCAGAGGACATGGACCACATTGCATTCACATGGGAGGGATAACAGTAGACATTCACTAGATTCCCTCAGGGATACAAACACTCTCCAACTCTAGCACACAATGCTTTAGCTAAGGAATTAGAAAAAATACCTAAAACTGACACTGTAGCTGTTTACCAATACATTGATGACATTTTGGTAGGAGGAGAGGAAATTAAGGAGGTGGGGGATCTCCAGCAGAATATAATCTCTCATCTGGAGAGCCTAGATTTAAAGATTCCCCTAGAGAAAATCCAAAAGCCTTCTCAGGAAGTAAAATTTCTGGGAATTTGGTGGCGATCCAGAAGCACATGTATCCCACCTGACACTTTAACTTCTTTAGAGCAGATGAAAATGCCTGAAAACAAAAAAGACCTCCAGCAAGCCTTAGGACTGTTAGTATTCTGGAGGAAACATATCCCAGATTTCTCAATCATTGCTAGGCCCCTTTACAATTTACTAAGGAAAGAAGTCAAATGGGATTGGACTCCTTCTCAGGGGGAAGCATTACAATTACTGATTTTTGAAGCCACAGCACATCAGGCATTGGGGCCCATTCATTCTAAAGACCCTTTCCAAGTGGAATGGGGGTTTGCCTCCTCAGGGCTATCAATACAGATTTGGCAGCGAGGTCCTGAGGGTCCAACAGGGCCTGTCAGCTTCTTTTCCCGTGGTTTTAAAGATGCTGAGAAAAGATACACTGTTTGGGAAAAGGGATCGTTTGTTGTTAGCTTAGCTCTCATTGAAGTAGAAAAAATCACACGGCAGCAAGCGATCATATTGAGAGGTCCCTTCAAGGTAATTAAAGCTGTCACAAATGGGACCCCTCCACCCGATGGCATAGCCCAAAAGTCGTCAGTCAGGAAATGGTATGCTCAAATAGAGTACTATTGCAATAGCTTTCCTGTCACAGAAGGTGCTGCAAAATTCTTGGCAATACAAGACACTGAGAGCCTGGATACCAGCCAAGACAAACCTGCTTCTGTAATAAAAATAGCACCACCCTTCTCACCTGAGATAGCAGCAAACTGTTGGTTTACAGATGCTTCTTCAAAGCAGGAAGGAAAGACTTGGAAATACAAGGCAGCTGCCTTACATATTTCATCTGGTGAAAAAATTATCACAGAAGGGGAGGGCAGTGCTCAGGTTGGAGAAGTCGTAGGTCTCTGGAGTGTTTTCCAACATGAGGCACAGAACACTTCTCCTGTTTACATCTACACTGATTCATATGCAGTATACAAAGGCTGCACTGAGTGGCTCTCTTTCTGGCAACAGAACGGCTGGGAAGTTAACAGAATCCCAGTGTGGCAGAAAGACAAATGGCAAGAAATCCTAGAAATCGCCAGTAAAGGAAACTTTTTGGTTGGTTGGGTAGCTTCTCACCAAACAGATGGGAATCAAGCAGGTGAATGGAACAACAGAGTTGATGAACTAGCAAGGCTTAGCCCCCTGAAAAAGGAAACTATCTCAGAAGATTGGAATCAACTATTAGAACGGTTACATGTAAAAAGACAGCACACAGGTGGCAAAAGATCTGTACCAGGAAGCACATGCCCGCGGCTGGCCAGTTACCTGTGAAATGTGTAAAACATGCATGCGAACAGTGCCACAAGTGACTGGAAAGGCATCCTTTAGAGGATGACCCTCTGCATTTGAGGAAAGGTAAAGGCTTGTGGGAAGCATGGCAGGTAGATTATATTGGTCCTTTTAAAAGGTCAGGAGGTAAACATTTTGTGTTGGTAGGAGTAGAAATTGTATCTGAGTTGGTACAAGGCGATGCTTTTAAAAGGGCCACAGGTGATAATACAGTTAAAGCTTTGCAGGGGTGGTTTGGAACTTTTCCAAACCCGCAAGAAATTTAGTCTGACAACGGGTCTCACTTTACTGCTAAAGCGGTACAGGATTGGTCCAGAACCGAAGGCATAAAGTGGACCTTTCATACTCCTTACTAGCCTCAGGCTAATGGGATCGTGGAAAGGACAAATGGCCTTTTGAAGTGGTTCCTTAAGCCACAGAAAGCAAACTGGGACTGCCGGCGGTGGGAGGCTGTTAAGGGGGCAAAAGGCAGGTGGGGGGTGAACGGCTGCCCCAAAGTCACTGCTTTTTACCCTACACCTCCAAGCATCATCCCTTTGCTGGAGGGTCCTGACGATCCAAATAATCCATCACATTACCCTGGACAACCTGTCTTAGTGGACCTCCCCATGGTAGGCGAGGTACCACTTGTGCTGAAAACCCCTCTAAACAAACATGCATGGGTAGCCTCTGATGCTAAAGATGAAAAGAGCACCGCATACATACACGCTGGATAATCCCTTCATTTTAAACTCCTTTCTGCCTCTCAGTGCAGGATTTTTTGTTGTTTATGCTTTTACAGGAGAACCCCAAGGGACATGAGAATCATCTGAAACATGATAGCTTTGCTAATACTTTTCTGCATATTACCACAATTTCATGGACAACCCCCTGGTGAGCAGCTGTGGCCCAAAGTCACCATTCAGCACACCAATGTTCTTGGATCCTATCCCAAGGGTCGTTACCCGAGCCTGGCAACCCTAGTGCAGCATGACTCCAAGGTGTACTGCCTGAATGAGAGGAGATGGGACCGGAACGAATTGGTCAGAACCCTGATGGGAACGGTTGGTGAGTCAATTGTGCTAACATGCAGAAAGGTGGAAGGAACTCTCCATGAAAAGGCCACCTCCATCATAATTGCTGGAAATTTTATGGAAACAGGTGGAAGGAATCATCTGGACATCCCTTCAGCAAAATTATGTCCCACGAAGAAATGGGGAAGTTCCAAAATAAAAAGTCCCCTCGCTCTGCGTTGCCGCAAGGAACATATTGGTAGTTATGCTTTAGGTCCCCAAACTAACAATGTTGCAATTGCAAGAAGTTGTAATGATGAATCACTTGATTGCTGGTACAGTTTTACTTTGGTCAAACCTACTTACGTGACATGTCGTTGGCAGAATGACACAGCTAGTCCATTCGGATTAAGAGGCTTGGTTTACACATTTAAGATAAACACTGTACCAAAACCCACACCGAGTGCTGTAATTACGCTCTCTCAGACGCAAGGTGTGAAGCCCTTTTCTAATACATCTCAAAGGGCAGACACTGCAAGGCCTGCACTGAGCATGGTAAACACAGCAATCACACCCCAATTGGCAGAGGCAACAAAAAGCCCCTTTACACGGCCCTGGTCTCAAGCCTTCCTGCAATTTACCGGATCTATGGGAGATGTCACGGGTCTAAACTTACTGACAGTAGTTACACATGAAGACAAGTTGTATACTACACGAGAATGGGAGAAACAGAAAACCGGGCAGCTTCAAGGAGTAGTGGGAGAACAAATTAACATTGGGTGTTGAACAGTTAATGGGTCTGACTATGGCAAAGCAACTGCAATCAGTGTTTCCACAGATCAGGAAAACAAACACGAGCAAGTCTGTACGCACCCAAGCGTACGAGACTGCTGGCACAGTTTTACATTAACTCACACTGTGGAGGTAGTTTGCCTCTGGTCCAAGGATACTCAAGACCTTTCTTTTAAATTTGTAATAAATGCTGAAACCTACTTTACCACTGTCACCACTTCACCCGTACCACCGGTCATACTCATCCCAAGAATTTTCAAGATTGGACCTTATATAATCAGGAAAACTGGCCAACAACAAATATTGTTCAATCCGGCATGTCTCTCAAACAGGTCAAATTGCTAATGCAGAAAAATGTTTCAGATATTCAGCCAGCTTGTTCTTCATTTCTGCAAACTTCTTTTGAAGGTTGGACCACTTGGCTTCGGAAACGAAGCTCTTTTAAAATTAGAACACCAAGTGACGTGACCGGTGTTGTGGGTACAGGATTGGGAATTCTGAATAGCATTGATTCTGAAGTACTAATGAACAAATTGGCTGCTACAACTAGAGATCTGACAAAATTACAGCAACCACTGAGGTCATCTCTGTTACCCTTGGGGACACAGCAGTGGCTGCTGTCAAACATTTTGCCAAATTGGGAAAGAGTGAACGTGAATAATCACAAATTGGTAATTGATGCACTTGGTGCTACACAGAACAGTGTTTCCTTAGCCCTCAGCTGTATCCAGGCACAATTATGGATGCAGTCAGTCTCTGCTTCAATTATAAGAGAGGGCGAGGAAGGCACTTTCCCCACAGAAATTCGGAAAATAATCTGGGACAGTGCCACTGAGTTTGAAAGACAATTCCAATCCTGGTGGAATCTGGTGAACTTTACTTATGATCCCATTTCAAACACAGCCACTGCTTTTGTTTTAAGCATACGCAATGCTTCTGTGCATTTGGTCTGTTCCTGTTCTTGCATTAGGATTAAACCATGACAGAGCTGTTCTCTATCCCACAGAACATAGGGGATGGGCCCGTCAGGTCAATGACAAATGGCAAACTGTTAATCTGGAATCTTGTATTGTCCAAGAAAACCAAGGGTTCATCTGTAAAAGCAATGCAATCATAGCTCAGGATATCTGTTTAGACACAGAGCAAAACATCTGTCATTTTGAGATTCGTCCTAATGAGGCTACTGAAACAGTTCTTATATACATAGGCAATAGATGTGCATGCTTTAGAACCATTTGTGATTTTGTGTTTGTAAAAGATGTTGTGGTAGATACAAAGAATCACTCAAACTTTTGTGCTTGTAACTTTACTAAGATTGTAGGATGTGATTTGTCTTATGAAGCTCCAGTTACCTCTCACTACCTCCTGCAATCCAACTACACACTGATTCACAAGCTGATGCCCACTCCTATCGGAATGAACCTCACTCTCGTGAGACAACTGCTGCTCCATCAGGACCTGGTTGAAATTCTCAAGAACAAATACACCGGTTTATGAAGAGGGTAAAGCAAGATGCTGAGCATAGGTGGTGGGATACTGTCTTTGGGTGGTCACCTACTGCCACAGGTGTCCTGAATAGTGTGTGCCATCCAATTGTTGTTCTTTTGATTCTAATTATGCTTGGTTTTATCTTGTCAGCAGCCCTATTCGTTATGCATTGGAACATGATGAAAAGGCTAAGGAGATTGATGCCTGTAATCAATGCACACCACTTAGCCAATGTCCTCTATACTACAGACGTCCCCAAAACATTTGACACAAAACAATTATGAAATAAGCATATGTGCTTTAGAGCAATTTTTGATTCTCAAGTATGATTTACAGAAGGTTCTTTTGATCTTTAGTAGATTATTTTAGAAAATAATTTTTAAAAGACAATGCTTATATTGATTTGTTTGTTGGTTTTTTGATTATTTGTGATTTGTTTCAACCACTTTTTGAAATTGTTATACAAATGATATTGCTTTAATTAATTAGCCTTTTTTTTGAAATTATTATAATTAGCCATTTTGAAATTGTTATAAAAGAATAACCACGTGTGAAAATTGTTATGATAATCAATATTAATTATGTTTGTTTATTGCTTCCCTTTCCCTTCTCTTTTTCTTCTTTTTTCCCTCTCTCTTCTTTTTATCCTCCTCTTTTATGTCATCCCTATTTTTTCCTGGTTATGCCACCGACGTGCAACGAGTTCCAAAGATTCATCAACGACACTCCAGAGTTCTGCTGACGAAGATCCCTCAAGACAATCGTGAGTCACGGGGTCGTGTGAGAGTCTGTCCGAAATGTCCTTCATTTTTGCCTCACAATTGCCATGAAGAAAAGACCACAGAAAAGTTAAAAACTGTTGAGCCAGTGGGGAGGGGAGGTCAGGTGCTTCTCAGCTCACTGTTTCCACAGGTGTTGTTTGCAGAACACGCCATGCTGAATTTGAAGGGGGCATTCTGCCCTTTCTGAACAATGGATCTGGACTTTCTCCCTGCCTCCTGGCCTGGCTGGTCTGAGCTCTAGGGCGGTGCCCCCCTCCAAGAGAAGACCCCTCTTGTCTGCCTTCAAACACCGTGACAGACAAGCAGAGATGTGAGCCTCTTCATGAAGGAACCAAGACAAGAAATCCCCGTGCAAGAAAACCCCCCTCTCACCTTCTTCCAGAGACTGGGACTGAACACCCCCCCAAGCTCGGGGGAAGTGTGCACGAAGGGGGGAAAAGCTGCCCAGAATAAACACACCTGTGAGCATTGGGCCATGAAAACAATGATTTTGCCTGTTGCTTGGCTAGGACTCTGTGTACCCCCCTTTTTCTGTTCTTTCCGCCTCCTCGGAAACCTTGGGTTTGGCTCCCCTTCCCCCCAACGAAAAAATCGTATAATTGGAGCCCTGGTTAGCCGTGCTTTTTGAGATCTCCCCAGACGTGACCCACTGAGCTTCGACGGCTGGACCCCGAAAGACAAAAGCAGCACCACGTCTCGGCAGCTATAACCCCTCTACCCTCCTGTCCTCCCTCTTTCCTTATTTTCTCCCTTTCTTCCCCAGTTCCCCTCACCAACACTTTTCAGTTGTGGTTATTTCAATAAAACTGCATTTTGTTGATTTGTTACTACAAATCCCCTGTGCCTTGTTGGTTATTTTTGCACCAAAAAATTATCATGTTACCCGTTAACCGGAACGGACCGTGACAGTAATGAACAGAACAAACACCTGGGAAGTCCAACAATGCATACTGCAAATCATCAGAATTTTGCATTGCCCAATTAAGATAATCTTTTTTCAATGGTAAATAGATGACTGCAAATTCTTGACCTGCTAAAGTTAGCAATCTGGTCCTGGCCTTAATTACAATTTGTGCTATCGTCTCTAAAACTGTGAAAATAGTCTTTGGAAACCTGTAGGGAAGAAAAATCCGCTCTATTATCAACAAAGGATATCTCTCAGAAGGGTCCCACTGAAAAATGAGACCAAAAAGTTGCATTTTTTCTCCTAAAATTGCAAAAAAGAAAGGCTTTTCTGGAATACAGTGATGAGCTTGCTGTCTTTGGAGAGCTTCCATGACCTTGTCAAGGGCTGAACGAGCTCCAGGTGTTAAGGTTCTTGGAGAGTTGAAGTTGTAGCTTCGTCTCAGTAAATCGAAAAGTGGACCTAGTTCATAATTGATGATTCCCAAAACAGGTCTGACCCAACTGATTTCTCCCAAAAGCTGCTGTAAGCCTGGCAGATTGCTGACACTGCTCCGGAGCTGTATCTTCTGTGGTGTTATTGTTTTCTCAGTCATCTTCCATCCAAGATAATTCCAGGGTGGAACTTCTTGGATTTTTGTAGCAGAAATTGCAAGTCCAGCATTTTGGATTTCAGTAACAACACTACCATGGGTTTTCTCCATCTCTGCCTGCGTTAGAGCTGCAATGAGCAAATCATCCATGTAGTGCAGAATCATGGATCTTGGATACTTCTGTCGAACTGGAGACAAAGCTTGGGTAACAAAATACCGGCAAATTAAAGGCGAGTTCTTCATTTTTTGGGGCAATGATTTCCAATGATATCTCTGCATGGGTTCTCTTCGATTGATGATGGGAACTGAAAAAGCAAATCTTGGAGCATCATCAGCATGAAGTGGAATGTGGAAAAAACAGTCCTTTAAATCCATGACAACCAGAGGCCAGTGTTTTGGGATCATTGATAAAGAAGGGAGTCCAGGTTGAAGAGGTCCCATGTCTTCAATTACTTCATTGATCTTCTTCAGGTCATGAAACAACCTCCAGGGGTCTGATGTCTTCTTGTAGATGATGAACACTGGTAAATTCCACAGACTATTTGTGGGCATGATGTGACCTTGTTGTAATTGCTCCTTTACCAATTTTTTAAAGGATATTTAAATTTTTCTCTGTTGAAGGCCATTGATCAATCCATATAGGATGATCAGTTTTCCAGGTCAGCTTTCAAGTAGCAGGTTTTGACGTGGTTTCCATCACAGGCCAACTTCCTACTTCCAGTTTGGCTCCCTATTGGGACAGGACGTCTCTCCCCCAGATGGTGAGAGGCTTCTGAACAACAAAACGACGCACTGTTGCTGTCTTTCCTTCAGGACCTGTAATGTTAATCATGGATGCACTTTGCAAACACACGGCAGCACCTCCAATCCCTATGAAGGAACCTGAAGGAGCCACCAAATCCCAATCATTGGGCCAGAACATGTGAGAAATTACAGTGACATCTGCGCCAGTGTCTGGCATGCCTGTAACATACATTGTTTTACCACAGTGAGTCAGGCTACAAGTCAATTTTGCTTGGTTACTGTCCAAACATTGCACCCAAAAGACCTCTGGACCTGAGGTACTAGATGGCACAGACACAACTGAATTCTTTGGAAAGTTGTTTTGCTTGGGTATATTCATTGGTCACAGAAATGCAATAGCAATAGGTGTTTTTGGTGGAATTACCATAGGAACATCAAGTGCAACAGCTAAAATCACTAGTTCTTCATTACAATTTACTGAAACAACAGAAGGAAGGATTGAGAGTTTGAAAATTTTGTTGTTGGCTTTGCCTAGAATCAAAAAATATTATCTTTGTTGAAAAAGATTGACAATTCCAGTAGGAATGCTTACACAACACAAATTATTTAATAGATTAATCAGTTTTGAGGAGGCCAATTTGAACATTGCACTTGAGGGTATTGAGCTGGAACCATTTGAGGATTGGTTGATTGAGGGATAAATGACTCAGGTACTAACACCACTTGACTGGGTAACTGGTTGCCAGGGGGTACCACTACTTGTGTCAAGGCGCGGTGGTAATCCATGCTCTTTTTAAAGTTTAACGACAAAGGTCTGCCATGGATGTCAAACTGAGAGTGACAGTACTTAGCAAGTTGCTTCCCTTTTCGACATTGAGGGCAAATAGAAAGTTGTTTAGGTTGGGTTGTTTTCATAGGACAATGCTTTTTAATGTGACCTGGTTTACCACAAGTCTTTTTATCAGAGTCCAGCTGTACACTACCAACAGATTTTTCCCACATTTTTTCTTGTTTTTCTAGGAGCTTTTCAAATTTATGCATTCATTGTGTCAGATTATCTTCCAATGTTTTTCCTAATGCATTGACTTGTATGTTAGCAAGATGTTGTGGAGAAGTGAGCCTACTGCAAGCTGTTAGCATCTGTGTAATAGTTGGAGGCTGATCAGGCAAAGTTAAAATATTTTTTCTACATTCCTCATTAGCATTTACAAAGGCAAGGTTTTAAACAATATAGGAGCGAGCTTGTTCATCTGGACATTGCTTTTCGACTGCTTGGATTAATCTGGCTAGAAAAGAACCATAGGATTCTGTTCCACCTTGTCTCTGTTCCACCTTGTCTGATAGTAGTATAAGCATTTACATGGGTACCACCTGGCTTAATTGAAAACAAAGCTTTTCTAGCAGCATCTTTAATATCTGGTAATACAGGCCGAGGCAATTCTGCCACTTGATTTTCTGGTCTATGGTAAAATGGATCACCTGCTAGGTTGGGTAACATCTATATTCTCATAAGGAGTATTTTCATATCTTTCAACCAATTTATTAAGAAATTTTTTTCATTGTAATTCCCATAACAGATATTGTGAATTGGTTAAAATCAGGGAAGCCACATTTCGACAATCAGCAGGGACTAGGTCATAAGAATAAAAAATACTTTCCAACACATTATTAAAATAAGGAGAAGAGAACCCACTTTCTTCCAAAGTTCTTTTGTATCATGGTGAGAAAGACTTTCAAATCGTGGATTTACATCATCACGACCATATCTTACAGGTAAGGCAAAGAGTTGTTTCTTTGAATCCAAATATTTTTCTAAATTTTGAATAATATTAGATCAATTAGGTGATTGCAATGGAGGGTTCACCTCTGATTTATATTGTGCTTTATTTCTTCCCCCAGGGGTCTCTACTGCTAGGCAGCTGACCTAGAGGTTCTGGCTCAGGCAAACCCTAGTCTAGCCAGTTCTCCACTCTTGGCATTGTCCCTGGAACATCCCAGAGCTAGCCAGGGCTGCGGAGGGCAGTGAACAGTGACCCACGCCCTGGCATGTCCCAGCCCCCAGAGCCACACCTGCCAGGCCACAAGCCCCAGCCCTGGTCTCCACTGCCGGCCTCAGGGGCTCCTGGGCATCCTCACCCTGAGTGCAAAGGCAGCCTCAGGAGCCGCCCAGGGCACTCTGGATCCAGGCTGCCATGGTGAGCAGAACATGCTCAGAGCATTACAGTTCAGAGAATGGCACTGCCCCTGAAGGGCAAAAAGCTTGAAAGCATAGAATTCTGTGCAGAACCGTTGCACAAATTTTCTCTTCTAGAATGTGCCTATTTTTGTATGCTGTGGATGAATACATGGGGTTTTTTTTCTTAAGGTTTTTGGGAGAACTCTCAGGTTTATTTCTGTTTGCATTTTCCATCCAGCATGTATACAGATTTTTTTTTAATTGTTCTTTTGTAAATATTTAGGGAAAAAATACCAAAGCATTTTTTAATCCTTTGGAATATTGTGATTAATATTCTTAGAAAGAAAACCTTGTTGAACAAGTCTGAAAACACAGAGAGAAGAAAAATAGCATAAAAGTCTTTTTTAAAAGGGTGTATAATGAGCACTGCAGAACTGAATAATTCCTCCAAGGGCAAATTCTTCAAGAACGGCCAAGATATTTCCTTAAATCAAGGGAAATATGACATGAAGCCATATAAAGAGCAGCCAAAGCAAATGAAAACCCTTTGGAAAAGAGGGAATTTTGCCAGTGACATCAATCTGTCGGGATAACTAAGGGATGTCTATCATTTTTGCACTGCATTCCTTGATATTTATAGTGTGTTTTCTCCCAGTTTCTGTGAATTGAATAAGAAACTGCAGTTGTTTACTGCAGACACACTAAAGCCAGCACGGAAAGGGATGTGGATGGGGACTGCAGCTGGATCTTGCAGTGCTCACCACCCCTGACTGCCCTGTAAGTGAGCCCAAACCTTGCCTGCAGCACCTTGAGCACATTTACCCTGCTCGCCCATCCTGGAACATGGTGTTCTCACATCATACACCAGCCCTTTGCAGGGAGTGACCAGCTCCCAGCTGCTCTGCTACCCTGGCCTTACTTTCTGTTTGCCAGTAATGAACTTAACGGATGCACTCATGAGAAACCTAGCACAACATTTGCTTCTCAGGAGCTCTTACGCAAAAAAAACTGCACTGCTCACTAGTTTTTGCACAGAAAAGGAGGTCCTGACAAAGCGTAATGCACAGGCAGGACTCTGGCATACAAATTTCTGAGCCACAGGATTCCACCCATTGTTGTTCTTAGCTGCTTTGCTGATATTTTAGAGCCAGTTCTGGACAGGGGCTGCTGCTGACAGGGTAGGAAAATTTGGAGAAATCAAGGTGCAGGAGACAAACAAAAAAAACCAACGGGGAAACCACTTAGAAATACAGAGCACAACAGAAGTCCTTGGAGATGGTTCAATAGAAAATGGCAGCAGCAGTGAGCAGAGCCCGAGGCTGCTCGCTGCCACCAGAGGGGCTCCTCAGTCCCCTGCTGGTTTGTGTGTGATTCTTGCTGAGCTCCCTGTGCCCCTTCAGCAGATGCAGCCCTGCCTGGAAAGGGCTCCATGCTCTGGTGTTCCCAGCTTGCTCCAGGCTACATTCTTAGCAGCGCTGAAAGAAGAAGGGAAACAAAGAGCCATTTTCTGTGCTGCCTGCAAACTCTTCTCCTTCAGCGCCACTGCCAGAGATCATCCCTCTGTCAACTTGGCACTGTGCCTGCTGCATTCTCCTCCCTGTCCCTTGCATCAGCTCCTGCACATCATCAGCACTCGCTGTCCCACACCATGAACAGAGAGAGCTGTGTCAGAAGAGCAAGGATTGCATTTCCTTGGTCTTTCTAACAGACACAAGAAGCATGAGTCCAAATAACTTTGTTGTTTGTTCCTGCCCTCCTTTTTGACAACTCTGTTTTGCTTTAACGCAAAAGTCTCTTTTCTCACATGGATGGAATGATCTGTAATTGGCAGTTGCTTCAGGCTGTCAGGCACCATGGGAGTTTTCTCTTGTCTCTGATGAGGATTTGGTGTATTTTCCATTGTTCACTTGGTGGTGTCATCTTGGGCTGAGCTCAGCGGCCGACCCTGCTGTCCCCAGGGGATGCATTGGGACGCCAAGCCCCTCAGGGCTGGGATTCGGGGGAGGGCGGGCTTGGACCGCCTGGAGCCTGGGCCCGTGAGGAGCTGCTGCTGGCGCTGGCTGTGCTCAGCCCGCTGTGCCGAGCAGCCGCGGCCATGGAGACACAGGCGGGAGCTGTGGCCGAGGCTGGCAGGCGGCCCGGGCCGGCTCGCAGCTGCGAGGACGCCGGCAGCCTGTGCCCTGAGGCCGAGGCCGTGGCGGGCGGTTTGCGGGCACGGTTTTTCCGAGCCGGCCGCAATGTGCTGCCTCCCATGTAGGCCCGGCTGCGGGAGAGGCAGGCGGGAGCGCAGCGGGGCCGGCAGCGGTGGGCAGAGGCCGCAGAGAGCAGCAGCCCGGCCAGACCCGCTGCGGAGCGGCAGGGAGCTGCCGGGCAGCCCTCGGCCGTGTCTGTGTGCACAGGGCAGGAGCAGAGCCCGCAGCAGAGGCAGGAGCCGCGGCAGGAGCCGGCCATAGCGGCAGCTCGCTGTGCCCAGGGCCGCAGCCGCAGCTCTCCCCTGCCGGTCACGATAGCTGCCGCTCGCCTCCGACGCTCCGGCGCTTCCCGGAGATGAGGGGCCCGGCCCCCAGCAGGCCCTGGAGCTCCGCAGAGAGAGGAGCCGTCGGCGCCGCAAAGGGCAGCGCAGAGGGTGCAGGTTGAGGAGGAGGACATGAGGGTCTCTCTGGGCCGCGCTGTGGCAGCTCTGCCCTCTCGGCCTTCGCCTTGAGCCCTTCTCTCAAGCCTCTAAAAATATTGTAGCCCTGATTTAAAATAGGCCAGTATGAATCAACTTGGAGAGACAGAGACTAAAATGGCATATGGGTTTTTTTTTTTAAGAGTGAGAAAAACTACTCAAAGGGTGTTGTTTTGTGACATTTTTAAATATACAACGTCAAAATTACCAACTGCAATAAATCAAGAGTTTAAAAAGGAGTATTTTGGTATATGAATAATTAAAACCACAAAAATGTGCAGATATGAATGCATGTTTTCATAAAAATCATTAAATTCTAGACAAAAAAAATACATGCCCTGAACTACAATACAAAGGCAGATAGAAGTGTACTTGAATTAGCTCTTTTTACATTGTTGGGGATTTTTGCTTGTGAAGAGGAGCTAGGGTATTGCTGAAGAAAAGTGGCACAAGCAGGGCGGGGCAGTGCGCCGTGCTCCGTGCAGAGGCTGCCAGGGGCTGCCCGAAGAGCGCCCTGCTGCAGCCAGAGCCCTCCCGGCCTGGGGCCTGGGCGCAAAGGGCCAGGGCAGGCACCTCCTCCTCGTCCTGACCCTGCCACCGCTCCCTGCTGCTGCTGCTGCTGCTGCTGCTGAGGGAAAGAGACTCTCCTAAGGCCCCATGAACGAATGCACTTACACAGCCCTGGGGATGCCAGTGAAGGAAACCACGTGTCACGTAATGCATGTATGACCAGAGTCACCAAACACCACCTAAACATGGAATTGTTGCACCTCTCTAGGACAGGCAGAAATTGAAAGAATTAACTGGAGACATCAGGGCAGAAGAGGCCAGAGGAGGGAAACAACTCTAAAGGGAAAACCATCATATCTGGAGGGGGAAACATCTCTGCCTGCTCAGAATCGGTCGAGGGAGTATGTGTCTAATCCTAGCCAGAAAGGGATGCTTTAGGTGAGTTTTGCACCTCCAACTGCCTCGGACCAGAGCCAGGAAGATTCAATTATGCAAATGTTACATAGATAGATAGATAGATAGATAGATAGATAGATAGATAGATAGATTGACAGATTTCATTACTGAAATCTCTCTTTACTGTCCTCTCTGCTGCTACAGACATCAGAACTTGGTAGCCAGTGCCCTGCTCAATTACAATCCTGAGACTGCTCTCCTGTTGCTTCAAAAAAGCACACACCTGGGGAATCTGGAGCGTGTAGGTCCTTACGGAAAGGGATCAGACCCAGAGCATTGCACTGGGAATTGCACTCTTTGTGCATCTGTGCTCGGGCAAGTTCTTCTCTTGGACTCAACCACGCCGGTGGTGCTAAAGTGGCTGGAATGAGAAATGCAGCCCAGCTCCCTCCAGCTCCTGTGATCTCTGAGGAGCAGCTGGAATGCAAGGGCATTGACCTCCTGCTCAGTTCCCAAACAACACACACTGATTCCCTGGGCTGCAAAAAGGCACGGGGCACTACTAAGCTCAAAGTGATGTGTGAGGCCATACTGGCTGGCCTGGAACCACAACAGCTCCTTCTAAACCAAGGTCCCTGCACAGAATGATGTGTTCTCATGCAAAACTACTGCGTTCTCCAGAAGTGATACATTGGAAATTAAAATTCTAGCAGACTCAGTCCCAGTGCTATAAAAGGGCAGAAAAAAATGATGAAAACAACTTTAGTTGGGAGAAAAAGAAAATGAAAAAGCCTCTTCCTCCAAGCAAACAAAAACAAAAAACCAAGGAAAAAAAGGGGGAAAAGTGGCTTCCAAAAGCAGCTCAAATATTTGGATACACTGAGGAGATGCTGAAGGTCCCTCACGAGGCTCCTGTTGTCCAAGCTCAAGCTTCCTCAGCACCTCCTCACTGGCCTTGTGCTCCACCCCCTTGCCCAGCTCCCCTGTCCTTCTGTGCACAGGCTGCAGCCCCTCAATGACTCTCTGCTTCCCAGGGGCCCAAAAGTGCACACAGCACTCCAGCTGTGGCCACGGCGCTGCCCAGCACAGGGCCACGCTCACTGCCCTGCTCCTGCTGCCCCACTGCTGCTGACACAGGCCACCATGCCCTTGGCCTTCTTGGCCACCTGGCCACATGTTGCCTCATCTTCAGCTGCTCAAGGCCACCACCCCTGGCTCCTTTTGGCCCACGCAGCTCTCCAGGCAAAAAGTTGCCTGTTTGACTTCAAATACAGCATCCACCTTTTCAAGATGGCCTTCTTGTTCCACAACCGCATCTTCTAAGGAGATGTCACTAAATTGACAGGAATAGAATTCTCAGTCTCTCTGACTAAATAGAACTGGGCTAATTCTACTCTCTGGGATGTTGCTCTTAGTTCAGTGTTCTCCTCTGGCTGCTGTCAGCAAGTGACATTTTCTCTGCAAAACTGAGTTTGTAGTTCTTCAGGACTCTGAGAGGGAAACTAGGAACTATCCACTTATGCCTTTGTAACCTTTGTTGAAGGTATCAAAATGGATTTTCTTTCGGTCTCTCTAGCTGGTCCTCTGTTGCTACTGGCCAATCTGACATCTGGCTCTAGAATTCCTAAACACCAGGAACATGAAATGTCCCTTTCTCACTCAGCTCAGGAACAGCAGCGCTGAATACACGCCTGAGGTGACCTGTAGTGGGCACGGGAAATGGGTCAGATGCTGTGAGAAAACTGCCTGGGCTGCTGAATCCCACAGAACAAGTAAACCCAAACAAGCTGATTTCCTGTTTGCCAACTTCCCTCCAGGAGACACGTTTCATTCACACAGCCAGCAAGAGATCAGGACAATGTTCTTGGTTGTGCCTACAATTTGGCCTGTTTTGCCAGTAAATGACTACAAACATGACCAAGAAAATGCAGATTCTTCTTTAACACTCAATGCTCCTGTTCTAGCAAAGACATAAAACAGCTTCTAAAATCCTCTCCTTCAGGTACTTTTTAAAAACAATCAGTTGCATGCACCAATTCTTCTAAACTTGCTGGAAACTGTTGCCCAGAAAATCTTCCCCAAAATCCCTCTGAGCTCTGGCATTTCTGTTGTGAAACAGCACAGCAGCATCTCCATGGTTCTTGAGCAGATACTCACTGCTTCAGAGTTTGCCTTTCATTGCAATGGGAAGATCACTATTTTAGCACTCAGTCAAGGGTCAAGGTAGACAGTCAGATTATTTCAGGAGAAACTGTAGAAGGAAAGAATCTTCCCCTGAATTCTGG
The DNA here is from genome assembly GCF_027579445.1 of Ammospiza nelsoni. Classification (NCBI taxonomy): domain Eukaryota; kingdom Metazoa; phylum Chordata; class Aves; order Passeriformes; family Passerellidae; genus Ammospiza; species Ammospiza nelsoni. The sequence goes on from NW_026683193.1 coordinate 1,005,847, forward strand.
GAACAACTACCTACTATTCTTCCTAATCATCATACTCATCCTAATCATCACCAACAACCTATTTGTCCTGTTCATTTGCTGAGAAGGAGTTGGAATCATAACCTTCCTACTAATCAGCTGATGACACGGCCGAGCAGAGGCGGACACCGCCGCCCTCCAAGCCGTACTTTACAACCGAATTGGAGACACCAGACTTAGCCTTTGCATAGCATGACTAGGCTCCACCACAAACACCTGAGAAATCCAACAACTTACTACCCCATCCCAATCTCCTACACTACCCCTACTAGGTCTCATCCTAGCTGCAACCGGAAAATCCGCTCAATTCGGCCTCCAGCCATGACTCTCAGCTGTAATAGAAGGGCCAACGCCCGTATCCACCCTACTCCACTGCAGCACAATAGTAGTTGCCGGAATTTTCCTACTTATCCGAACCCACCCTCTATTCAATAATAACCAAACCACCCAAACCCTGTGCCTCTGCCTAGGAGCTTTATCTGGGCAGATAAAGCCCGAGTTTGCAGCCATGTGTGCCCTCACCCAAAACGACATTAAAAAAATCATTGCCTTCTCCACTTCAAGCCAACTAGGACTAATAATAGTCACAATTGAACTAAACCTACCTGAACTAGCCTTCCTCCACATCTCAACTCACACATTCTTCAAAGCCATGCTCTTCCTATGCTCAGGCTCCATCATTCACAGCTTAAATGGAGAACAGGACATGTGAAAAATAGGAGGACTCCAAAAAATACTCCCCACAACCACTGCATGCCTTACCATCGGCAACCTCACCCTAATAGGCGCACCATTCCTAGCACGATTCTACTCAAAAGACCAAATCATTGAAAGCCTAAACACATCCTACTCAAATACTTGAGTCCTACTCCTAACCCTTCTAGCCACATCATTCACCGCGGTACACACAATCCGCATAACCGTACTAGTACAGACCGGCTTTGTTTGAATTCTGCCCTTGACCCCAGTAAGTGAAAACAACCCCGCAGTAACTTCCCCTGTCACTCGCCTTGTGCTGGGAAGCATCCTGGCAGGATTCCTCATCACCTCATTCATCATCCCCACAAAAACCCCTCCAATAACCATGCCACCCTCTATTAAAATAACCTCCCTAATCGTAACAGCCCTAGGCATCTCTTTAGTTCTAGAAATTTCAAAAATAGACCAAACACTCATCCTCACAAAACAAGCCCCCTTCTCAAACTTCTCAACATCCCTAGGATACTTTAACCCCCTAACCCACTGCCTAAGTATAACCAACTTCCTCAAAGGAGGAGAAAACATCGCATCCCACCTAACTGACCTCTCCTGATACAAAATACTAGGTCCAGAGGGGCTAGCCAGCCTGCAACTAATAGCAACCAAAACTGCCACCACCCTCCACTCAGGCCTAATCAAAGCTTACTTAGGATCATTCGCCTTATCCATTCTCATCATCCTCATATCCACATACAGAAATAACCAATGGCCCTCAACCTTTGTAAAAACCATCAAATCCTCAAAATCATCAACAACACCCTAATCGACCTCCCAGCACGATCAAACATCTCAATGTGATGAAACTTTGGGTATCTAGTAGGCGTTTGCTTAATTACTCAAATCGTCACAGGTCTTCTGCTAGCTATGCACTACACAGCAGATACCAATCTAGCCTTCTCCTCTGTTGCTCACATATGCCGAGACATACAATTCGGCTGACTCATCTGCAACCTCCACACAAACAGAGCCTCCTTCTTCTTCATCTGCATCGACCTACACATCAGCCTAGGACTCTACTACGGCTCATATCTAAACAAAGAAACCTGAAACATTGGAGTCATCCTCCTCCTAACCCTCATAGCAACTGCTTTTGTAGGATACGTCCACCATGAGGCCAAATATCATTCTGAGGAGCGACAGTAATCACAAACCTATTCTCTGCCATCCCTTACATTGGGCAAACACTAGTCAAGTGAGCCTGAGGCGGGTTCTCTGACAACCCCGCACTGACCCGATTCTTTGCTCTCCACTTCCTCCTTGCCTTCGTCATCATAGGCCTTACTCTTGTCCATCTCACCTTCCTCCATGAAACAGGCTCAAACAACCTGCTAGGCATTCCCTCAGACTGTGACAAGATCCCCTTCCACACATACTACACCATCAAAGACATCCTAGGATTCGTACTCTCCCTCCTTGTCTCACTAGCCCTATTTTCCGTCAACCTCCTAGGTGACCCAGAAAACTTCACCCCAGCCAACCCGCTAGTCACCCCTCCTCACATCAAACCCAAGTGATCTTTCCTATTTGCTTATGCCATCCTCCGATCCATCCCAAACAAACTAGGAGGCGTAGTAGCTCTAGCTGCCTCAATCCTCATCCTGTTCCTCACCCCACTACTACATACCTCAAAACTATGATCAATACCCTTCCGTCCCCTATCACAAATCCTATTCTGAACCCTAGTCGTCAATGTCCTCATCCTAACCTGAGTAGGCAGCCAGCCAGTAGAACACCCCTTCATCATCATCGACCAACTAGCCTCATTCACATACTTCACAATCATTCTAGTTCTATTCCCCCTTGCGGCCGCCCTAGTAAACAAGCTACTTAAACTTTAATTAACTCTAATAGTTTATAAAAGCATTGGTCTTGTAAGCCAAAGATTGAAGACTAAACCCCTTCTTAGAGTTACCCCACCACCCACCTCAGGAAGAAAGGACTCAAACCCTCTGCTCCAACTCCCAAACCTGGTATTTTTCACTAAACTACTTCCTGACCCTACCGCTAAACAGATCGAATCACCCCCCAAGACAACCCCCACACAAGCTCCAACACCACAAACAAAGTCAATAACAACCCTCACCCCCCAATCAAAAGCAATCCCACCCCCTCTGAATACAACACAGCTACCCCACTGAAATCCGACCGCACTGACAACAAACCACCACTATTCACCATCCCCTTGTCCGTCAACAACCCCAACACACCCCCTATAACAAGCCCCACCATGACAACCAACCCCATCCCAAAACCATGACCAAGAACACCCCAACTACCCGAAGCCTCCAGATAAGGATCCGCTGCCAACAACACTGAATACACAAACACAACCAACATTCCCCCTAAATAAACCATAACCAGTACCAAAGAAACAAAAGGGACCCCCAAACTCACTAGTCAGCGTCACCCCGCAACCGCTGCTACAACCAGGCCAAATACCCCATAGTAAGGAGACACGTTAGATGCAACCGTCAACCCCCCTAGAACAAAACACAGCCTTATAAACAAAACAGATTTTATCATAAATTCCCACTTGGCCTCTCTCCAAGATTTACAGCCTGACATGCTGTCATTACTGAATTTATCTACAGGAACACTTAAATACATCCTTCATTTCCCAACCCCCAATCCCCTTACCCCCTCCCCTCCCCCCAGCCTGTTTTCTTCTTGCTTTCAGGGTATGTATAATAATGCATCGCACTCTCTGCCCCATCAGACAGCTCATGAAATGTAGGATAATCCACATTACACGTCAAGCTCTTCCACCAAAAACCCAAACATTATCTCCCAAATGGATGGTATTCGGCCAACCTACCTACCAGGCACATTCTTGCTTCAGGTACCATACAACCCAAGTATTTCTACCCAAGGCCAAGCTGCAAGCCTCACCCAAAGACCCAGGATCTTACCTAATGTACGCAACACCCAACCTAGAGAACGAGGAATGTCCCAGTACACCTTTGAGTTCCCCTAGTCTACAGGATTTGCCCACCTCCTAGGTAATATTCTCAGCCAACAGCCTTTAAGCACTCCCAAGCCAGACATGGTTATCTATTGATCGCACTTCTCACGAGAACTGAGCTACTCAACATCATATGTGCTTTAGGTTATTATTCATTACCTCGGCATACCGACCTCTTACACTTGTTTTCTTTTAGCGTCTCTTCAATAAGCCCCTCAAGTGCAGAGCAGGTGTTATCTTCCTCTTGACATGTCCATCACATGACCGCCGAGCATATGAATCCCCTAACACCCAGAATGTCATGATCTAACGGATAAGGTTGTCGCAAACTTGGCACTGATGCACTTTGACCCCATTCATGGAGGGCGCGCTACCTACCTCTAGACAACAGATAGTGTAATGGTTGCCAGACATAGTAATTATTTTATCATTCACTAGGAATTAACATTTAAATTCCATTTTACGCATCTATTTTTTTTATTTTTTTTTTTAATCAAATAACTAAGCCACATATCCCTACATTGTCCAAACTAAGGAATGAAGCAAGTTATGATCCTGAAGTTACAACCAATAGTGCAAAAGAGCAAGTATAGGAGAGGTATGCGCTTGAGGGCGGTAACCTAAAGCACATATGACGTTGAGTAGCTTGATTCTCGTGAGAAGCACAATCAATAGATAACCATGTCTTCTGGCTTGGCAGTGCTTGAAGGCTGTTGGCTGAGAATATCACCTAGGAGGTGGGCAAATCCTGTAGACTAGGGGAACTCAAAGGTGTATTGGGATATTCCTCATTCTCTAGGTTGGGTGTTGTGTACATTAGGTAAGATCCTGGGTCTTTGGGTGATGCTTGCAGCTTGGCCTTGGGTAGAAATACTTGGGTTGTATGGTACCTGAAGCAAGAATGTGCCTGGTAGGTAGGTTGGCCGAATACCATCCATTTGGGAGATAATGTTTGGATTTTTGGTGGAAGAGCTTGACGTGTAATGTGGATTATCCTACATTTCATGAGCTGTCTGATGGGGCAGAGAGTGCGATGCATTATTATACATACCCTGAAAGCAAGAAGAAAACAGGCTGGGGGGAGGGGGGGGGGGTAAGGGGATTGGGGGTTGGGAAATGAAGGATGTATTTAAGTGTTCCTGTAGATAAATTCAGTAATGACAGCATGTCAGGCTGTAAATCTCGGAGAGAGGCCAAGTGGGAATTTATGATAATATCTGTTTTGTTTATAAGGCTGTGTTTTGTTCTACGGAGGTTGGCGGTTAGCTTTAACAGGAGTGCTGAACCATGTATTCCCCCACTGCAGTGCTTACTGTGTGCAAGTGGCTATCTTGGCCTTGAAAATTAGGAGAGTGTTCCTGCTAAGAAGGTAGCTGGAATGCATTCAAAGGGAAGAAAGTGTTTTAGGAGGCTCTTGACCACCAAAGGAGAGTTTGAGGAATGGGAATATTTCCCAAATGACTGTGTCAGGAACTGGAGTCGTGTCCCAGACCCTGCCATATTTAAACCATGTTTGAGCAGGTTGACAAGACAATGAAAAGAAGTGTCTTGTTTAACAGGTGGGACCTTGAGCCTTGAAAGAGAAACAATGGATTGGTCAATGGGTGGGCAGTCAAGCTTTGAAAGGAGAACAATGCACAACAGAGCCCTTGGTGGCAGGGAGTCATGGAGTCATCCTGAGCCATCATGGCTTCATCTCACACGCCAGGCATGTGAGAGCTGCTGCTCTAACTCCTGCTGTAAAATTCCACTCCCGAGCAGGAGATACAAGGCCTAGTTCTGGGCTGGAGGGTTGAGAAGGATGGGATGCACAGCATTTTGATCCAGGGGATGTCCTGGAAATGCACTGCCTACCTGCCCCTGCTGCCAAGCACCCCACTCCAAATCCTTCTCCTGTTCAGTGGATTTTTGGGAATCCAGAGGTCAGTATGTATTATATGCTACTGCAACTAATAGAATGAATTTGCTTTGCACGCCCAGTTTTGTCCTGGGTTATTTTCTGCATGGGTCACCTGAACCTGTGACAATGACCAGCAGGGATCTACAGGACACTCCTACTCTGATGTCAATAAATTCTGAGAAGTGATTGAAATATGTCAATAAATTTGAGGTAATGTTTAGCCCTTGAGTTTCAGCAAAGTACTGAATATGTCTTAGTTCCATGGATACAAACCGGTAGGTGAGAGTGCAGGGTGTGCAGGGCTTAGGGAAGTGATTCCCTTTGCACCCAGCACTGAAATCAAGTAATGCCTCCTTTCTAACCCTCAGCTGGCAGCAGGGATCAGGCCCTGCTTGGTCACTTTCATTTTGACAACTTCTGTTAGCAGGTAAGAAAGGTCCAAATGAAACCTTCTCCAGCTGTTTTCTGCTGGTTGATCTTTTTAGGCACCAAAGCTCTGTGCCACGGGTGGCCTGGGTCTGTGCAGAGCAATGCAGCCCCCACAAAGCCCTTGGTTTCCCCACAAGTTTCCAGGTTGACTGCTTCCAAAGGGCAAGAAAGGCAGAGATGTACATCCACAGGAGTCCTGGCCATGTCCAATAAAGGTGCAAATATGTGGGGAGATTTGTTAGCAATGATTTCAGCTGTTATGCCAATAGTGCCTTCTCTCCTGCTTCTGTGCATTATAAGTGAGTAATGTAATAGTTGGCTCTCACAATTAAGAGATAGATATTATGTAGATAGATATTCTGTTCAAATGTTAAGTGCTGTTATTGTAATATGTCCTCTCATTGTCCTCTTTCTTATCCCCTTTGTAATAGTCTTGGTAGTCAGGGCATTTGGGGAGGGCTGGCTTGTGACCAGCAGGCAGGGTGTAAAAA